>NW_006399890.1:3222175-3250460 GCF_000299155.1 Elephantulus edwardii | reverse complement strand
GAAGGACATCATGCTTGGGAGGGTGGAGGGACAGTGCAGGAGGGGACGGCCCTCTATGAGGTGGATTGATTCAGTGACTGGGGTAATCGCCATGGGAATGTCAGAGACAGTGCGATTGGCACAGGACAGAGCAGAGTTTAGGGCTGTTATACATAGGGTCACTGTGAGTCGCAAATGACACATAACAACAACAACAACAACACATGGTATGAGAGAAGATAGTTTGTTTTTGTCCCAAGGAGCTCAAGGTGGATTTGTATCTTCAGAGAAGTGCCACTTTATGGTTAGCATTGCAAGTCTCTGTGGTCTTTGCCATCAGAATTCTGATTAAGCAAAAGCATTTAGAATGAATAATTAAGAAGACAGAAATAACAGTTTAGTACGGGGCAGGGGAAACCTATTTGGAAGGGACATTAATGGGCAACATTGGTTTTGCAGTGAGTTGATAATGCATTAAGGAGTGCCTTGAAAAAAAAAATTACAAATGGGATCTGATTTTTAACCTTCTAAGTGCCAAAAGCCATGTTGTATTGTTTTTATTTTGACTTTCCCCCCCCATATTTTTGATGCATTTCAGTATATCATGAACCTTATCAGTCATTATAAAGTTTCTAGCAGTTTGTTAATAGGTTTTAAATCTCTTAAAAGAAAGAGTGAGAACTACAGAATTCATTTTTTCCTCTACTTTGCTTTTAAGAGTATGATATTCTTAGTGAATAGTCTGCAGTGTCAGTGATAGGTTTTGTTATTTGTTTTTTGGTTTTTTAAAGTGCTTTTTCAGAGAGATTTTGAATACTATCTGAGTGGTAGAAACAGTCAAAATAGTTCTTAATGCCTCTTTCCAGAGAAGTTTTAAATACTACTTGGGTGATGCAAATAGTCAAGAAAGAATGGTAGTTCAAATCCATCAGGATGCTCTTAGGGTAAAGAGACTGGGAAATCAGAAAGATCATGACTTTGAAAGTCTTGTGGGCCAGTTTTACTCTGCATTCTGAGGCTTCTATGAGTTAAGTTAGCCAAGCAGCAACTCCTGTTTGGAGAGAAAATAATACATATCTCCATGTTTGGATGTGTTTATCAATGGTGTAACAAATTAATAATTTACAGAAAAACAAACTTGAAAGCAAATTGAAATATGTACTAAAATATTGAAAAAAGTTACCATTAAAAAGGAATTCTTAATTTCTTTAGGTAATATAGTATTTGAATGTATATAACTATCAGAATTGTTACATACAGTATTATCTATTAACATTACACGGGGGGGGGAAGCTAAAGACTACTAAAATATAAAAAGTGAATTTGGGGGGAAAAACCCAACTAGGTATCTGAAGGGGTTTTTTTCCCCATCAGTTTTTTCACATGCTTTAAAAATAACAGAATGTGTTACAAACTTTGTTTTTAGTTACCACACATTTTTCTTTGGTAGTGTATTTCAATTGTAGTTTGCAAAGTTATCAAATATGTGATTTAAAATAGAAAATTGGGCTTTTTGGTATAAGAGCAATATGCTAAGTGAACTAACTTAGTCCCATAAGGACAAGTTCTGTGTAAAATCGTTACTGTAGAAATCGAAAGGTAACTAGTAAAATGTGTGTGAGGATCCTAGATAGGGAGGGTTAGGAGCAGAGGAGTGAGGATAGGGTAATGATAGGATTGTACAATTTGATGGGTAGAGGGAGGAGTGGCTAAAGGAAATGGGAAAGATCTGGTGTGAAAAATAATGTATACAAAATTTGTAAGTAAACCAGTATAAACTAAATTGTTTTTTTTTTAAAATAAATGCCAGTTTAGAGAAGAGCTATGTTTAATTTTAAAAGACTAACTGAAATTTTCCCCTTATTTCTCCTTTTAGGTTTTGTAGGATTGCATTAACAGAAGAGCACCATGGAGTTTTATGAGTCAACATATTTTATTGTCCTTATTCCTTCAATAGTTATTACAGCAATTTTCCTCTTCTTCTGGCTTTTCATGAAAGAGACACTATATGATGAAGTTCTTGCAAAACAAAAAAGAGAACAAAAGCTAATTCCTACAAAAACAGATAAGAAGAAATCAGAAAAGAAAAAAAACAAAAAGAAAGAAATCCAAAATGGAAATCTTCATGAATCTGATTCTGAGAGTGTGCCCCGGGACTTTAAACTATCTGATACATTGGCAGTAGAAGATGAGCCAGTTGTACCTGTTGTTTTGAATGTGGTTGAGTCATCAGGTGGTATTAGGGAAAGAAAGAAGAAGGAAAAGAAACCCAAACCTGTACTTGAAGAGCAGGTCACCAAAGAAAGTGATGTATCAAAGATGCCTGGCAATAAAGTGGAACCTGCCCCAGTTACTAAACAGCCAACTCCCCCATCGGAAGCAGCTGCCTCAAAGAAGAAACCAGGACAGAAGAAGCCTAAAAATGGAAACGGTATTGTCATCTATTTAACATTATTACGTGAATGTATTTGTTTTAATAACTTTAGAGCTTTGAAATTCAGAAATATTGTTAACTGTGCAGTCAAAATATTAAATACCAAGTCTGAAATGGAGATCACTGCACTTTTCTTGTATATTTGCTTGCATTAACATTAGTTGCTGATAGGAAGAAGTAGTATTTATCATAAACTGGCATGTAAAACTGAACCTTATAAATATAGAGGGGCCACTGGTAGTGACAGGACTCTTTAGTGGCAGTATAGAATGCCTGTTCTTGTACTTATTCTTTTTTTTTAAATTTTTATTTTATTTTATTATTTTTGTGTGAGTGTACCGTCAAATCAGATCTGACTGGTACAGGAGGAGACTGTCCCTCCTTCCCCGGCAGAGCATCTGGTGGATTTGAACTGTGTGCCTCTGGGATTGTAGTTGCAGCTCCTTGCCACTAGGCCACCAGACCTCCCCTTGTACTTATTCTTAAAACCATGAAAGTCCTATAGAGATAAGTAGGTAGGGGCTCAACTGTTTTGATGAACTCTTCCTCATCACTATGCAGACAGTAAAGCTAAAAAGAGATTAGACATTGTTTCTGAAACACAGAATTTGCTGTTCTCTACTATTACTAACTGTTTGATTCAATGACATTAATTATATTTACAGTGTTGTACACCTGTCATCACTATATTTCCAAATTATTTTCGTTACTTTAAATAGAAAGTCATTAAGGAGCGCATCCTCATGCTTCCCTCCTCCTTAGCCCCTGGTCACCTTTAATCTACTTTGTGCATTTGCTTTCCTAGACATTTTAAATGAATCATAACATTTACTTTTCATCCATGTTATAGCATGTATTCAGACTTCTCATTTTATGACTGAATAATATCCATTGCTTGGTTGTATCACATTGTGATCATCCATTTATCTGTTGATACATATATTTAGATTGCCTCTCTCTCTTTTAACTGTTAGGAACAGTGCTGCTTTGAGGAGATCTGTACACAGATACATTTGAGTTTCAGTTTTCAATTGTTTTAGAATTACTAGGTTATGTGACGATTCTGTCTTAAGCTTTTTGAAGAATCAAATTTTCCCTTATTGAATATTTTTTCTTTTTATTAAATCATTTTGCAGACATTTCCTTATTCCTAGGATTTTGTGCTAGGCATTATACTGTTGTTGTTGTATTATTGATTGCCTTCAAGTCAAGCACAACCCAGCAACCGTGTGAACCAAAGCCCTGAAACCTTTCTATAACTATTGCATTTATCAAAGTTGATAGTTTCCAAAGGTATGTTGTTTAGAAGTGGATGCCACACTCTTCTCCAGCACCACACCTCAAAGGCATCAATTCTCCTTGTATCCTCCCTAGTCATTGTCCAGCTCTCTGACGCAGAACAAGTGATTGCAGAGACCATGGCCTGTATCCGGCACACCTTAGTCTCCAGAGTGACACCATAGCTCTTCAGTACTTTGGAGAGCAGCAGACTCTAGCAACAAACTTTCCCATTGCAATACATCTTTTAATTTCCTGGCTGCTGGTGCCAAGTGTGTTGTTAGTGGAGCCAAACAAACTAAAGCTGTTAGCAATCTCCATCTCCTCACCAACCGTCCTGATGCTGACAATTGGCCCAGTGGTGAGAATCTTTGTCTTCTTGATATTGAGCGAGCTTCAGTCCATATTGAAGGCTGCAGACCTTGACCTTCTACAGCAAGTGCTTCAGGTCCTCCCTCAGTTTTATCAAGCAGGGTTGTGTCATCTCGATAACTCAGATGTTGATGACTCTTCCTCTAATCCTGATGCCACATTTCTCTTCAGAGAGTTCAGCCTTCTGGATAATCTGTTCTGCATATAGATTGAAAAGATACGGAGACAGAACACATCCCTTGTATACACCCTTCCAAATTTTGAACCATGCAGTGTTTCCTTGCTCTGTTCTGAGGACTGCTTCCTGGTTCAAGTATAGGTTTCTCATTAGCACAGTCAAGTGTTCTGGGATTCCCATTTTTCTCAGAGTTGGCTACAGTTTGTTGTGATCCACACAGTCAGTCACGTCACCTTTATATAATTAATGAAACACAGATAGATATTCCTCTGGTACTTCCTGATTTCAGCCAAGATCCATCTGACATTCGCTACAGTATCCCTAGTACCACAACCCCTTCAAAAGACAGCCTGAACTTCTGGCAGTTCCCTGTTCATGTACTGTTCCAGTTGTTTTTGGATAATCTCAGCAGAATCTTGCTTGCATGTGATATTAATGATATTGTTCGATAATTTCCACACTCTGTCAGATATCCTTTTTTTGGAAAGGGAACAAATATAGTTCTTTTCCAGTCAGTTGGTCAAGAGGTTGTCCTCTAGATTTCTTGGCACTACTTAGTGAGCACATCTAGGCTAGCATCTCTTAAGTGAAATATGTCAGTTGGTATACTATCAATTGCTGGGGCCTTATTTTTTGCCAATTCTTTCAAAGCATCTTGAACTTCTTTCATCATCATAGGCTCTTGCTCATATGTTGTTTCATGAAATTTTTTGTGTCTGCCAATTCCTTTTTTGTACAATGACTCTGTATACTCTTTCCATCTTTTTTTTTTAATACTTCCTTTATCGTTTAATATTCTGTCCAAAGCATCCTTAAGTATTGCAACTCGAGGTTTGAATTTGTTCTTCACTTCCTTCAGCTTTGCTGAGTGAGTTTGGCCCTTTTGATTTTCTCACTCCAGCTCCTTGCACATTGTAATATTTTACTTTGTCATCCCGCGCTGCCTTTTGAAATCTTCTGTTCACCTCCTTAAAATCTTGATTTTTTTCCCCTTTACTTTGGCTTCTTGGCACTCTGTGCAATATTCAGAGTCTCTTCTGATATCCACTTTGGTCTTTTTTTCCTCCCTTTGTCTTTGTATAGCTGAAATAGCTCATTTGGGAGAGTGTTAGGCTTAGGATCTAAAGGTCTCTGGGTTAACTGTAGATACAAACATAAATAATGCATTTTTTAGAAGTGAGAGGTCCATGCAAATATCAAACACATACATATAATGCATGTAATCGGCATAGGAAATGAATGCATAATAGGATTGCATGGTTTGGTGGGAGAAAACCCAATCCTCATAATACTGTATAATGTCCATTTTATTTCTGTAGGCCAGAATTAAAAATTTAGCTTGATAATCTAGGTATGCTTGAACCTGTGTAGAATCTTAAGGTAGGCTAGAGTTTGTTGTTGTTGTTGTTGTTGTTGTTGTTGTTGATTACCTTCCAGTCAAGCCTGACTCAGCAGCCCTAGGAACAAAAGTCCTCAAGCCCCTCTGTAACTATTGACATTTATCTATGTTCATAAAGTTTCTGGAGGCATGTTATTTAGGAAGTGGATGTCACTCCTGCTAGAGTAAACAGCATCTTAATTTAAAGGTTGAATTAGATGCAAGCTCTAGTTTTGTGGTTTGTTTTGTTTTAGGGTGGGAAGTGTATATATGGGAGGAATAGGATATGTCATTTAAAGTAGATGTATTGACAGGTACAGCAGAAATTATGTAATTAAATATGGACCTGCAAGCTTCCTGCAATGTATGAAAGGATCCATAATTTATTTATGTTTACTTCAGGTATATTAAATTGAATTTTAGGTGTGTGTTTGACAGCTATAATTAAGTATTTTAAAAGGTGAGTAAGCACCCTACATTTTAGTAGTGTAGGACATGTTGTTGTTAAGTGCCGTCAAGTTGTAGGCGACTCACAGAGACCCTGTGAATGAAAGACCTGAACACTTGTATACTTTCATCCTTTCTCCAGGTTCATAGGGCTTCTGGAGGCAAGCTATTTGGGAAGTAGATGTCCCTTCTGCTACCAAGCTTGTTTTAATCGGGGAGCTCCACTAAACACTGTCCACCATGGGTAGACATCCACGCATTTGACACATAAATGTCACAGTGTTCAGCATCACAGCAGGTCTTCAATAATGAATTACTTCATCAAGCAAAGAGGAGGGTTTTATTCCACTGGTTAGATTATTATGTTTATAGTGTGAAGGTACATGACTTTTTGCTGTCTTGTCAGGAACTAGCTAATATCCAACCCTCCAATGAGTTTCCTAGGCTGTAAATCACCTGGGAGGAGAGTGCCCATTTTTCAGAGTTAAAAAGATAGACTATGGCTAAATAATAAATAACATAAATATGACTAATGACTAGAGCTTCCAATCTACTTATAGTTACACTGTGGACAGCAGATCTGAACCTTAAGCCTTCTTTGGCTATTCCCACAATCTCTGACATGTTTTATCCCATTGTTTCAGCCCCTGTGTCAATCCATCTTGTTGAGGATCTTCCTCTTTCCTTGACCATCTTTCTTTTTCAGCGTTGCATCTTTTTCTAAAACTGGTCCCTCCTAGGCGAGCTCTGGTGGCGTAGTGGCAAGAAGCTACACTGCAATCCCAGAGGTGCGTAGTTCAAATCCACCAGATGCTCTGCTGAAGAAGGAGGGACAATCTCCTCCTGTACCATTCAGATCCGATTTGATGGTACACACATTAAAAAAAAAAAAACCACACAAACAAAACTGGTCCCTCCTGACAGTGCCCAGAGTATATATGATGAATTTTCACCATCCTTGCCCCTAGCAAGCACTCTCGTTACATATTTTCCAAGACAAACTTGCTTGTTCTTTGGGAAGCCTGTGAGATACCCAGTATTTCACTCAGTTTAACAATGTGATTCTTTTTCTGTCATCTTTATTCATTGTACAGTTTTCAGATGCACAGGAAACAAACTAATACCATGGCTTGGTTCAGGCGCACCTCAGTCTTTAAACTGATATCCTTGCTGTTTGGTACTTTGGAGAGGTTCTTGACAGCATATTTTCCCAGGGCAACACTTACTTTAATTTCTTGACTGCTATTAAACCATGGGTATTGATTGTGGATCCAAGTAAAATAGATTTGTTGACAACTATGATCTTTATTTATCATGTTGTTGCTTAATTGATCCATTAGTATGGAATTTTCTGTTCTTTTTCAGTTTTTTTGAGTTGGAATCGATACTGATAATTCTAGCCTTTTTTTTTTTTGCCAGTGTTTTAAGTCTTTTTTTTTTTTTATTTTATACAAGCAAGATTGCATTATCTTCTGAATCTTCTCCAAACCTGATGCCACATTCTTTTTTATATTGTCCAGTTTCTCAAATTACTTGTTCAATATACAGATTGACTGGATACAACGAATGAATACAACCTTGACACGCTCCTTTCTTGGTCTTAAACCGTACAGTCATTGTTCCTAAATTCTGTTCAGACAAGTGCTTCTTCACCTATGTAGAGGTTTTGCATGAGTGCAATTAAGTGTTCTGAGAATTCCATTCTTCTCAAAATTAGCCATAGTTTGTTATGATCCACACAGATGTGTTTTCCTAGTCAGTAAAACACAAGTAAACATCTTTGTGGTATTCTCTGCTTTCAGCTTAGATCTATCTGATGTTAACAGTAGTATTTCTCATTCCATTGCCCCGTCTAAATCTAGCTTGAATTTCTAGTAGTTCTCTATTGATGTACTGTTACAGCCGTTTTAAAAAATAATCTTCAGTAAAATTTTACTTGCATATAGCGTTAATGTAATTAATGAAAATCAGTGTTGAAGAATTTTCTTATTCAGTTGGATCATCTTTTTGGGGGGAGAATGGGAACAAATATGAAACACTTCCAGTAAGCTTGGTCAGGTGATTTCTTGATGTGGGCTAGTGAGTCCAGGGCTGCATCTGTTTGCTGACGTATGTCAATTGATATTCCTTCAATACTCAATACCATATGTGCTTCTTTCTTCATTACCATTGGGTTTGTTTGTGGGTTGTTTTTGGGTTTTTATTTTAAATAGGGTTTTTTTTCTTTTATACCAGCAGTCTGGAACTAAGGAGATGGATTTGCACTGGGAAAATCTTCAGTTAGGGAACTTTCCAAATTATTGAGGAATAGTGATGCCAGTTTGAAGACTAAGGTTCTTCTGATCCAGGCCATGGTCTTTCCTATTACTAGCTATGCATCCAAGAGCTGGACAGTTAATAAGGATGACAGAAGAAGAATTGATGTCTTTGAGCTGTGGTGTTGGAGAAGAGCATTGAACATCCCATGGACGGTCAAGAGAACAAACAGATATGTCTTGGAGAGGCTGCAGCTGGGGTGTATTTTTGAGGCAAGAATGATGAGGCTTCGCCTCTCATAGTTTGAGCATGTTGCCAGGAGGTGACATGCTGGAAAGGGTGGAGGATCGATGAGGGAGAGGAAGACCCTCAACCAGGTGGATTGACTCAGTGACTGCTGTGATGGGCTCTTGTGTGTCAGAAAGTGTGAAGATAGAACAAGGTTCAGAGCTTTTGTTCATAGGGTCAGTATGAATCATACTTGACTCGACGGCACCAAACAACAACTTACAAATTTTGTATATATTGTTTTCCACATTGGATCTTTCCCATTAAGCCACTCCTCCTTCCAGCTATCAAATTATGCAACCCTCTAAGTAACGCCGTCACCCATCCTCATCACTCTGCTCCTGCCCTTCCTCCCTTAGATCCTCATATACATTTTAGTAGTTATTTTTCTATTTTTATAATAATGGTCATACACACACACACACACACACACACACACACACAGTATTTGTCCTTATGGGACTGAGTTCACTTAGCATAATTAGGCTATCCAGTCACTCCAAAGTTAGGTAGTGATTTTTAAAATCATTGCTCCTCTGTGCTGCGTAGTATTCTATTATGTGAATGTACCACAATTTCTCAGTCAGTTTGATTTGGTTGGACATTTGGCCTGTTTCCATGTTCTTTCAATGGTATTTGAATAACGCTGTTATGAACATTGGTGCACAAATTTCTGTTTACACCTCAGTTTGGTGTTTTTTCAAAAAGCTGAACATAGAAATTCCATGACCGAGCTATTTCACTGCTTGGAATATACCCCTAGAAAGTTAGAAGTGAGGCACCAATGGAGACTTGCACACCCATGCTCATACCATTGGGTTTGTTTCATACCATATGCTGCTTGTTGAAAGGACGCAGTGTCAGTCTATTCTTTTTGGTGCAATGACTGTATTCCTCACATGTTCTTTTGATGTTCGTACATCATTCAAGATTTTGCTGTAGGATCTTTTAAGGCTTGAATGTGTGCGTCACTTTTTTCAGCTTCAGTAATAGTGAATTCTTCCCTTTTTGTTTTCAAACTCCAGATTTTGCACATTTCATTACAATACTTGGTCTTCTTGAGTTGCTTTTGAAAGCTTGTTTATCTCTCGTCATTATTTCTTCCCTTTTGTTTTGGACTCTGCATTCCAGGACAGGTTTCAGTCTGATTTGATATCCAGTTTGGTCTTGTCTTTCTTTCCTGTTTTTGTAATGATACTTCGCTTTCTTTATTGATGATGTCCTTCATTTTATCCTATGGCTCATTTGATCTTTGGTCATTAGTGTTCAGTGTATCAAATCTGTTCTTGAAATGGTCTTTAAATTCAAGTAGGATTGATCAAGGTCATATTTTAGTTCTCATGGACTTGTTTTCATTTTCTTTAGTTTCAGTTTGAACTTGCACATGAGTAATTGATGGTTTATTTCATTGTCAGACCTTGACCTTGTTTTGACCAATAATATTGAACTTTTCCATCTACTTTTTACACAGACGCAGTAAAAATTATTCAAGGATCAATTCTTGTGTAATCCGTTAGTTGAATTCCCTGTGTTTAAAGACAATTTTTTTAAAGAAGTTATTAGAAATGAAATCATTGATTGCAGAGAAGTTTGTCATTTGCTCTTGAGCCTTATTTTAGTCGCATGGCTGTGTTTTCCAATTACTAGTCCTATTCCTATGTTACCAGCTTTTGTATCCCAGTTATTATTAATAATAACTGTTACTTAGTTATTAATGTATCTTGACTTAATGTTTGAGAAATTTCAGACTATCAGAGTTGATATACTTAGTTTTTTCATCTTTGGCTTATGTGGTTGATGTGTATGGATAATTGTGTTGACAAATCTTTCTGTCACTCATAGTATTACACTTGAGGATAGCTCTTGAAAGGTTCTTTTTTACCCTGAGCTCAACACCATTCCTTTTCAACTTGTCATTTTCAGCAGAGTCTATCATGCAAATGTCTGATTTAAAATGATCAGAATGTGATCTTGATGTTTTCATTTTTGACAACTTCTAATTTTCCTTGATTTATACTTCATACTTTCTATGTTGAATGGTTACTGCTGTTTTGCCTCATTTTTCTGTATGCTTTCCAACCTCAGAGGCTCGTCTTCTTTCACTGTATCTAACAGTGTTGCCCTGTTATTTATAGGGTTTTCATACGCCTCTTATTTTAGAACCAGTCCTGCTGCTAATTCTGTCTCATGATAGTATTTTCATATGATGCTAGGAAAATGGAACTTTATATTAGTCATTATTGAAGATTTTCAGGGAGATTGGTTAAATGATCAGATTTATAGTTTAGAAATATTTCTTTATTAAAACTCGCAAGGATAGAGTTTTTATATAGGCAGGCTACATAGAAGTTACTGTAATTTTCCAAGGTTTCCTAAAGTAACAAAGTGGATAATGTATTGCGCTGCTAGCCAAAAGACTGCTTGTTTCTGGTAGTTAAGATCTACTAGTAGTAGCTCCACAGGAAAAAGATTGGCAGTCTCCTGTTGAGATTTGGAGCCTTGGAAACTTGGTCGAGGGTTGCTTTGAGTCAGAATCGACTTTATGGCAATACATTTTTTTGTGTTTATAATATTATTTAGTAGAGGCATGACAGATGGAAGTCCTTGAGTAGAGAGCACAGGTTAAGTACTCCATTCTTGGCCTACACATTGACTGTTGGTATCTACCTGGAAACAGCTCAGAGGACAGGCCTGATGAACTGCTTCTAAAAACCACAGTCTTGGAAACCCTATGGAGCATAGCTATACCCAGACATTCATAGGAAATCAATTCCATGGTAGCTAACAACAGTGGAGACATCAAGCCTGAAAAAACTCACCCTGTGCCTCAATTTTTTATCCAAACAATAGATGAGTGGATAGAGTGAACCAAACCACAACAGAATCATAGTCAGTCTGACAGGATCAAAAGATAGCTTTTGCCCAGGCATGAAGCTCATAAGGCTGAAAGAAGTAGGACAGAAGGATTACTTGAAAGGAGTATCATCAGCATGGTCTAACTAAGAAAAGAGTATGGTTACTATGTGGGGATTGTAATTAATATAACAATGTGTTTGAATTGTTAAATGGAAAACCAGTTTATTCTGTAAACTCATTCAAAGCACAATTTGGAGAGAGGAAAATACAAAACAAAATGCAAATAAAAGAAGAGAGAAATAAAAATGGCTTTCCCACGTTCTTTAAGATGACAGAGGGTTGTACAAAATTTCATTCTGTTGTACATGGGATTTGCTGTGTGTCAGTGCAGATTTAGTGATAACATTTTAGATCAGGAGAGGTTAGCTACAGTTTAAGAGCTAAATATCAGCTGCTTCCTGTTTTTACATTTCACATGCCAAGAATAATAGTCTGTATTTTAAATGATTGAAAAAGATATAATCAGAAGTAGAATACTATTTTGAGACCTGTAAAAATTAGGTGAGATTTAAATTTTAGTGCCTCTAAATATAAACTCTGAATGAATGTAATCATATTCATTGACTTTTTTTTTTTTAAATGGTTGACTTCTGCACTCAAACAAAAGAGTTGAAAAGCCTGAATATGTCTGGCTCTTTATGCCAAAAAAAAAATTTCTGGTTGATAACATGAAGATAAGGAATTTTGGGGAAGAGTGGGTGTGTATGGAAAGGAAAACAGTTTTAGTTTACATTTCAGGTGCCTGTGAAACCATTTATATACTGAGGAGTAGTAAAAGCAGTTCACAAAGGAGACAACAGAGGAATATTTACAGTATATGAAGAGAACTATGAGATTGGAGAGGGGAGAGTTCCAAGGATGTAAAGATAGTTAAATGACATTTTGTAGAATGCGACTTTTTGGAACATTAGGGACCTGAATGAAAATAGATCTTGGAATGGAAGAGGTAAAAACCAAGTTACAATTTGTTGAGAAATGAGTGCTAGATAAGGAAATACAGACTTTTTTTTTTTAAGTACAGACTATTCTTATGTGCACTATCAGATAAGAAGGAAATGGGTGTGGGAGGCTGGGAATTACAGTGGGTGGAAAGGGTATTTTTATTTTTTCATTCATTGTTGCACATTTTTCTTCCCTCCCCCTCCCAACTCCCTCATCTAGTCCACTTTGCAGTGCGCTTCGTGTTCCAGATTGTTGTGTGCTTAATACCTAATCATATATTTCTTTTGAGCCATTGATGGTTTTATTTTTTTAAGATAGGTACTTGACATTTCTATAGACTAGAGATGACTGGAAATGGCTGAAGAAGGAATTAAATAATAAGGCAAGAGTGAAATCTTGAAGTTTAAAAGTAGAGGTGTAGTGGAGTTAGAATAAGTTATTGCTGAGAAAGTAAAAAATGAGATTTAAAAGTTGTGAAGTACTCTGAGAATTATTGTTTGCATTTTTCTCTCCTCATCTGTTCGTTGTTTACTATGATTATTATTTTTTTTTTTAAACTAAAGATGACCAGGATAAAAAGGTGGAAACACTTGTGGCGCCTTCAAAAAAGCAAGACTTACTATCCTTCCATCAAGACACTAAGCAAGAAAGTGGGTCAGGAAAGAAGAAAATGTCATCAAAGAAACAGAAGACAGAAAATGGTGAATTGTGTAGATAACTCTTTAAGAAATAACACATTTTAGAAAAGTACAGTAGGACAAGTACCATAGAAACCTGATATGCTCTTTAGTTCCCAATGTAGTCTATAATTCATCCACTGTAAGACTGATGGCAAAATAATATGCTTAATGTTTAATCATGTAGAAGTCTTCCTATTAAAATGATGGTTAAAGAAAGAATTTTTCCCCTGTTCTTTTCATATTGTCCTGAAATTTTCACCAGTGTAACAAGATGTGTCATGAGACTAATAAGGCATCACTATTAGAAATAAGAAATGGTGACTGTATTTATGTACCTGGCAAGCAAATGGAGCTCAACTAAAAATTATTAGTTACGATAAAAATTCTATAAAATACAAAAAAATGCAAAAATTACATGTTTATTTGAGCACTAATAATATATTGTAAAATTTATTCTTAGAGAAAACAGAAGGGGAAAATGACAACTAACTAAAAATACAAACAAAACATGAGAAGAAGAAATCTTGGTATATTTAGAAGAGATATGCTTGACATTGTACAGTAACGTAAAATATTTACTGTAGAATGTTCTGCTTATATTATTTACCTACAAAAGCTTTGGTGACTTGATAATTATAAAAAAGGCAGATGTGAGTCACTGTTGGAGCCTTGAAAAAAACTCTAGCCATCATTAAAGTATCATGAAATATTTTAATATCATTTAATACTATTTTTAAAAACCTTGAGTAATTATGTTTTTGTTGAACTTAAATTACAGTAGTGATAGATGAACCCCTTATTCATACTGCTGCTTATAATCCTTTGGTGGATAATGTTGATTCAAAACCTGTGGTGGATAAGAGAGAAGTCATTGATCAGATTAAACCTGACCAAGTTGAAAGTACACAGAAAATTGGGGCTAAAAAACTGAAGACTGAAACTGATAAAGGTAATGTAAAATACTATAATCTATTATTGTCAAAACACTTCTTGATTTTGATAATTGAACTTTTTTCTTCATATAAACAATATATTGTGGAAGATTGATAAAAATCTTTGTGATAAACAATTTATTGGTAATCTTTTAGTCTAATCTTTTCAATTCTATAGAATTGTACAATGGCGTTTGATTAGTCCAAGACATATGGTTGTTTCTATCTGGTACTCTTACCATCTTTTAAAACTCTTGATGTAGCCAAAGGGAGCCCTGGTGGCTTAGTGGTAAAGCATTGTGCTGTCAACCCAAAGGCACATGGTTTCAATCCACCAGAGGCTCCTTGGAAGAATGATGGACAATCTTCTTGCATGTAATTTACAGCCTCTGAAAACCCTCTGGAGGGTTGCATATATCTTAGTTCAGATTCAGTGGCACACAGCAATAACATAGGACTGATAGAGTTGAATAAATAACTGACATGGGGTTTTTTGTTGTTGTTGTTGTTGAAATATTTAGTTAAAACAACAATAGCAGCAATATCGCTGAAGTAATAAAAGGTCTTTACTCTTCAGGGTCATAGACTCTGATGGGTGATAGTTACTTCCTTCTCCCTTCCCCTTTTTTAGTTAATTTTTAAAAGGTAACTTCACTTATTATAGAACTTTGAGAAAGTAAGAATGAATGAGACATTTTTTTATTAAAGTTTGTGTTATGTGCCATTGAGTCCAAACTGACTCATAGCTGATCTCCTAGTAGTTTTTCAAAGGCTGAAAATCACATACGAGGAAATTGCCTATCATTGTTTTGCAGAGCAGCTGGCAAATTGAACCAGCCTTTGAATTGGCAGTGCAACTCCTCACCATCAGCCTAAATGTCAGGATTATTTGACTGTCTTTTATTTCTGTAGAATTGAATATTCTTTCTATAATTAGGGATTATTTTCTCACTTATAAACCTTAATTTTTATGTCTCAGAATTAAATGAAAATATATGTGAACATATCTCAAGAAGACAGTGAAAATTAGACACATGTTTTTAATGTGCGAACATTCTGGTTTTTCATACTAATGTATTTTAGACAAACTTTTTGTTCTTGATATAATATAGGCACAAGGTTTGGATTTACCAGCTGCTCCACAGAAGAAGGATGAGGACAGTCTCTTACTGTGTGATTTCCCCCCTTTGAAAACCTATTGGAGGGTCAGCGATAGGTCAGTTGTGACTTAGCAGCACACACAACAAGGAGTAACAACAATATAGGATAAATTAATATTCATGATAGAGAAATACTATTTTCCATTTAGACTACAGCATTTATTGTTATTTGACCTGGAATTGAAAAACATTTTTCTCTTGATTATTGGCTTCTAGGCCAAGAATTCTAGATGCTTTCCTTTGCTGAGGTAATGATCTTCATCTTTTAAATGGAAACTGTTTTTCTTTTCTTTCGAAGAAAATGTCGAAGTAAAATTTAAAGATTTTCTTCTGTCCTTGAAGACCATGATGTTTTCTGAAGAAGAAGCCCATTGTGTTGTGGAATTGTTAAAGGAGAAATCTGGTGTGATACAGGATGCTTTAAAGAAGGTAAGCATATTTTCGATTTTAAGATGTATTTGCAACCAGTGATTAAAACTTTACCAAACAAGATTGCTGCTAGAACAATGAATTATTATCTACTCCCAAATTAAAACATCCTCATTTAAAAATTCCAGAGTATTTTCAGAAATTATTTACTATTTCCATACTGATGCATGCTTATAAACTTATTGCTTTTGAGTTGGAACCAACTTAAATCTCATATTCCAGTGGTATTTTGGAATGCTGTAAATGGCTTGAGTCTCGCTCAACTGAATTTAAAAACTGCTAAGAATAGAGTTGGTGCTTTAAACTCTGATGACCAGATGAGTTGTGGCATCAGGAACATAATGCATGAAGAAAATAAATGGTTATAAACAAAGAAATAAAAGAAAGACTAAACTGGATGTGAGAAGACTCTAAAACTTGTTGTTCAACATAAAGAAGCCAAAGTGAAGTTTGGAAAATAAGATTCCAAAGCACTACTTGAGAAGACAATAAAGTACTATAATAAAATGTGCAAAGATCTGTAGTTAATGAAACCAGAAGGGAAGAACACACTTGAGTTTTCTCAGATTGAAAGAACTGTAGAGCAAATTCCAGCCTCAGATTGCAGTATGATGGATTCTTTAGACAACATCTTGAATGATTCAGGAAGTATCAAAAGAATATGGAAGGAACACACTAGAGTCACTGTACACACACACACACACACACACACACACACACACACACACACGTCAACACATATGCTACATCAAGTATCATATGATTGAGAGCCCATCAAGTATCATATGATTGAGAGCCAATAGTATTGAAGGAAAACATTCATAACGCACTGAAGGTCTTAGCAAATAACGCCCCAGGAATTGCTGGAATACCAGTTGAGATGTTTAAAGAGACAGATCCATCTCTGGATATGCTCACTAGCTTATGCTAAGAAATTTGGAAGACCGCTACCTGGCTGGCTGACTGAAAGAGATCCATATTTATTCCTATTCCCAAAAGGTGATTGAGCAGAATGAGGAAATTAGTGAACATTATCATTAATATAACATGCAAGTAAAACCTTACTGAAGATTATGGGGGGAAAAAAAAAAACAAAAGCCAAAACACTGTACTAGTACACCAGTAGGAAACTGCTAGAAATTCAGCCTGGATTTAGAAGAATTTGTGGAGCAAGGGCTATCCTTGCTAATGTTACATAGGTGTTGGCTAAAAGTGAGAAAACCCAGAAGGATGTTTACTTGTGTTTTATTGACTATGCAAAGACACTTGACTTTGTAGATTATAACAAATGATAGCTAACATGAGAATACAGAAGCTCTACATAGACCAAGAAGCAGTTGTCTGAACTGAACAAGGGAACAATGCATGGTTTAAAATCAAGAAGGGTATGTGTCACGGTTATATTCTTTCTCCATATGTATTTATTCTGTCTAGTGGCCTAGTGGTAAGAATCTGCTGTAATCCTGAAGGCACGTGCTTCAAATCCACCAGCTACTCTGCAGGAGAAAGATGGGCAGTCTCCTATCTTGTGATTAACTGTCTCTGAAAACCCCCTCGAGGGTCAGCTATGAGTCAGTTCTGACTTGACAGTACACAACAACAGCAACAACAATATTCATTCTGTATGATGAGCAAATAATTTGAGAAGTTGGATTCTGAAGAATGTGGCATCAGAATTGGAGGTAGACACATACACAGCTTGGTGCTATGCAGCTGATACAATCTTGTTTGGCAAAAAGAGGAAGAATTGAAGCGTTTACTGAAGATCTTAAAAAAAAACCCTACAAACAGTTCACAGTATGGCTTATACCTCAACATCAAACATAAAAAATCTTCACTACTGAATCAGTAGGCAATATAATGATAGATAGAGATTAAAGATGCCAGAATTTAAATCATTCCATATTTGTGGTAGCAGCAGTCAAGAAATCCAAAGACATTGTGAAGAGATCTTCTGGCAAGGACTTCTTTCAAGTGCTAAAGGGTAAAGATGTGAGCTTAAAGATAAAAGATGCACCTGATCTAGGCCATAGTATTTTCCGTTGCTTTCTGTGCATCTAAAAGTTGGTCAGTAAATAAAGAAGGCCAAAGAAGAATCAGTGCTTTTGAATTGTGGCGTTCATGACAAAAATGGAATGTATTATGTACTGCCACAAGAACAAACAAATGTGTCTTGGAGGAAGTATAAGCGAAGTGCTCCTTAGAGGCAAGGAGAGTGAATCTTCATCTCACATACTTTAGAGTATGTTATCTGAAGGTACCAGTCCTCGGAAATGGACAGCGTGCTGGGAAGGAAGACTGTCAAGAGGATAGATGGACACAATGACTACAACAGTGGGCTTGAGCATGTCAGAAATAGTGAAGATGTCACAGGACAAGTCAGGATCCAGCTTTGTTGTTTGTAGGGTCCTTGTGAGTTGTTGACTCAATGGCATCTAACAGCAACAACAGTAATCAGTTGGTCTACCCTGTGGAGAGCTGTACTGGTAAATCAAAGACTACATATCTCTTGCAGTTTGAATCCACTGTTGCACTTTAAAAGAAAGATAGGCAATTTCATATGTGATTTATAGCCTTGGAAGCACGATGGTGGGTCAACTATGAGTCGACCTGATTTGTTGAGAATGAGAGAATACTAATCCCTACGTTTGTTCTGTTTACTTAGATGGCTGTTAATACCTTGACAAAAGTTCATTTCTTAAGCTTAGGAAGATGATTAAGGCAACTTTTAAATCCTTTACAGTTGTGTTAAGTTAGAAAGTGTTGAATTCAACGGTGTCTAATTTTTGGATGTGTGGAATTTTCCTTTTTAAAAGAAAAATTAAGATAGCAGTGAAAGTCCCTGGGAACCCTGGTGTATTGTGTCTATGTATATGATAATTTCCCGTCCAAAATGATTGGATGTGAAAGGATCATTCCTCATTTTATGTGACTGATTAAAATTTATTTAAAACAATACTGTCACCTTCCTGCCTTTTGTGGATTTAATATCTATATTTTCATAGCTCTGCTTACTATATTTTCATGTATACTTTCTTATAGTGGGTAAAGCAACCAGTTTTCAAATCTTGCTTATGTAAAGATATTCACTAAGTTAATCTTTGCCTCTGAGGAGCATTCTGTCTGCAATTTCTCCAAGAAATGCAATGAAAAAGCCTATAGAGGCAAAGATACTGAAGCTTCGTCATTATTTAATAAATAGAAATAAGTTTATGGTTCTGATGTTTATTTCTCTCCTTAGACTATACACTTCATGAAGCTTATATGATGGTATTATGTCTGCTTTTGCTTATTATAGTCTTTTGAATGGCAGACAGCATATTAGGCACTCATATTTACATAACAATTTTGACCATGCTTCCAAGTATCTAATGTCGATATGTCTTTTAAACTCATGACTTTTTATTGTGTTATGTGCTAGTTGCACGGTCTCCATGTGATACTGATGATGGTCCAGAGGAAACTGGTGTTAGGGATTAGTCAGAGTTAAGTGTGATAACTCTTGAATTTGGATAAAATAAATGCTTTTGTTGTTAAGAAACATCCTTGAAATCCTTGATTGATAAATTTGTCCTTCATTTATTTTATTATAATTGGGTGAGCACACATATAAAAAAGGTTCTTAATTGTAGAGCTTGGGATAAAAATCCAATAGATAAAAACCCTTAGCTTAGTCTTTTAAAATTAAATTGCTACTTCAAGTAAAAAAATAATTTACTTTCCTGAGTAAGAAGGTTGTTGGATGGCCTACAGGGACAGGAGTAGTTTTTTATTGTCTGAGATTAGCTTTGAGCTTTAGAGATTGGTGGTAAATTAGATTCCACTTTATTTTAGCCAGGCCAACAAGGAAGTTAGGATTATATTTTGAAATAGTTTACATTTTCCCCTTTCCCTAAAGTGATTTGGCTCTGGATTAAATAGTTTTATTTCCTAAGAGGTGATGGGTTTTCTCTCTCCTGAAGGGACTGAGTCCTCTTCTCTTGGTACCTTCTGTCCTTGAAAGGTTGAAAAGGAAAAAAACAAACCCAAAACCCAACAACCCACCAACCATAGTACTTGGGAGTCAGAAATAACTTAGGGCTGATCAGCAGGTTTCTGAGGTTAATACAGGAAAAGATTTCCTATGCTTCTCTTCTGGAGTCCCTGGTGGATTTGAACTGCCAGAGAGGCTAAGTCTTTTTATATAGCAGCATAACTTCCTAGGGAGTAGGGCACCACAACTCCCTAGGGAGGTTTAATTTTTTCCCCTTTTCCTTTATTTAAAGTGTAAATAAGATATAAATAAATCTCAACATCTAATAAAACCTAATGAAGAGGAGGGGAAGAGAAAATGAATTGGCAAAGGCAGGAGAACGGGGTAGAGGAACTGGTGACCAGTTAGGGGTGATGACTAAAAAAGAGCTAAGATGGCTGCTTTTGCCCCAGGGTAACTGAGTAGATTGTGGTGATGATGGAATTGTGAACACTTTGTGGAGGAAGGAAGATTGGAGGGTTAGTAAAATAAATTTAAGAAATGGCTTAAATGGAGATGGTATTTCACTGACCAACATAATATTTTTCTGGAGTTGAAGAAACAATGTAATGGAAATGACTCAAAAAGTAATTCATTATCACCAATACATACTCCTGTTGTTAGGTGCCATTTAGTCAACTATAACTCAGAGCTACCCTTGAACAATGGATTTTTCACCATCTCTTGGTATTCTTGAACCCATTGTTACACACACTGTATCAGTCCGTTTTGTTGAAGGTCTTCCTCACTTTTATTGTCCTTTCATCTTTCTAAACATGTGTCTTTTTCTAAGGACTGACTCCTCCTAACAATATGCACACGTATTTTATGTGAAATGACGTTTTACTCTCCTTGCCTCTAAGGAGCACCCTGTTTGCCCTTTGTCCGGAACCTATTACTTGTTCTTTTGACAGTCCATAGATACTCCAAACTCTTTCCAACACAACAACTCAAATACACTGATTCTTCTTCTGTCATCCTTATTCATTGTCCAACTTTCACATGCAAAGCAAGTAATCGAAAAGACCATGGCTTTAAGGAGGTTCATCTTAATCTTTAAAGTGACATAATTGCTCCTTTGTATTTTTGACAGGAGATTTTTCCAGTGCAACAAGTGTTTTGATCTTTTGATGGTTGATACTGACAAGAATCTGGCCTGGAATCCCAAAGGCATACAATTTGAGGTTACCAGCTGCTCTGTGGGAGAAGGATGGTCAGTCTCCTCCCATGTGATTAACTGCCTCTGAAAACCTGCTGGAGGGTCAGCTATGGATTGGTTCCCACTCTGTGGTACACAACACACACACAGGATGTTGATCATATATCCAATTAAGAGGAAATAATTGACAGTTTCATTCTTCGTCTTTCATGATGTTGGCCCAGTTATGAGGATCTTAATTTCTTGATGTTGAGATATGATGACCATAGCCTTTTATCATCTGTAGCTAGTGCTTCAGTTCTTCCTTACTTTCTCACTGCAAGGTTGTGCGTTCTGCATAACACAAGTTGTTGATGAGTCCCTCTCTAATCCTGATGCCACATTTTTTTTTCATGGAGTCCAACTTTTTTAATGATTTGCTCAGTTTGCAGATTGAATAGCTATAAAGATAGGATGCAGTCCTGACACACACCTTCCTTAATCCGTATCATTAGTGTTGGTAATATGTATCACCAGTACACATAATGTTTTTCGTTTATTAAGTGTCACTGAGTCAATGACAACTCATAGTGACCCTCTGATCATTGGATCGGAACTGTGCCATCCTCATCATCTCTTACACAATCACAGTCACTGTGTCAATCATCTTGTTGAGGGTCTTCCCTTCCTTGGATGACCTGCCCCCCTTCCAAGCATGATGTCTTTGCCCCCCATAGATTGGCCAATCCTGACAGTATGCCTACAGTATGTGAGACAAAGTTTCACTATCCTTGCCTTCAGCGAGCACCCTGGTTGCACCTTTTCCAAGACATAATTACCCTTTTGACATTCCGTGGGATACTCTTCTCAAATACCAAAACTCAGAAATAGAGTTTTCTTCTCTCATCCTTATTCATTGTCAGACTACTTTTCATAGCTCATAGCAAGTAATTGGAAAGATCTTGGTTTGGATCAAGTACACCTTAATCTTTAAATTGACATTATTGCTCTTCTTCACTTTGAGAGTTCCATGACAGCAGACTTTCCCAGTACAGTAAGTCTGTTAACTTCCTTGCTACTGGTGCCAGTGGTGTTGATTGTGGATCGAAGCAGGATGAAATTATTGATAACTTCATCTTGATGCCCTTACTTGTACTCACAAAGCATGTTCTACTTTGTGAGTACAAATATGTTTCTGATTCTGTAGCTTCTTGATCTCATGGCACAGGTAGGGCAGGATTCAGATATCTTGTTCTTAGGGTTGCTATGAGTCATAATTGACTTTGACACCTAATAACAATATCGTATCTTTCGCTGAGGAGTGTTCTTAATTTCATCTCTCTGTCTCACTGACTAGCTACTCACTGAAGTTTATAGAATTTCTTCTTCTTTCTTAATTCTTTTTCTTGAGACTGCTTTCTTAGAATTTCGCTGAACTACTACTTATACTTATTTTGTCTTTTAGAATATTTTGCAGTTAACTTTGGAGAAATATACACCATGTTAACTCTGTAGCCTAGGGTATAATAGTATTAAGTTAGGTAGCTGTCATATAGGTCATTGTTGGTTTTACCTTTCTGGATATTTTGCTATTAACTTGGAGAGCTTTACATAATGGTACTTCTGTAGCCTAAGGTGTAATTGTATTAGGGTTGATAAATACAAGTGTTGAATCTTCACTGTCTTTAGCAATCTTTCCTGACAGAACATGCTTTGTGAGTACAGATGACTGTTCCATTGAAGATTATGTATTTGGATTTACAATTTTTCTTAATCTTTAAGAAAGGGAGAAATTACTACCTTTTCTGGATTTAAAACCGCAAGTTTAACATTCTTATTACTTTAATTTGATATTGCTGAATTTATTTTAACTCATTTAAAAAGACTACATACAGAATCCAGAATACATAGTAAGAATGGACTAAGTGGGAGACGAAGGGGACAACAAAGAAAAACACTTGAAGAATTGTCTGTTGTAGATAAAGCACAAAGAATCCTGAGAGATAAATGAAATCAGTAACAAACTTTGTTCATAACGGTTCTTTCCCCTCTTGTTTGTTTTTAATAACATCCACATGGGTCCTTTCTGTGTGCTTTTTTCCCTGGACTATCTAGAGGGGCCTTTGTAAGAATCTTGAAACTCCCCCTGTCCATTGTTGTAATGACGTCTCCTCTTGAGTCCCCTTGGCTCTGACCCTCTAGCCTTCATAACTTTGTTTTATGTATATATCATCCATATTCATAATGTTTCTGGTGCAGGTAGTGGAGGTAGAAGTATTCCCTAGATATCTACTGTTTGTGCTCTTGGTGGTTGAGTATCCCTCATAGTGGGTGGAGGTCGTACCCCTCAAGTCACAGTAGTACCTCTGGTAATGGTTCCTCTCACAGGTGTCCACGAGCCAGATACCTTCAAGGTGGTCCAACACCTTGGCTGGCCCCTGTGAACAGAGGAGCAAGGGAGAGGTGCAGCACCCTGACCTCTCACACTTCCTGACCATGAGTGGATTCAGGTACTCCATTCAGGTAGAACAGTTCTGGAAACTGCTCTTGGCAAATATAATTTATCATATCTGGTACTAGAAATTTCTTGACTTTTTCCATAGCTTGGGCCATAAAAGCATAAACCTCACATTAGAGTCCAAAGACTTCAGTGAAGTCATTAAGATCCATATTCTAGTGAGCATATTTGGCGTCTCCATCTTTGTGCAGCTTTTCCTCTTCAGTTTTGTCTCTCCTTGAGCCCTTTTCCCAAGACAGATCTTTGTCTTTTCTTGAAGTCTTTTGACTTGAAGTCTTTTCTCTTGTGATCCAAGGGATCACAAAATTAAACTTGGTATGCTTTTTGACAGGTATTAGGATTCACTCTTTCAGCTTCATGTTCTTGTGAGAAAACAGATCCAAATCTCGTCAGCATCCTTTTTTGAATCCACTTTCTGAATCTTCTCAGTTTCTTCTGTCAGCAACTGCATGGCATGAGGGAAAGATGGGTTAAGTAAATCCCTCTCGGCTATGAGCTTGGGCAGATACTTGTCCTCAGGCTCCAGTTTGATGAAAGCAGTGGCTGAGAGGGGCAGTAGCAAGGTCGGTGTCTGACTGACCATGGCATCAGGACTGATTCAGTGGTGGGAGCTGTGAGACCTGGGTTTGCCCTTCGTCCATGCGCCCCCCCCCCCCCATTCTCTTCAGCCTCCCTGTGAGCATTTAAGTAGTAGTGGTGGCTACTGAAAAGGTGGCTGATGCACTGAGGAGTGGCGACCTGAGTGATACTTGGAGTAAGAGTGGCCTGAGGATTGGTTTGTGTGCGTACCAGAGGTCTTCCTAGGGGTGCATTGGTGAGGTCAGAGAATCTAGGAAGCGACATCAAGTTCTAGCATTCTTAATAGTCTGTTCCTTCAGTGATATGTATCCTAAAATTAGTATTGAATACATAACACTACAATGACATGTCTCTCTTTTTTTTTTTTTGAGGGTAAATAGTAATGATAGACTTACTAGAAAGTCTACATACCTAAAGGGATGGAACTTTCTCCTTGAAAGGAGATAAGAAGAAAAGGCCTACAGTAACATTGCTTAATGAGAGTTACTTCATTGACCAGCATTTTGCATTTATTCTACTTAATATGTAACAAAGAACTATGCATTGGCACAAGAACACTTGATGTTAAATCTTCATTTTCATAACCCCAGTCTAACAATTACTGTTTCTGTATTAACGTCTCCATTTTAGTCTAATAAAGGAGAGTTAACGGCACTTGTACATCAGCTGCAAGAAAAGGAGAAGCTGCTTGCTGCTGTGAAGGAAGATGCTGCTGCTGTAAAGGATCGGTGCAAGCAGTTAACCCAGGTGAAGACATTTAAGATACATACTTGCTGTATAAGAAGCACATAGATTTTAGAAATTGTTCATCATTTGATGTAATTATTTGTGTAACACGTTTACAGGCAGCTAAAGAGTTACCTCTCTGATAGTGGCACAGGAGGAGATTGCTCCTCCTTCACCGGTACATCTGGTGTTTTTGAACCGCATGCCTTCAGGATTGTAGACTTTTCCTAATTTCTAACTTCCATTCTACTGTGTTATCTTATTCCCTGGAGATTTTACCCTCTGTCCTTTTCCTGAGTCCCGTTAGAGAATTACCTGAGAGTAATAATGAACTGTTTTGCTTTCTTATGGTCAAGTTAGAATGTTGGATTTAGTCTTGCTTCACAGATATTAACTTTTATACCAGAATGTTTATTTTACATAAGGAAATATATATATATATGTATATAGTGAAGCAGTTACAAATGGCATTTATGTGAAGAGCTGATGAGAGGCAGAAGATTGTTTTAGAAAATCCTTTTGATCTTGCAAAGTACTTATTTCAGAATTCATGGAAATTAAAAATATTTTCTCATTATAGGCATATTATACTTAGTTTAAATAATTATTTTCTAATTCTCCCCCCCTCCTAGGAAATGATGACAGAGAAAGAAAGAAGCAATGTAGTTATAGCAAGGATGAAAGATCGAATTGGAACATTAGAAAAGGAACAGAATGTATTTCAGAACAAAATGCGTGTCAGTTATCAAGAGACTCAACAGATGCAGATGAAGGTATGTTTTCATATATTTAAAACAAAACTGTTTAATTAATCAGTAAACATTAAGTCTATGCAAAGCCATGTGTTAAACCTTCAGAATATAGTCACTAAATAGTTCCTTGTCTTTATGATTAGTAGTAAGTAGTCTTTCTAGGTTAACATAAGAGGAATAGATAGGAAGTAGAAATAGATGTTTTGGAACCATGAAGATGTGAGGTATGGATTAGAAGCTTACTAGGGAAGGCTTTTTAGAAGTAATAAGCAAACTGCATTTAGTCTCTTTGAAACGATTGAAAATAGTTAGGTGGAGGAGTGAATGAGTGTGGAATGGGGTTGAAATTCTGAAATGCCATTGAGTATAATTACAGAGTGTAATGTCTTGGTCCTGTTCATTGAAATGTTGGTTCAGAGAGTCTAGTTTTGGTACTTGTAATGAATTTTTAAATGGGTGTGCATTTAGTTATTTCTAGTACAGTTTGTCCAGTAATAACATTTTTTGAAAAATAGAGAGTTAATGATATCTAGGGGTTAGGGCTGATTATGTTTATCAAAAGATCTAGAGAGTTAAATAGGGAATATGTTACTGGACTTAAGTAAACCAGAAGACTGGTCCAGTGAAAGTGTTTAAGCAGTGCTTAAGAGTTTAAGCACAGTTGAAAAGTTGAGGCATCATGACTATACTAGTATGTTTATTAATTTTATTCGTGTTAAGACTACACACAGGAAAACATCATATGCTATTTAGTGATGTTGATCACGTTCTTCGAATTGTACCGCTTTTCTCACCTGCCTTTTCAAATGTGTGCCTTTGTCATTAACAAGGAATAGTTTCAGAGATTCATTCAGCTTCCATGACTCATAGAAAGTACAGTTTATGGATTTGAAGTTATCTTTTTAAAAAAATATTTCAATTTATTTATTTTTCATTTCAATGAACATCTACAGAGATTTTGGAATTCCATTCATTCATTGTTGCACCCTTCTCCCCCCCCATTTGCTCCTCTCCTTGAAAAGCAAAACTCCCTCATTGGTACATAATCCCCGCCCCCCCCCCCCGCACCTCCCCCAATCCCACCCCCATCCCCAAATATAATCCACTCTGCAACCCTCATTGTGTATTCCTATGATAAACATAATGCCCTAAAATATAATACTTTTAAACTCTTCTCTCCCCATAGACTTCAATGCCGTAAACATATTTCATCCAGTTTTTCTCAGTCTTACCCCCACCCCCATGCCAGCCTCATTCTACAACAGTGTCACCATATAGCATTTGTCCCTTTGTGACTGAGATACCTCACTCAGCATAATGTCCTCCAGGGTCACCCATTTTGAATAATATTGCATGATATGCATTTCCCTCTTTTTACTAGCATTTTAAAATTATAAGCATGTCGAGAATAGAATAAGGGCTGGTTGAAAAACTCCAAGAAAGAATGAACAATTAGATTTTGACAGTGTGATAAGTTTGACTGAAACAGAATGGATAGGACTTGGTGAGGGAGAGGGGGATGGAGAGTCATGAAGGGTAACTTCCAAGATTTTGACTTAGGTGACTTTTGATCTTTTGTTTTACTCTTTCCCCTCCATCTCCTGTTAACATTTTGTGAGGTGTACTTTTTACTGTTTATCTTTCTCATGTACTGTTTATTTTTATGATTCCAGGTAGGTCTTTTTTTAAGTTATTGTTTTTATATCACCTTTATTACTAATGTATCATTTATTACTGATATATCATCGTTATTTATAATAGAGGTTATTTATGAACATTGGTTAGACCAGCTTCTAAGTGGACTTATAACAGTGGCATTGTTTTGTACTTTTGATTGTGATTCATAGTGTATGACCCTACAGGACAGAGTAAAACTACCGTGAAGGGCTTTCTAAGCTGTAATCTTTATAGAAATAGACTGTCACATTTTTATGCCATAGAGCAGTTAACTGGGTTCAAACTACTGACCTTTCAGTTAGGAGCTGGTTTGTTAACCACTGTGCCACCAGTGTAATAGTCCTTTAAATTGAACTTTCTGGACCAGTGATTATTTGAAATGATATTTCCTTCTGCTACCTAATACTTCAATTTGGAAACTCTTTCACCAGTTTACTAACATTCCTGAACTAAATTTTTTTCAATTGATTATATTAATTTTATTTTGGAGTATTTTGAGGTGGTAGTACCAGACAAATAGATACATAGTCAGACATGTCACTTCACATGCTTCTGCACCTATTTTACCCATCATTTGGTCCAGTATTCGTTGCTCCTTGGCTCACAGACTTCACTCAAAATTGTGAGGCTTGGGACATGCAAAAAATGTCACGCAATACAAATCCAGGTTCAGTCCAGCAGACCTATGCCAGATTAATACTGCACAGTTCCTCAAACAGTTAAGTCCAGGTTTAGTTGAACAGCACAAATGACCTCTGGTTTTCTCTGTCATCTAGCAGACTTTATCTCCGAGCAGTCACAAGTCAGCTTTTCCTTCAGTTATTAGCAAGCAAAATCTTTAACTGTGGCTCCATTGTTTCTTCATTCTCTTCATTCGCTCTGTCCCACCCCCCACCCCCAGTGTGGAAAACACTCTTATATTGATCCCACAGCTGTTGATAATTTGCAAGACCATGTGTCTGCAGTTAAGGTACCTGGAAACCATGCCCCTGACAGGGGCTAACTTAATGGATAGAAAAACCAATTTTCAAGGTTTTTTACACCACAAATATTAATAAGACTATTTCATAAACTAAAGAATTAAAAAAAAACACCAACTTATATGGAAATAGAATTTTGTATTCTTTTTTTTTTTTCTTTTTAATTTAGGTTGTTTATTTTTCATTTCAATGAACATCTACAGAGATTTTGGGATTCCATTCATTCATTGTTGC
>NW_006399890.1:3198667-3216405 GCF_000299155.1 Elephantulus edwardii | reverse complement strand
TCAGAGATGCAGGGGTGTGTCCCGATTCCGAATTTTGTATTCTTTATCTTTTTTTACTCTTTTAAAATAAGACAATAGATTTTTTTTAAGTGAAATTTGTGTATCTGATTATAGCTCAATTTGTGGCCCAATAGAAGTATCACACTAAGTATAACAACAATAAGTATATTGAACCTATTTTCAGTTTTTAAATTTACATTTCCGGAAATACTGATAATATAAAATTGAGACAATTCTAGGGTCAGGACAGTCTACTAAGTAAAAAAGTTCTAAATCAGCTTTTAAAGGCCACAGTTCTTCAGTGGTTGAAATCAGCCAGCAGCTCTGTGGGAGAACGATAAGCAATCTGTGATTATAGCCTCACAAACCTAATTGAAGGTCATCTAGGGGTCAAAGACAGTGAGTGAATGTTCTAAAATAGTTTCTTTTGTTTGCATTTACCACCAGCAGAATAGAAGCTGAACCAAAGCTACTATCATGGAATTGATTCTGACTCATCATGATATTCCCATCAGTTTCCAGTGCTGTAACAACTTGTGTTGTTGAGTACCATCAAGATAAAACTGATTGATAGTTAACCCTCCAGCATACTTTCAGAGGCAGTAAATCTCACAGGGGGAGATTGCCCATCTTTCTCTAGTGGAGCTGCTGGTGGACTTGAACCATGTTCTTTTGGATTTAGTAGTACACTTTTCCACTTAGCCACCAGAGCTCCATAACAACATATAATCCGTTTATATTTTACTTTATCTGAAAGAATGGTCCAAACTTTATGATATTCACTCTTTTTGCATATTTCTTATATTAACATTTCTGTTGAAAGTTAGCCTTGACAATGACTGGTTTCAAAATTGCATCTCTGTAAAATAATTTTAGTTTCAGCAGTTTCGTGAGGAAATGGAGGAAGAGCGAGCTCGTTTGAAACAGGAAAATGGGATACTAAGAGATGCTGTCAGCAACACTACAAACCAATTGGAAAGCAAGTATGTTCCTAATATTTTATTTGTTTGGCAGAGTATTTTCTTAAAGCAGCAGAATGATTTTTGATAGCAATTTGTTAGACTTTTGTTTGTAAAATGAGTTAATTTTAAAAACAATTCTCTTTTGTTGTGTAAAGAACTTCAACTAAATTGATCTAGAATAGTACTAGTGACATCAATGATGGTCTAATTTATCTGTGGCTAAATTGGCAAGTTTATATTACTCCCTTGAGTAGTTCTTAGACTTTGTTCTTCTGAAATGAACAATACTTAACGTGTCTTGCTAGTTTAAAAAACAAAACGTATTCTTGATTTCTACTCTTAAAACATGTAATTTAGTGGTTCTTGGGTAGAGTGTATTAATATATATTTCATGTAATAATGTCGTAGGTAACTGTAAGGACATTTTTTGAAAAACAGTACTCTGTATGCTCATACAGAGTAAGCAGGCACTTTATTTGATTTTAGTGAGTTTTCAACAACTATTTTAAAATGAGTAAATAGAGCTCAGTTGGCCTAGTGGACAGAAAGAGCTGCTGTAAAGACAAAGGTGGGTGACTCTAATCCACGGCCCCGAGGCCTGGTTTAAATTATTTTTAAGGTCAAACAATATTCTAGGTCATAGCGCACTGGTTTGTCCATTTGCTCTACAGAAGTAACTTGTGGTTGTTGTGAAACTGAACACTATGACACTGATGTGTCAAATGCAATAATGGTTACCCGTGGTGTACAGTGTTTGGTTGAGTCCCCTGATTAAAATAAGCTTGGAAGCAGGAGTGGCATCCACTTCCGAAATAGCTTGTCTTGGGAACCCCTGTGAACTTGGAGAAATAATGAAAGTTATACAGGTGTTCAGGTCCTTCATTCATAAGGTCCCTATGAGTTGTCTACGACTCGACAGCACTTAAAAGCAACAAATACAGACTACAGCTGTGGCATCCGTTCCCCTCCTCTAGTTTTTTAATTGTAATTTGTGTAGAGATTTACAAATCAAATAGATTTTTTTCTTTTAACCATTCATACACATTTTGCTTTATAACATTAATTTCAGTACCCATTTTAAATCTCATGTTTTCCATTTCTTCCCGGCAATTCTGATTTTCACTAATCTTTCTATATCTTGTAATGTCTTTAGCATCTTTCCTCAATAGTTTACAGTGGTTTTAAAATACATCTAATTTTCTTCAGAATCCAGTTATTCAGGAATTAGAATCACCAAGCTTTATTATTGATGATGTTGTTATGTACCACCAACTTAGAACTACTTGATAGCTGAATTGTTAGTGAGTTTCCAGAGGCAGTATATAGCACTAGAAGAGATGGCATATCTTTCTCCCATGGAGCAGCTGGGGGATTCAAACTGCGTGACTTTGTGTTGACAGCACAACTCCTTACCACTAAGCTGCCAGAGCTCTCTAAACTTTATTATTAGTAATAATTTATTATTTATCCTTTTGAGTTAGCTGTAAGTGAAACTAGCAGCTCAGAAATATAAAATATTCTTACCTATTCCTTTATATGTATTTGTTACAATGGAAGATTCTTAATTCAGTTACTGTTTTTAGGCAGTCTGCTGAACTAAATAAACTGCGCCAAGATTATGCTAGATTGGTGAATGAGCTCACTGAGAAAACAGGAAAGCTACAACAAGAAGAAGTCCAAAAGAAGAATGCAGAGCAAGCAGTTACTCAGTTGAAGGTGACTTACTCCTAATTTTATTTATTGTTTTATGAGCAACATAAATCCAGTTTAATGACCTAAATGTGCTACAAATTTGAAAAATGTGGTTTGAGATTGGTGCCTGTAGTATGCTGCCTGTGCCTTGCTGAAACATTTGAATGTAAGTTTGAATTTGAAGTTAATGTTTGAAGACAGAAAAAGAAATTGGCTGGTTAATAGATATTAACAGTAGAATTTAATTTTATATAGTTAGAGGTCAGAGTCTATATTTGTAATGCAGAAATTATGAATAGAAATTATCGTTAAATTATCTTACATCGTTCATAACTTGGAATTTCTGGATGAGTCCAAGAGAGTCTGATTTCCTGTCCTTGCCTTTGCTTAAGCACAAATCATGAAATGCTGAGGTTACTTAGGCTGAGGAAAGGCGGACCCCTCCCCCCCCCCTTTTCATTTACATCTACAGTGTATGTGCATTAAGTGTAATTCATTAAAGAATGGTCTTTTTATCTTGATACTGGAGAGAAGATATGTTGATTCTGTAGTTCAGTTTGTACAAGTTAAATGCATTCTCAGTATATTAGGTAGGCACAGTTCCTATCTAGACCACTGGTAGACCTGTATTATAGTGACCTTACATTAAGTCTCTGAGGCTGTAAATATTTATGAGAGAAGATTGCCCATCTTTTTTACAAAGGGCATCTGGTAAATTTTAATTGCTAGCCTTTTAGGTAAGCAGTCTGACATGTGCTATGCTTCCAGGGCTGGGACTTCAGAGTAGCAATAGTTCAGTGGGCTTTGAGAATAATTGAGTCTGAGTAATTTTTGTTCTCTTGAAGTTTTTATCCTTTCGGATCAAGCACAGTTATATTTTATTTAGTATTTGATTGGCTGGTGGGTTTAATTCTAGCATTTCTGGGTAAGAAGTTTGTTCTTAGATATGTATGACTACATAGCATCTAAGATTTTTTTTGTAATAAGAGTGATGTGCTATAAATATATATATATACCTTTTAATATGAATTTTAGGTACAGTGTTTAAAGCACTCAGCTGCAAAAAACACAGTGAATGAACCCACCACCATTGCATAAGAGAAAGATAAGGCCGTCTACTTCCAGAAAGAGTTACAAGCTCAGAAAGCCTGAGGGGTAGTTCTTCTCTGTCCTGTAGGATGCTTATGAGTTGGAATTGATTTAATGGCAGAGAATTTGATTTTTGGACTACTGAGACTTTGCATTATAAAGACCATTAATCTTTTGGCATGTTTATCAGCTGAAGGAAGATTATTGGAAAACAGGTTATAGCTGAGTGGCTACAGATAGATATAATAGTAAATATCGTGCTCCAGTAACTCAAAAATTGAGAGTTTGAAATTTTCCTTAAATTCTGAAGTGTTAGCTCTGACTGATGAATGGCTTTTGGACTTGACATTTCTGCTTATGTTATTAAAACGTAGAAGTCTTGTTGCAGTAAACAGTTTAATGTTCTAACTGTAAATACAAAGGATGTGTTTTAAAGAAAAATTGTTGACTCTTCCTTTTGTGTTTAAATGCCAAGGTTCAACTACAAGAAGCTGAGAGAAGGTGGGAAGAAGTCCAGAGCTATATCAGGAAGAGAACAGCAGAACATGAGGCAGCACAACAAGGTAAGGGAAGAAGTATTCAAGTACATGGAGTTGTGGGTAAAATTTCCTCATACTGTGTTGTGAAGAAAGGATAATTCGGTATATGTGGTTTATGTTATTGTTAGGTGCCACTAAGTCAGCTGCCCTCTCCTGTGCCATCCTTACTATCTCTGCTATGCTTGTGCCCCGTGTTAACATCGAGGGTGTCAGTCCATGTTATAGAAGGTCTTCCTATCTTTCTCTGACTATCCATAAAAATAAGATTATCATCATAGTTTAAGTCTTAAGCATTTTTAGGATTTGCAAGAATAAGCTACATAGTAGCCTTGCCTCAAACACTAGATTATAAGCAAAATTATAATACTGTGTAGGGTGTAGAGAACCTAGCTGCTTATCTTTTATTCTTTTTCTATTTTTTTTTAATTATTGTGAACAGAACAATGAGGATGTTATCACTCTAAGTGATATTTGCTTCAAGCTTACTATTTAATAAATAGTAACTTTAACTACTAACTTACTCTTGATTTGACTGATGTATCTGGTAGATAATGCAGCTAGTGTCATACATATATTTTATGTCCTACTACCCCTTTTCTCCTACCAGAGAGTGGGCCACACTGGTAAAAGACAATTTTAAAGAATTATAAACTTACAGTTTTGGCTCTTTTAGCTTGTGAGTTCTTCCTGTAATTGTTTCCCCCCTGTTTAGGAATTTTCCTTTGATTTACTATCTGAATATTTCTCAGATACTTGAAGTTTGAAAATATATTAAGATGTATATTAGTTTACTGTTTACATTAGTATTTTATATTTCCTTAGTAAAACATACATAAATTTTGGTCCAGGACTTTACCTATAAAACAGTAATCACGCCTGTACTCACAAAGCAGTCTGTTTGAGCGTTCTTCTAGTGTTCTGGTATTTTCTCTTCTATTACCATCATCTATCCTGCTATATCTTAGTCACTTTAAGTACCTGTTAACTTTCTGCTATAGAATATGAGGTCTTAGCACCATCATGGCATTCCTTTCATGTTCTTTTAAATCTCAGGGTATGTTTATATATACTTTTATATTTGTTTTTTTGTCATTGTAACTATCTAACTCAATGCTGAGCCAGGATACATATTAAAACAGCTTTTCTTTCTTGAACAACTTTTTGTTTCCTAAAAGTTCATTTTATCTTTCACATGCTTGATCTTTTGTTTTTACATTTTATCTTTGGTTAAATTGTCCCCTTCCTTCTCTCCATGACCTCAACAAAGTACAAATTTGCAAATCCTTAAGTTCTAATTTTTCCTTGTGATACATCCCGTGTAGAGTCTGCAGACTTCTGATGCAGTGTTCATTGCTTTCTAGATTAGTTGTTTCTCTGAGTCATTTTGATGCCTGTACCCTGTGTAGGCAATCTTATTTTACTGTCATCTTTCTGCCTTTCCACCTTCATTTAGTAATGCAAACCTTTCAGTAGTTGGTGAGAGTATGTCTTGAGGTTGAGACTTTCTGTGCCAGAAGACTACTTTAGCTTTATAGTTGACAGATAGTTTGAGTTTGGAGTTCTAAGTTGGAAAAAATAACACCTAGAATTTTGAGGCTATTAATTCAGTATTTTAATTTCTTGTCCTGCTATAAGAATTGTTATGCTCTTTGTTCTAGTCAAAGACTAGTAATATGTTATCAAGATAATTTTCTTGAGTATTATTCTGTTACTAAAAAACCAACCAAATGAAACCCGATGCTGTGGAGTTGGTTCCGACTCTCGGTGATCCTCTATTGAGTTTCTGAAGTTAAACATTTTATGGGAGGAGACAGCACCTTTTTCCTGTAGAATGGCTGGTGCATTTAAACTGCCAACTTTTTGGTTAACAGCCTGGTAAGGTACACTGCACCACCAGAGCTCCTTGTTTTGCTGTTGTTGTCAGGTGCTATTGAGTTGGAATCAACTCATGGCTAATGTTTCAGAGGATTTTTAAAGACTGTAAATTGCATAGGAGGAGATTGCCTATCTTTCTTCTGATGAGCAGTTGTGGATTTGAACTGCCTTCTTTTGGGCTGTCATTACAACTCCTTACTCACAAAGCCATGTTTACTGTTATTATTTTATAAACGTCCTTTTATGAAAGTAATGCTTTATCTTTCTTAAAATAACACACACATATATTTCTAATGCGGATACTTTTTATGGAGGAAAGTTGTTTCTCATGGTGTAACTCATGTGTTCTAACATTATGTATTTACACCCTCCCCTTTATACCCCTATATTTTGTCCAGTGTTTGTGTAAAAATACTTTGGAACAGGCTGAGGAACTTTGAAAGCTCAGACAATTCTATTCCTGGGCTTCTTTTCCTGATTTCTGGAAAACTTTTTCATTCTTCTTTGACAGATTAATGATTATTCTCTTTTCACTTTGCCTTCATTTGTTATGATTTGAGGTTACATTAATTAACTGGTTATATCAAAGATTATGTTTATTTTCCATTTGTCTTCTAATGTTTAGTAAATTCTGGAATAAGCACCAGACAGAAAAGTTTTTACTTCATCATCTTAGAACACGACTGTTTTCACCCTTTAGATAGCAAATTTCTTTCCATCTTTCTTTGTTCTCTAGGCACGAGAGTACACAAAATTCAGAAGGATTTTACCCTAAAGCTTATTAAAGCATTTTTCATGAAATAAAGGATGCCTATAAGAAATGATAATAGAATTTTAAACATCCATAAACCATCTCTTAACACATTTTTAAAATAATTGAATATTTACTGTGTATCAAGCTTTTTGCACTGTTGTGGATATAGCAAAAACACAATCTTTGACCACATAAAGCTTGCTTTTGCAAACATGCCATGATAAATGTAAGACCACCGAAGGAGTACTGAGAAACAGGAAAATGGGGATAGATTGATGGAAAGTTTTCTAGTAGTGATGTTGCTTAAACTAGTGAGGTGCAGGAATAGCTAGCTGATGGAAGAGTTTTGTAAAATGTGGTTTTGTTACAGATTTACAAAGTAAATTTGTGGCCAAAGAAAGTGAAGTACAAAGCCTACATAGTAAGCTTACAGATACTTTGGTATCAAAACAACAGTTGGAGCAAAGATTAATGCAGTTAATGGAATCAGAGCAAAAAAGAGTGAACAAAGAAGAATCTTTACAAATGCAAGTTCAGGTACCTTTTTTTTTTAAAAAATAAAGTTGAATAATGGTTGTATGTGTTTCTTTTTTTTTTTTTTTTTCAGATTTTTTAATTGTAATGTTAATGAAAATTTACCAAGAACTTGGATTTCTATTCATTAATTGTTGCACATTTTACTCCCTTCTTGCCCCTAGTTCACTTTTCTCTTTAAAAAAAGTCTTTCATTCTTGCACGATTGGATGTATTTCTAAGAATTATCATTGTATGTTATTTTTGAAAATATACTTAACATTAGAATATATCCCTATGTTGGATTAGAAATAGGACAACACGTTCTTCATTTCTACCTTATAAATTAGTTATCAAAATAACATGCAGGATCATTGTTTAAAATAACAATAACAACTCTTATGGAGCAGTGCTTTAGGCATTGAGCTGCTGCTAACCAAAAGATTGGTAATTCAAATCCACTAGCTGCTACAAGGGAGAAAAATGAGGTAATTCTTCCTAGAAGAATTAATAGCCTTGGAAATTCTGGGGCAGTTCTGCTTCATCTGGTAGAGTTGCTGTGAGTCAGAATTGATTTGATGACAGTGAGTTTTGTTTTTGTTTTTGTTTTTTTTAAAAAAAACTATATCAGTAAGTCATTGGGTTCTTATACATTGTATAGTTATTAATAGTTTCTCTTTTCCCCCTTTGCTTTTTTTGAAAGGACATTTTGGAGCAAAATGAGGCTTTGAAAGCTCAAATTCAGCAATTTCATTCTCAGATAGCAGCACAGGTAATGGTATTTTCTTATTGTTTATTATTAACAGTAGCTTTCTACCTATTTGAATAAATGGCTTTGAGTGCCAGATATTGGACTTATAACAAGTCTAGAAATTAGTCCACTAAATCAGCATTGATGATCACAATTACTAAGTGCTGGGTAATTATGTTCCATTCTTATTACCCTGAAAGAGTTCCAAGTGTGACTAATTGATAGGTGGATAAGTTTCACCATGTAGGGAAAAAAATGGCAATGATCCTTTCATATACTAGGAATAATTGGATAAGTAGTATTTAGAGTGTTGGTTTATAGATATTGACTAGTTGTGAGCAAACATTGTGTACTCTTCTTGTTGTTGTTAGGTGCCGTCATGTTGAGTACAACTCATAGCGACCCTATGAACAAAAGTTCTGAACCCTTTTCTATCTTGTGCCCTCTGCACACTTCCTGACATACAAGAGCCCATTGCAGGAGTCACCGTGTCAGTTCACCTGATTGAGCATCTTCCTCTCCTTTGCCAACCCTCCAATAATTTAATAATTTTTAGAGTTTGAATTAGTCTGAACTGTATAAATTTTCAGTGTTAAAATCACTTTCTACACAGACTAATTCAAACTGTAAAAATTTTCAGCATTCAAGAGCTCCTCTTCCCAGATTTCTTTCTTTGTAAAGACTGTTGTCTAAAATAAATTGGAAAATAATAATTTAGTTTAAGAAAGGATATTTGGGTGGGTAAAATTATCAGCTCAAACTGGATTAAAATTTTAAATTACCAGCCGAGAGAGAACTTTGGAAATGTATTGGCCATAAAATACTGAAAATTTCTTGTAAACTACTTTTTAAAATGTAAAGATGAATGTACTTACTATCAAATAATTGTTTTCTTAATTATATATTAGAAAATTTCACCTTTGGAAGTTATTGTAAAGGAAAGAAACATGAAAAAAAATGACCTTTCTGACTGTAATTTGCTTTCGGTATAAAAGCTACTATTTATTGAACCATGTGTAAGATAATTGCTTATTTAATCCATGTGTTAATTTCTCCTAATTTTTAACTCTTGGTGATGATTATTATAATTTTAAAAATCTTGTCTTAAATGCCTTTTTGTTGACACTTGTTTTTCCTCCCTAGACCCCTGCTTCAGTTTTAGAAGAATTACATAAAGTGTAAGCCTGCCTTTCTACACTTCTGTTACAACTAATTACTATTAGATCATTTATAATTACCTTTTATTCTTTGACTTGTCCAGAAAATACTCTCATCTAAATTTTGAAAAGCTTGATTTTCTTTTTTCTATGATTTGGATCATTGTCTTTTTGTTTTCTATGGCTTCATTATAAAAACAAATGGGGAAGTTTTCATTTGAGAATTGGCAATTTTTATATTGGCATGTTTTGAGAGTAGTAGAAGTAGGTTTATATGTCTTATTAAATACCAGCTTTGTTTATAGCTCTGAGTTGGTATTCTGAAAACAAAGTTCTACATTTTTCATATTGTATGATTTTGTATGGTGTGCTGATGTTCTTGTTGTAAGGAATTGCATTGCTAACCCAAAGCCAGGTCATTCAAATCCTGTAGTTATTCTAGAAGAAAAAGCTGGACCATCTTCCTTGTGGTTTACAGCCTCTGAAAATCTGCTGGAAAGTCAGCTCTGAGTTGGTTTTAACTTGATGGCACATGACAACAAACTAATTTTGTATAGAAAAAGAGCAGCCCAATTCACAAGAATTGAAATCTGTTTTTGAGATATCCCTGTGAGCTTAAACAAAGTATAGGCAGTTCTTGACTGTACTTAATCTCTCTGAACTTGAGTTATGAAATTAAATGTATGTGTTTTAAAAGAGTTGCAGTAATAATATATGTCAGTTAATATTAACAGTAAACTAAAATGCTGTAGGACAGGAAGATTAATTGCATCTTGTGAGAAATTACTTCTATAACCCAAAAACTCCCTGCTGTCAAGTTGATTCTGCTCATAGTGACCTTCCATCAGCTTTCTCATCTTTAAGGTAAAAGACTGCTCATGTCTTCCATGGACCAGTTGGTGGATTCAAATCGTTAACCTTTTGGTTAACTTTGCAACACATAACACATTACTCCACCTTAATTGCTTACTCTCTAAGTAAGGATAACCCTGTTTAATTATTCTCCATGTTTATGGAATAAATCTATTTCTTCTTAAAGGATTGCAGAGAAGGATAAGCAGATAAAACAGACTGAAGACTCTTTAGCCAATGAACATGATCATTTAGCAAGCAAAGAGGAGGAACTTAAGGTATGGTTAGCCTTATAAATGACTACAGTATCTTTAAAGACTTAAAACAGAATCTTAAAAAGACTATGAAGAATGACGTATAGTCAGGAACTTGGTTGAAAATATTCTTTGTCTACACTGTACAAAGTCTTTTAGGCTTTGAAGAACAGCTCAACGGATTTTTCTCACACTATTGTTCATGAGAGTTTAACTGAGAAATAATATTAAATAATAGAAGTTGATGGTTTCTCTTTCCAATGTAACTAAGAAATTATACTTTGAAAACTAAGTCTTATATAGAAGAGATACTTTGTAAGCCTCATAGTCAATTATATGAAATAATTTAAGTGTTTCTTTTCCCTTTTCTAGGATATACAGAATATGAATTTTTTATTGAAAGCCGAAGTGCAAAAATTGCAGGCCCTGACAAGTGAACAGGTAGATCTTTATTGCTTTTGACAATTTGCCTGAAGAATTACAGTTTCTCTATATATCTAATTTTATTGTGGTGTTCCTAGTTTTATTGTTGTAAGTAATAAATAAAAGAGTAACTTGTGTTTTTCTGCATGATGTGTTGTTGAAAGTATCTTCTATTTGACCATCTCTCTAATAGGATGTTATTATTTTCATGTTGAAATAAGATGCTTAATGCAGTGAAGCTTAATGCTATAATACTTTGTTGTACCTGTGGGATAAAATAAAAGAATCAATTAAAACAGTCCTAATTTTGTTTTAGTTGTATGCTATATAATTGAAAAAAGTTATACTTATACATTAAGATAAAAATTGATCAATGACAAAATATATTAGAAGTGTTACAGTATTAGATGACACTGTAACTCTTTTCTAATATATTTGATCCAAATGCATAGAAATAGAATTTTTATTAATAAAAATAAATGAATAGATTTGAATACTCCTTGAGAAATGATTTTGTTTTTGTCTGTTTCCAAACATAGGCTGCAGCAGCACATGAATTGGAGAAAATGCAAAAAAGGTATGTTCCTGTACATAGAACTATTGATTTGACTTATATTCAGATATTATTACAGAAAATATAACTTTATAAGTTGTACTTGAACATTGTTGCAAGGAATATATAAACTTTCTGAATGTATTTTGTTTTTCATTTGTATAGTGTTCATGTAAAAGATGATAAAATAAGATTGCTTGAAGAGCAACTACAGTGTGAAATTTCAAGCAAAATGGAAGAATTTAAGGTGTGTTATTAAATAACATTGTGTAATCTTTTGGTTGAAGTTGTTGTTGTTGTTGTTTTTAATGTGCCGTTGAGTTGCTTACGACTCATAGTGACCCTATGTACAACGACCCTAAACTCTGTCCTGTGCCAGTCGCACTGTCTCTGATACACCCATGCCGATTACCCCAGTTACTGAAATCAATCCACCTCATAGAGGGCCTTCCCCTCCTGTGCTGTCCCTCCACCCTACCAAGCATGATGTCCTTCTCCTCCTTACAACATATCCAGAGTATGTTAGACGAAGCCTCAGAATCCTTGCCTCCAAAGAGCCACCTGGTTTAACCCTCTCCAGGATGAATCTTTTTATTTTCCTAACAGTCCATGGCACCCTCAATACTCTTCTCCAGCACCACAGCTCAAAGGCATCAATTCTCCTTCTATCCTCCCTAGTCATTGTCCAACTCTCTGATGCATAACAAGTGATTGCAAAGACCATGGCCTGTATCAGACGCACCCTAGTCTCCAGAGAGACACCATTGCTCTTCAGTACTTTGGATAGGTCCCTAACAGCAGACTTCCCCATTGCAATACGCCTTTTAATTTCCTGGCTACTGGTGCCAAGAGTGATTAATAATACTAATTTTTATGTGAAATCCTGCTTGCTTGCTTTAGGAAGCTGTTTCAGAGATGGTGAGTTTGGCCACAGGATAGGGCAGGGTTCAGGTTGGCTGTTCATGGGGTCATTATGAGTTGCTTCTGACAATAGGTGTTAATGGCACCTAACAACAGCAACATACAGTGAATATTCTAATGGACTACACATAGATCATTTTATTTACCCTGTTTGTTCTTTTCATAGACTTTTGAATTGCTTTTGTTTTTTTAAAAAAAGTGATTTTAGTGTAAGTTTACAGAAAGATTGGGTTTTCATTCATACATTTTCCTCCCTTCCTCTCATTCACTTTGTTATGCATGCCTTGTTCCAGATTGTTCTCTTACATAAAATGTCTAATCATCCATTCCTTCACCTATTATGGTGCAGTGTTGATTATCTGTCCATTCTTTTCCTCTTTCTCCCCATGACAGTCCTGTTTTTTATGATAGTGATGTTATTGAAATTTCTTTTGCCTCAGCTTTTACTCTTTTGAGTTTTCAGTTTGTATTTGTGAGTGCTGTAGCTGCCTCCCTTATTGCTATAGTGCTAATCACTCATTGTGGTCCAGCAGTCTGAGTGCTTTAAAACATTTTGATCATGAGCGTGCATTTCTTTAAGTAATGAAATTTGTCTTCTTAACGTCAATACTAAATCATTCACCTGTTAATTCTGAGTATTTACAGCAGTAATAGAGATTTAGGTTTGTTTGTTTGTTTTAAATTTTCTAGTGCTTTTTAATCTTTGTCTTACAAAAGGGTAAGTTGAGATTCTTTCTTTCAGATTTTAAATGACCAAAACAAATCATTAAAATTAGAAGTTCAGAAGCTACAAACTCTTATTTCTGAACAGGTAAGATTCTCTTGAATTAAGAGGTAGAAGTATCCAGTATAGAATTAAGTCTAGTTCTAAATTAGTAATCAGGTCCATGATTTTGAGACAGTTTGCTTTTAATTTCATTTTTATTGATTTTCCAAGTATATAATTTAGGAAAAATCATTTTTTCCCCCTGAGATGATGCTAACCGTGATTTATTCACTATCTAATGCTAATTTTCACTTTCTTCCTCCTATCCAAAAAAAGTGTAATAGGATGATGCATAAGGAAAATTTAAATTATTTTGGTCCTTTTTGATAACTCTACCTAGTTAAAATAGCATGAGATCTTGAATAAAAGGAATCAAGGTAAAGTATGCTACCAAAATTTTGAAATGCATTGATAGTGTAACGCTTTATGAATTCTGCATCTAATCCAGAGCTCAGCAGTTCAGATCCACCAGTTTCTGTACGTGGGAAAGGTGGACAGTTTCTGAAACCCTGGGGGCTGTATAGCCTTTGAAACGCTATGAAAGGTCCCTATTTGTTGAAATTCGCTAGGTGACATTGCGTTTGGTTTAGTTTATCAGTTCTTAAAAGCAGACGAACACTGTCCTTAATAATTTTGAGACCCTGTAGATTTAAAATGGAGCTTTATGTAAAGCCCTTAGCTTGCTTACTGCTTTACATATAGTAGACAACTGAAGCATAATTCAGAATCCTTAGAATATTTTCTCCATCCCACTTGTTCCCTTTTACCTCTTTTAAATTTATACTAAAGGCATACTGGTGGCCTATTGAGTAAGGAGTTGCTCTACCAATCCAATGGCAGGCAGTTCTAATTTATCAGCTACTCCTTGGGAGAAAGATGGGCAGTCTTCTCCTATCTGATTTTCAGCCTCTGAAAACCCACTGGAGGGTCAGTTTGGCTCCATCTTGACAAGAATGAAATTTTTTTAAAAAATTTCTGCCATGCCAACAGAACTGTAGCAACCTAACTAGGTATAGATCCGTAAACTTCAATCCTGATGGTATCTCTTTTTTAGCTATTGCTAAGTGTTTTCCTTCACACTGTTCTCTTATATAACTACAGATCCCAGTTTTAAAAAAATATTAGACAAACTCTTGATATTAATGGGCACATTAGAAAAGAAAGTATATGTGTCTCTAAGTTTTAGAAACATTTTTTGTTCGAAGCAGAAATGTAAGAATAGGTTAAGTGTTAGACCTCCTTTTACTAATGCATGCACTCTTTTTCTTTCATTTTAGAATTCACATTTATGCAGAGTTGGTACAAATAGCTATACTTCTGGGATTATTTTGTCCACCTTTATTTAGCATACAGATTGAATAGATAGGGAGAAAGAATAGAAACCTAATCATGTCTTTTTTGATTATAAATCATGCAGTATTCCCTTGCTCTGTTCAGACAACAGCTTCTTGGTCTAGGTTTAGGTTTTGTATTAGCGCAGTTAACTGCTTTGGGATTCCCGTTCTTCTCAGTGTTAGCCATTATTTGTTATTCACATAGTCAAATAAATGCCTTTGCACAGTCAGTAAAGCAAAGACAGTCATCCTTCTGGTGTTCCATCTTGTTCCCAACTTTTGCATTCCAGTCACCCATTATTTATGAATCTTGGTTGCATGATCAATTGATTATGCTTTTAATATCTTTCATTTTCACCTTTCTTTAACTCCCTCTTTCCCTGCTGTCAGAATTCCAAGTGACAGTTGAGGGATGACCAGTTTAGGTATGTAAAGCTTCCAGTCATTTTGCCCCATGGATTTTTGTTTTTATTCTGGGGAAAAGATTGAGTTTACTGAAGTAGAAACCAGCAGTGATGGCAAGTTTTTGTTTCTTCAGGTGTAGGAGGCAGAAAAATAATAGATCCCAGGTAAGGTAACGTGACTACTAAAGAAAAATGCACAATTTGAATGTAGGCCTATCGGTGTTTACATAATGCAAGTAAATATTAAGATCTCATTTAATTATGATAAAGTGAAAATTGTGCATAGGGAAGAGATTCTTGGAATATCTTACTTTTTAAACAATTGGACATTTTTTCCAAATTGGACAATATTTCCCAAATATTATTTCAGCAATTTTTAAAAGAGTGTTGGTCTAGATCATGAAGTAAAAACCTTAAAGAATAGGAATCTTCTCTTTGCCGTATTGCCTGATGGTACTGCAGAAGAACTTTACAGTAGATTTGTAGTACATGTAAAACAGCTTTGGAAGTCATATAGAGAATAGGATTAGATATTTAGACCAATAAAATACAAAATAAAATATTGGATTGTTGCCAGGCTGGGCCAGTTTTGTGCAGGTGAATATTTGATAAGGTGATAATAAAAATTATCTGTTAAACTTTAAGCTCTCTAAACGAAATTCAGTTCATCAAATGGTGAAACTGTTTCACATACTTTGGGCATGTTGTCAGGAGAGGCCAGTCCTTGGAGAAGGACTTCTAGAAAAGGTTGAGTCAGCCCAGAGAGGAAGACACTCAGGGCAATGGATTGGTCAGTGACTGTGGCAGTGGCATCTGTTATGTCAGAGATGTGGAGGTTGGCTTAGGATAGATTGAGGATAGAGCAAGATTCACAACCATTCTTCATAGGAGAGCTATAAGTCCTATTCAACTTGCTAGCACATAACAACAACAGTTGAATGTATGGGGAGCACTCTTGGTCTAGTGAGTGAGGACCTGTGCTGACAACCCAAAGACAGTTGGTTCAAACTCCAGCTGCTTTGTTAAAGGAAGATAGGCATTTTTCTCCTGTGTTATTTGCAGCCTTTGAAAAACTGCTGCAGCGTCAGCTATAAGTCATATGTAACATGATATCACATGACAGCAACAATTTATTTATTTTTTACAGCAACAATTTAGTATATATACCAGGATATTCTGAGGTTGCAGAGAGTTGAATAAAGCTTAATTTCTGCCTTCTAGGATAGGAATGTTGGGTGATAATGTAAGATAGAAAAGTGTGATGAGTCATTCATGGAACATAATATAGTTTCTGAAAAGGCATGGGACTGAGGGCAGTAGAGTGTGTGACCTCTTACAGTTTCACAAGGAAAAATAAATTCCCAGCATCGAGACACTTTCCCATGAGGTCAACAGTGCTCTAGATGTTTCTTTGAGTTTTGACACCAGCCAACTTGCTTCTGGTACTCAATTTTCTCTGCTTGGTTTAATAATTTATTTTGGTGGCTCCACTGAACTGATAATACTCAGAGTAATAGGGTTTATTAAGGAAGATGTTTAAAAAAAATAAATAAAATTAGGCAGGTATGAAAAAAAAAGGGAAGGTGTTAATGTACCATCAAGTCAGAACCAACTTATAGCTGATGCTCTAGTGGATTTTCAGAGGCAGTTAATCACATGGGAGGACATTACCTATTTTTCACAACCCGCTGAGCAGCTCAGAGTTTGAGTCACATGCCTTTGGGCTGGTTGCATAGCTCCTGACCATTAAACCCATCAGAGCTCCTTTATTTAGTTGTGATTACACTACTTCAGGACAGACCCAGGATGTAGTTCTTCATTCAGAACATCTTCACAGCCACACCTAAAGGCAAACCTCTGGGCGTAGTCTTGTTGTCTTTGGCATCTGCTGCTCTGTTCTCTTTTGAGGCAAGTGCTACAAAGATCTTTTAGAACTGCAGTTTTTAAATGTTAGTGTCACCCCATTTTGACAATAGCTTCATGGGTTGATGAAACTCTGTCAGAGAAATGCTTGAAGGCATCCCACCTCATTATAAAACCTCTTGCCCCAAATGCTTTGACCATTTCCAGTCCTTGGAGAAGGAGCTCCTCACCTGGGGTTCTTCCTCAGTTGCTACTGTCTCACTTTTCCTGGTTTGAAGAAGTAAGGTCCTAAGTATATAATGCAGTCTCTGGATCTTTTTTCTTGCTATTATTGTTGTTGAATGCCATTGAGTCAGACAGACTCATAGCTGACCCTCCTGGGGTTTTCAGACATTTAATCGAATGGAAGGAAATTGCCCATTCTTCTACAGAGCACCTAGTGAATTTCACATGCACGCCTTTGGGATTGAAGTGCAGATTTGTATCACTAGACTATAGATCTCCTTTTTTCTTGATAGTAGCAACCATTTCTCACTTCTGGCAAAGACGCTCCATTAAAGCCTAGAGGGATGGCAAGGCTGATCAGACTTTACCTTAGTGTTTTGCACGCTCGGTGTATATATCCCATCACATATGGTCATCCAATTTATTTACTTTGTTAGCAAACTGTCCAATCCCTTTGATTAGTCACAAACATCTTACATTTGTGGTTTTTTTTTTAATTAAATTTTATTAATTTTAATGAACATTTACAGAGATTTTGGATTTCCATTCATTAATTGCTGCACTATTTTTACACCCCCCAGTTCCTTCCGCTCCCCCCCTTGAAAGTCTGTTTTAATTGTCCCATTGCCATAGTGCTTGTTAAAACCAGTTCTGATTAATCTCCCTTCCTGAGAGAGACTTCATCCTGATTTATAAGGAAAAGGGGACTGCGTATTCTCTTAGCTACTTCCTGCTGAAAAGGGATGCTGTAGGTTTTAGGGTGAAGATCTTCTCTCACTACTCTAAAGGGCCCCTTTGGCAATAGGAAACA
>NW_006399890.1:3159091-3196729 GCF_000299155.1 Elephantulus edwardii | reverse complement strand
CAGGATAGAGCAGGGTTTAGGGCTGTTGTGCATAGGGTCGCTATGAGTCGGAAACGACTCGACGGCACATAACAACAACAACAACAATCCACTACTGCCAAGGTCTAGAGAAAGAGTTAATGAATTAAATTTGAAAGGGAGTGGAGTGGAAAGGAATCACAGAAAAGGACAACTAAGCCAGATTTTGAAAAATTATCTAAAATTTGCCAAATAGCAGTGGAGTGTGGAGAGGGGAGGAAAGTACAATCCCTTCACAGTGATGGCAGGAAGCGGGCATATTTAGAGTATTAGAAGTAATATGTTCTTATGGTACTACAAAGTATATTGTGTAAGAACAGAGTAAGATTTGTTAAGGACTATAGACATAAATATAGGTAGTCCCTGTGGTGCAGTGGTTAAGTGCTTAGCTCCTAACCAAAAGGTTAGCAATTGGAACTCACCAGCTGTTCTCCATGAGAAAGACATAGCAATTTGCTTCTACAAGAGTAAAATATCCTTGGAAACTATGGAGCAGTTGCACTTTGTTCTGTGAGTTGGAAATGAGTTGATCATAGCAATTTGGATTTTTGGAATCAAGAATTTAGGGAAGTGAGTAGGACTTGAGGCACTTGGTGCAGATGATAAAGAGCTACAGCATTTCATATGTTTTTATTTAACATCAAGGAAACAAAATTCCTCTCCCTGGTCAACTAGGAAACATCATGATAGATGGAGAAAAAGTTGGAAAGGCCAAAAATTTCCTCTTAAGTTGGATCCAGTGAACACCTTTGGTACCAGCAGTCAGGAAATCAGGAAGTATATTATATTGGGAAGGTCAGGGACCTCTCCAAAGTCCTGAAGAGTATTGTCAGTTTGAAGACTTAGGTATACCTGATTCAAATAATTTTCTTTCTAGTCACCTGCTATGCATCTGAGTCAGGATAGCAGAAGAAGAAAATCTATGCTTTTGATTCGTGCTATTAGAGAAGCATACTGAATATATCCAATGGTCTTCCAAAAGAACAGACAGACATGTCTGAGAGAGAAAGTGCAGCCAAGACTGCTCCTAAGAGGCAAGGATGATGAAGCCTCATCTCACATACTTTGAGCATGGCAGTGTTGTTCCTTGGAAAGAGGCCTCATGATTGGAAACATAGAGATTTAGCAAAGTGTGGATAACCTGCAAAGGAATAGATTGACACAGTGACTGCAGCAGTGGGTTCAAGTTTGTCAGAGATGAGGAAGATGGCACAGTATAGGACAGGATTTAGATCTGTTTTTCATAGGGTCCATGGAAATCATACTGGACTCAACAGCACATCACAACAATGGCCCATAGTAATGATGGTAGAGATTAAAGCTGCAATGCAGACATTAGCAAAATGTTTCAACTAATAGAGGTAGTCCTGGACATACTCACCAGTCTGCCTGGAAATTTGGAAGCCAACTTCCTGGCTAACTGACTGAATTATTCCTATTTCCAAGAAAGATATGCCAACAAAAAGTGGAAATTCTGAACAATATCACTAGTACCCACATACAAGGGAAATACTGCTGAAGATCATCTAAAAATGGCTAGAATGGTATATTGCTACAAAATTGCCAAAGTTCAAGTTGGCTTTGGAAAAAGACTGTGTACCAGGCATATTATTGCTGATGTCTGATGAATCTTAGCTGAAAGAGAAGACCAAAAGAATATTTGTGTTTTATTTACTATGCAAAGGCATTTGTGTGGATCATAATAAACTAACATTGAGAAAAATAGGAATCTCAGAATACTTAATTTGCTCATATGAAATCTATCGCTAGACCAAGAAGCTGTTGTCTGAGGGAACACTACATAGTTTAAAATTAGGAAAAGCATGCATCAAAGTTGAATCATTTCTCTATACCTATTCAACCAGTATGCTGAGCTAATAATTCAGGAAGCTGAATAGACTGTGGCATCAGGATCAGAGGAAGACTCATCAACTACCTGCATTATGCAAATAACTCAACATTGCTTGCTGAAAATGAATAGCACTTGAAACCCTTGTTGCAGAAGATCAAAGACTACAGTCTTCAATATGGATTACGTTTTAATATCCAGAAGACAAAAATCACCATCAGACCAATATCCAATATCATCATAGATAGAGAAAAGATTAAAATTTTTAATGATTTCATCTTTCTTGGATCCTTAATTAACATACTTGGTACTAGCAGTCAGAATATCAGGACACATATAAAACATCTGTAAAGTCTGCTTTCAGGAACCTCTTAAAGTCTTGAAGAGTAAAGATATCAGTTTAAAGACTAATGTGCCCCTAATTCAAGCTACAGCCTTTCTAGTCACCTGCTATACATCTAGAGCTAGACAATTAATTAAGGTGACAGAAGAAAAATTGCCTTTGAATTGTGGTATTTGATAAGTACCGAATATCCCATTGACTGTCAAAAAATATGTCAATATCTTGGAGAAATCTTGGAGAAGGATAACCAGAGACTTCCTTTGAGGTAAGGATGATGAAACTTTGTCTTACATACTTTGTTGTTAGAAGGGGCTCTTCCTTGGAAAGGTAAATTGTGTTTGGAAAGGTGGAGGGTCATCAAAAGAATACCCAACAAGATGGATTAGCACATTAACTGCAGGAATCTGTGAGGTCAAAGATGATGTCAGAGATGATAAGAATGGCATAGGTTAGGACAGGCTTCAGATCTGTTGTCTGTAGGATAGCAGTGAGTTTTACTTGACTTGATGGCATATAACAACAGTAGTACAGTAGTTATGCTTTTGACTAAAAAAAGTTAGTGGTTTGAACCTACCGGCCAATATGTAGAAGTTGTGGCATTCTGTATCCATATAGATTATAGCTTGGATATCTGTAGAGTCTCTCCTTCAGAGTTAGTTGTTGTTAGGTACCTTCTAGTTGAGTATGACTCATAGCAACCCTAGGAACAAAAAATCTGACCTTAGTCCTGTCCTGCGCCATCCTCACATTTCCTGACACATAAGAGCCCATTGCAGAAGGCACCTTGTCATTCCACCTTATTGAGGATCTTCCTCTCCTTCACTGAGCTTCCACCCTTCCCAACATCATGTCTCTCTCCAAGGAATAGCGCCTCCTAGAAATATATCCAAAGTATTTGATGCGAAGTCTCCTCATTCTTGTCCCCAAAGAGCACTCTGGCTGTACCCTTTCCAAGACATATCTATCTGTTCTCTTGGCCATCCATGGGATGTTCAGTGCTCTCCTCTAATACCACAGCTCAAAGGCATCAATTCTTTTTCTGTCATCCTTATTCATTGTCCAGGTCTCAGATGCATAGCTAGTAATCAGAAAGACCATAGCCTGAATCACATGCATTTTAGTACTCAAACTGATATCCCTACTCCTCAATAATTTGGAAAGGTGCCTAACTGCAGCTTTTCCCGTTGCTGTGTGTCTCCTTATTTCCTGACTGCTTGTACCAAGGGTGTTAATTGTGGATCCAAATAAGATGTAGCTGTTGACAGTTTGAATCTCCTCTCCATCCTTCATGACACTACCTATTGGTCCAGTGGTAGGAATCTTTGTTTTCTTGATATTGAGCTTTGATTCATATTGAAGGCTGCATTTCTTGATCTTCTGCAATAAGTGCTTCAAATCCTCCTCACTTTTCAGCAAGATTGTTTCATCTGCATAACACAGGTTATTGATGAGTATCCCTCCAATTTTGATGCCACCTTTCTCTTCATAAAGTCCAGCTTCTTAGATAATTTGCTCAGCCTATAGAGTGAACAGGTATGGAGATAGAATACATCCCTGATGCACTCTCTTCCCAGTTTCAGACCATGCAGTGCTTTCCTGCTTCTTTCACAGAAAGCCTCCTGATCCAAGTAAAGATTCCTCATGAGAACAGTCAGGTGCTCTAGAATTCTCATTCTTCTCAGTGTCAGCCACAACTTGTCATGATCCACATAGTAAAATGCCTTTGCATAGTGAGTAAAGGACAAATAGACATTCTTCTGGTATTTGTTACTTTCCGCCAGGATCCATCTGACTTCAGCAATGCTTTCAACAGAGTCAGGATAGAGCAGAATTGACTTGATGCAACTTGATGGTAAATGAAAACATTGATTAAGCATTGGGGTAAGCTCTAACCTGAAGATTGTGGAGGATGGTTGTTAGCATTTTAGGAAGGTGATTCTGGCAATAATGAGTTGTTTGAATGAGAAAGTAGGTAGGATTAAAGGTGCAAGTTTTATACAGATAGCTTTGACTTCATAGTGTGAAATCTTCTATGATAAAACATTCACTGAAAGTAAAAATAAAAATAATTCTGATGTAAAATTAGTAACTCATTGCATGATTTGTCCCAACTGATACATCAAATTTAGTGTTGTTTGATAGCTCCTACCTATTTTCTAGAGACCTATTGTGGGTTAATGTGATGAATTCCATTGCCAACCAAAAGTCATACTGTTTGAATTCACCAACTGCTTTGTAGGAGAAAGATAGACAATCTCCTGTGATTTACTGTCTCTGATAACCTGATGGAGGGTCACCTATGAGTCAGTTCCAACTTGATGGTACTTAACAACAATAAGCTACTTTATGATGGTAGAAAATTTTCTTTCATTTAGGGAAGTTTGTTCTTTGACCTGTAGAATACAGTGCTTATGAATAATGAGTACAAGTAAGATCTCAACTAAGGCATTGAATTTTGATACATTAATTTTAGAAAAAGTAGAACCAGAGGATTTGAAATTGATAGTAGAAGATGGCTATAGTCAAAGTGGAAATTTTAAAGAAATTAGCAAAACTAGAGCAGTGTTGAAATTTTTCTTTAATGTAAAGAATTAATAAGTGAGGTGCTTGCTCTGTTTTCTCAAGCTAAAGTTTTTTTTTAAAAATTTTTTATTTATTTATTTTTTTACAGAGGTTTTGGATTTCCATTCATTCATTGCCACAATTTTCTCCCTTCCCACCCCTCCCCACCAGTTCACTTCCCCCTCCGAGGAGATAAAAAAGGAAAAAATGTGTTTTTTTTTGTATACTTTTCCCGCGTCCCTTCCCCCCACCCCCTACCCCGAGTACACTTCTCTATGCAACCTTAATTCTGGATTCCTGTGCTAACCATAATGCTCAATCATATATCACCTCTCTGTTCTTTCCCTCATCTGTTTCAATACAGTATACATAATTTATCCAGTTTTTTCTGTCATAGCCCCACCCTGATGACAGACCCATTCTACAACAGTGGCACCATGCAGTATTTGTCCCTTTGTGACTGAGATATTTCACTCAGCATAATGTCCTCCAGGGTCACCCACTTTGAATAATATTGCATGAGTTCCTTGTTTTTCAATGCTGTGTAGTATTCCATTGTGTGGGTATACCACAGCTTCTCTATCCATTCATTTGTTGATGGGCCCTTAGGCTGCTTCCAACTCTTTGCTATTGTAAACAAAGCTGCAGTAAACATGGGTGTGCATATATCTGCTTGGATGGCAGACATGGTCTCTCGGGGGTATATTCCCAGTAATGGGATTGCTGGGTCAAATGGTATCTCTATTTGCAATTTTTTGAGAAAGCGCCACACCGCCTTCCACAATGGTTGCACCATCTTACATTCCCACCAACAGTGAATAAGAGTTCCAGTTTCTCCACATCCTCGCCAGCATTTCTCATAGTTGTTTTGATTTGCATCTCTCTTAGAGCTAGGGACTTTGAACATTTCTTCATGTGCTTGTTGGCCATCTGAATGTCTTCTTCGGTGAAGTGTCTGTTCATATCCTGTGCCCATTTTTCTATTGGATTATTTACCTTTAACTTATTGTGGTGTCAAGTATTTTATAAATTCCAGATATAAGTCCCTTATCTGACATGTCATTACCAAATATTTTTTTCCCAGTCTGTGGCTTCCCTTTTTACTCTATTGGAGAAGTTTTTGGATGTGCATAGGGATTTGATTCTTAGAAGGTCCCATTCATCTATTTTATCTTCTCCTGGTTGTAGATTTTCCAGGATACTTGGAAGACTTTTTATGTTGTGGATTAGGACCACTAAAGTTCTTCCAAGCTTTTCTTGAATGAAGTTTATAGTCCTTGGTTTTAGTCCTAAGTCCATGATCCACCTTGAGTTGGTTTTTGTATATGGAGTGAGGTGTGGATCTTGTTGTAGTCTTCTGCATACAGCTTTCCAATTTTGCCAGCACCATTTGTTAAAAAGGCTGTCGTTTCCCCACTTAACTGATTTCATCTCCTTGTCAAAAATCAGTTGACCATAGGTAGATGGGCTGATTTCTGGATTCTCAATTCTCTTCCATTGATCTATGTGTCTGTCATTGTACCAGTACCGTGCTGTCTTAACCACCACGGCAGTGTAGTAGGATTTGAAATCAGGGAGAGCGATGCCTCCTACATTTTTTTCTATTTTTAAGGAGTGTTTTGCTTATTTGGGGCTTCTTTCCATTCCAAATGAAGCTAGAGATTACCTTTTCCATCTCCTTGAAGAATGGGATTGGTATTTGTATTGGGATTGCATTGAACGTATAAATTGCCTTTGGTAGTATTGCCATTTTCACAATATTGAGTTTTCCTATCTATGAGCAAGGGATATTCTTCCACTTCTCCAGATCTCTTTTTGTTTCTTGTAGTAATGTTTTGTAATTTTCTATGAATAGGTCCTTTGTGCTTCTGGTTATATTTACTCCCAAGTATTAATCTTGCAGTTAGCTATTGTGAAGGGTATTGTTTTTCTTAGCTCCAGCTCTGCATTCTTTTCGTCACTGTAGAGAAATCCAACTGATTTTTGTATGTTGATCTTGTATCCTGTCAAGCTAAAGTTTTTTATAGAAAATTTAAAAAACTCCAAAGTTAGTAATTAATTTTTCTGGTTCATTTTAAATGTTATATTATTTGTCTTAAGTAGATCTTCTATCTTCTTTAGTTTTCTTTGAGTTAATATCTTGTTTTGTTTTATTTTGATTTATGCCAAATTGACTCTGACTCACAGTGACCATATGTACAGAGAATTGAATCTACTTGATCTTGTAATATCTGCTGTTGAGCTTAAGCCTGTAGTCTCAGTCATTGTATTCAGTCCATCTCACTGTGCAGCTTCTCCTTTGCAAATCTACTGTGTTTCTAAGCATGGTGTTCTTTTCCCATGATTGAACTTCCTGATAACAATACTCAAAAGTGTGTGAGATTTGTTGCAGATGAATACTGCTTGCAGGTCTTGTGAGATAAATGTGTTTATTCATATGCATTACTCTTTGTCAACAACACGGTTCAAAGATACCAGCTCTTCTTAGGTGTTCCTTGTTCATGGTCCAACTTTCAGCAAACTATAAAGCAATTGAAAATTGGTAGACTTCATCTTTAAACTTAACATTCTTGCTCTTCAGCACTTCAAAAAGGTGCCGAAATCTGCTTGAGAGCAGATTTGTCCCATTTAGTTCTGCTTAATTTCTTAACTGCTGCTTTTATGTTTGTTGATGGTTAGTCCAAATAAAAGAAAAAAACCTGAGTTTTTTCTTATAGCTATTTTACTGTTGCCTAGTGGTGTGACTTAGAAGTCTATGAGGAGTTGTGTTTTCTGGGTGATGTTTCTGTTGTTGGTCTTGTAGTTGGTTTGTTGCCATGTGATTCATACTTAAGTCTCCAGTCTGTTTATTCTCAGATTGATTTACATCAAGTAGATTTTTCTCCTAGCTCACCCTTGACTGAATTTCTACAGGTGTAAATGTCCTGAGAGGAGATTGCCCATCTTTCTCTAACTACCTTCATATTTCTAAAATAGTTTTATTACCTTATGAGAGCTGTATAAATGAAACTTAATTGTTTTTGTTTTTAAAGCCTAATAAAGAAGTTGTGGAACAAATGGAAAAATGGTAAGAGCTAAACATTTATCTTTGTATTTTAATCACTCACTTCTACCGAATTAGAAATCACAGAATAATTGTCTCCATTAATAAAGATTCTTAAGATACACTTTGTACTTTGTAATGGAAGATCATAATATGCTGTTGATTGATTTCATATTAGCTTATGGTTTGTAGGTGGCAGTGATTTACTTGTTAAAGCTGAGATGTATATGTGTGTTAGTCTAACACACATTACTTAATGCTGAAGGAAGAAAAGGGTTCTTAAATAATTTTTGGGAAAACCTGAGAGAGTTACCTAGAATTAAGTTTATTAGAACAAAGTTTATGATGGACAAAGGAGGTGATTCACATAAAAAATTAAAGAGTGATATTACTTAACAGTGAAAAATAGTTCATATATGTGTTTAAAATGCATATTTTCAGCATTCAAGAAAAAGATGAGAAGTTAAAGACTGTGGAAGAACTACTTGAAACTGGACTTATTCAGGTGGCAACTAAAGAAGATGAGTTAAAGGTAAGGCATTTTTCAGATGAGTTTCTTGTGATGAATTGATTGAGCATGAAAGGGTTCAGTAACCTGTATAAGGGATTTGCTCTAGCTTTTGAACCTAATATTTATTAGCTATGTTTCAAAAATTTATAAAATAACCTTTTTGTTAAAGATTTTATTTGAAATACAGAATGCTTAATTGATTGTAGCATCACGATTTCATGAAGATTGTGTTACTAAGCGATATTTGATATGCTTATCTCTTTTGTCATATACCCAAATGGTAACTAGTAGATTCCTCAATAAGTTTATGAAATAGTATTTGAAGCCAGAAGAAAGATTATACTTTCTATTTTATGATTATCATTAGGTTTATTGAACCAGGTTAGAGGAGGCCATAAGAAAGGAATTAAAAAACTTGTGTGATTCTAGGGAAGTATTTGGCTTAACAGACCATTTTATATATATATATATATATATATATATATATATATATATATATATTTCTGAGATGGAAATATAAGTATACTTGCTTGTGGGTTTAATAGAATTAAACCTTTGATTTATTATAGAACCTATTGAAAGTGACATTTCTGAGCTTTCCATAGAGGAGAAGAAGGGAAAAGCCACTGTGTCTTAAGAAGCTATATATTACTTTTTTAAATGTGCCTTATGTTTGTTTCTTCGTAAAAGGTATTAAGAACAGAAAACTCATCTTTGGCAAAAGAAGTTCAAGACTTAAAGGCTAAGCACAATGATCAGGTATAGTGTATAGAGGTATATTGGCAGATCATATAATTTGATAAACAATGAATAATCCTATTCCTTGGTGCGCTCGTGGCCTAGTGAGTAAATAGTTTCACTGCCAATCTAAACACAGGTAGTTGGCAATCTACCAGCTTGTTCAGAGGGAGAAGGTGGATAATCTCCTGTATGATTTGCAGAGTCTCTGAAAACTAGCTGGAAAGTCAGCTGTGAGTCAGTTTCAACTCGTAGACTTATGAGAACAACAACACTAAACAGTGTTATTAAGGAGCTTTGGTTGCGTAGTGGTGAAGTATTTGACTGCTAACCATTTGGTTGGCAGTTTGAACCCACCAGCTACTTTCCTGGAGGAAGATGAGGCGGACTGCTCCATTAAAGATTTATAGCCTCGGAAACCTTACAGTTTATTTCTGCTTTGGTCCTGCTGGATTACAAAAAGTAGAATTAACCCTCTGATGAGGTGTTTTAGGCGTTTTGGTGGGTTTTTTTTGGTTGTTGTTGTTAAACCTATTACACACAAACAAATCAGGTCTGCTAATTCTAAATTCCAAGGTGGAATTTGTCAATTAGAGTTTTAATCTATTTATTATTAGTGATTTAAATATTAGTAATAAAACTACAATTTTTTATATGTTGTATGTTTGAACTCACAAGACTACTTTAGTCATCAACCTATCCCAGCATATAACAGAAGAAAGAAGAGAGTTGGCTGAAAGATACCTAGGCCTTGAGGTTAGAAGAAGGGCAGGCCTAAGTAACACATAGGTGCTAGATCAAGTAACATTTCCTGTTTATTTTTTTTGTTATGTGCCATTGAAGTCACCTGTGACTCATAATGATCCTACGTACAACAGCGCTGAGGTCCTAAGCCAATCTCACTAATTGATACACCTACCCCCATTTCCTCATTTACTGTGTCAATCCATCTCATCGAGGGTCTTCCTCTCCTCATGTTGCCCTTCTCTGAGGACCTGTCTTTTCTTGCCATGCGCCCAAAGTATGTGAGATGGAGCTTCAGAATCCTAACCTCCAAAGAGAAACTTGATTTCACCCTCTTGAAGACAGACCTGTTTGTTTTCTTGGAGGTCCATCGTGTGTTCAAGACTCTTTTCTAGCACCACTACTCAAAAAGACATTGGATATTTCTTCTGTCATCCTTAGTCATTGTTCACCTCTCTTATATATATATTTTAAAAAAAACCCCACACATAACTAAGTAAGGTGCTTTTCTGTTTCCAGGTTTCGTTTGCATCTCTGGCTGAAGAACTTAAGAAAGTGTAAGTGATGACATTATTATAAACTGATTTTTTTCTTTTGGTCAGGTGTTTTGTTGGGTTTGTTTTTTTTTTAAAGTCTTGTGTGTTTTTGTTGTTGGAACAGCTGACATTGTAATTTAACTTTAAAAATCTTTTTTTTCTTTTTCATAATCCCAGTTATTTTCAGTGTTAAGAGCTTTGAAATGTTAATTCCTCTTTTCAGTAGAAATTATGTTAATAGATTATATTTAATAGAAGAATCATTATATGTGTTCTTGTATGACCTTGCTATATTTTTATACACTGATGGTGTATAAATTCTGCATCAAGCTAGAACCCTAGAAGCCAATATTGCTGACTGGAATTTTATTTGGTCCAGTGTTCTTTGGGGTACAGATCTTCTTTATGTACTTTGGAAACAACCTCATCAATTTCTTATGTACCTAGACTTGAGCTATCTAAATAGTGATTGCCTTAAAACTTTTCATTCCTCATTTGGGAGGAACTTGCCCCTGCAGTCACCTCATTGTCAAGTGTCACCAGCCACCTCCACGACATCTGCAATGATAGATTGGCTGTCCTGTTGAAAATTGAAAGAGTTGATTTGGAGAATCCACTTTGTATCTTTTTGGGTCTTGATGATTTCTTTTCAAGTTAAAACTCTTTTTCTTTATATAAGGATCCATGAAAAAGATGGAAAGATCAAGTCTGTAGAAGAACTTCTGGAAGCTGAACTTCTCAAAGTTGCGAATAAGGAAAAAACTGTTCAGGTATTGCACAGTGCAAACTGTATAGGATTTCCTCCTTTTCCCTTTTTAAACCAACTTTATTTCATGCCATTTAATTTCATATGTTTGTCTGTGCACTGCATTTTATGTCAATATCTGTGTGTTTCCATTGTCCAATCTTGTCTGTTTTGTCATTGTCAAGGATTTGAAACAGGAAATAGAGGCTCTAAAAGAAGAAATAGGAAATATCCAGCTTGAAAAGGCTCAACAGGTAAAAAACTCCCAGAGCCATAGCATGACAGATATGTTAGTTTATGTGTTACTTATGGCCTATTTGGTTTTTTTCCCCCTTGTTAGACAGAAAAATCTTTAATCTCATGCTCTTGAACATATTGAATCATTTGCTTTTTTTTTTTGAGTTTTTGCCTGTTTTAACAAAGTGGTGTTGCTATGATAACCCATATACATTTTAATTCTTAGCTGATTAAGACTTTCTGAGAAGTTTCCTATTTTAATGATTCCTTAAAATGATTTAATTTGCCAACTTAAACAACACTTTTGTAATTAAAAACATTTTTTTCCTTAGCCTCTCTGTTTTTGTTTGGGGTTTGGTTTTTTTTTTGTTTTTTTAACTGCATGAACTTAAATATTTTGTTACAGAATGTGAATCTGTCAACCTTTGCCTGAGAACTAAGTTTTAATTTAATTGGGAGATTTAAGAGATAGATAAGATCAGTGTACATAGATGGGTTTTGATGAATTTAATCTAGAAAGATTTAGAAGAAAAAAAATGATGTGATTGTATGTTAGGGATAATACATTCATGCATCCAGCAGATTCAGTCAATAATATGTATTGAGTTCTTTCTCTTGCCAGTCATTATGTTAGTGATTGGAGATAATCTTTTTTGAACTAAGTAAGGTATGATGATACATTATAGCTCTAATAATTGAGAATTTAGGAAAATATGGTCCAGAGGAACTGAGATCTTATCATAGCCAAGGTTTAAAAGGCCTGCAAAGAGAGTGGGTGTCAGTATACTAATGGCGGTGTATGTTAAGAAAAGAAGATTGAAAGGACAGTATAATTAGAGTTCTATTAAAGAGAAATTGGCCTTGAAGACTGAGCTAGAGAAGATGTCTGATGTGTGGTATAGTTATGTGGAAAGATAATATTCTAATTTTAGAATAAGACTTCAGAAGAATCATATTGTTTAGATTTATTGTTTATAACTTCTCACTCTTATTCCCTCTTACATTTTAAATTTGTCACTTTGCCATTAGAATCAAAGAAAGGGAAACTAAAAACATCTGATTTTTGCATGAATAATTCAGTTAGAGCTTTTATAATTTGAAATGTACACAATTTAAAATATATTTTTTTTAAAAAGGAAGGAAAATTGATAAAACTTAATGAGGTAAATTGAAATAATTATGAATGACTTTTTTTTTATATTTTAGTTATCTATCACCTCACAAGTTCAAGAACTTCAGAATTTGTAAGTATACCATTTCCTTTATTTTCTATTACTGTTTTTCTATAAGTTAAATACAATTATAATACAAATCATAGCTTCTTTGCATTTGACTTCAAATTATCTTTAGAAATATATCAAATAGTACCTCAGAAATTCTTAGGGAATTTGTAACAAGGTTTCTCAGGAATGTAACAGGAGAGAAGTTTTATTTTTTATGATTTGTAGCCAAAGACATTCCTCTAGGTCGTATAGCCCTGGTGTACAAGTTGCCATACAGTGGTAACTTGTGGTTGCTGTAAAGCTGAACACTATGACATTGATGTGTCAAGTGCGTTAATAGCTGGTTACCTAATGCAGACAGAGAGTGGGGAGGAGTTCCTCGATTTAAACAAGCTTGGAAGGAGTGGCATCCACTTCCGTAATATCTTGCCTCTGGAAACCCTGTGAACCTGGAGAGAGGATGAAAGGCACCCAAGCATTGAGGACTCTCCTTCATAGGGTCACTATGAGTTGCCTGCGACACTACGGCGCTTAACAACAACAATAATCTGAATATGATTTTAACAAGTTACTAATTTGTCTGTTGAGGAACTAGCTATATATTCAGTAGCAAAAATTAGTTGTAATAGCTGGTATTTTCTTTTAACAGAATGCAATTATGTCTAGATATTTAATGGTTTATAGAACTTTTTCTTTAGGTTATCTTAGACTTCTTAATTGAATTATTTCTCCAAGACGTTGTATGCCTATTATACTCAGTTTATTTTCAAGTGAAGGATAACACCATTGATATTAAACTGAATTATAGCTCATCTTAATCTGTTTGAGCTGTGATAACTCTTAGAATATACTTTCTCAGTCTTTAGTATATTTTACTTTTTATAGACATGTAACATTTTCTTTCTTTTTTTTGTAACATTTTCTTTATTTAAAATTAATACCAGATTAAGGGGAAAAGAGGAACAGATGACTACCTTGAAGTCTGTTTTAGAAGAAAAGGAGAAAGATCTAGCAAATAGAGATAAATATTTACAGGTGAGAAGAGAAGAATAATTAAAAACAGTATCTCTTTGATACTGAAATATCAATTAAATTAATATTTATTTTTCAGGATCTTCAAGAAGAAAATAAATCTTTAAAAGCTCAAGCTCAAGAGGCAACACAACATAACTTAAAGGAGGTATAATTTAGACAGACTATTAATATATTGAATAAGGAATAAGAAAGTCATTAATACATTAGAAAATTAAGAAGTTGTGTTTTCTGGGTTTACTTGCTTTAAGTATTTGCTTTAACATGAACTTGTTTTTACTGCTAAAATTAAACTTGATTTGTCAACCTAAATCTGAAAGCATTTCCTTAACCTCTTTTTTTTTTTTTTGTTAGATGATTATTATGCTTTAACTATTCAAAATCAGTGCTTAAGAAATAAAGGTTAAGCAATAAACAACATTCATTTTGTCTTTGTTATAAATAGCCCATTCTTTAAATTTATTCCAGATAAGTTTTTTATTTCATTATTAGGCAAAGCTTGGGGTTGTTGTACCTAATCCTTTTGGTGTAGAAAACTGAGTACATGAACCTTATCCTTTTGGTATAGATTTAAATATGTGAATCTGTTTCTTAGGCATGCTCTGCGTCACAATTTAAAGAATTTGAGACCGTGTAAGTATATTTCTGACCAATACTTTAAATGATATTTTTTTATTTTTCTCTAATAATATAACTGATTTTTATTTTGTGGGCATTGTGGAACTGTCAAGGTTTTTTTCCATTTGCTAATAGAACATTTAGACCCACCTATGCTGTCGACTTAAAAGAATTAAAGCATTAAACAGTATCCTTTTAGATTAACTTATCTTTTGCATTTCATTTGCACTTTTCATTCTTTAATTCTACTGTTAAAGTGTGCTTTTTAAATTTTCATGTAAGCCTAAGAACATCTTAAGTCTTCCTATATTATGTTGAAATAAGAATGTTCCATTTTTTTATTGAAATAAAAATACTCAGTTCTGACACTGTTTTAAATAAAGACAAAGCAAACAAAGTCTTTGCCCTAAGGAATTAGGTGGTTAAGTAGATAGATTTTATAGTGTTAAATGTTGTACTGGAGGTCTATTGCATAGACTGACCAGGGCAGTTGGGATTTACTTGTGCTAGTTATTTTTAGTAAGATGTATTTAGGTTGTGTAAAGGAGATTAAATTATGTGTAGCAACTCTTCAGCACAGAGATTTGGCATATTTTTAAAGGTCAGCTAATTGTGGGTGAGATTCTTGTGAGGAAAAGCTCATTTTTCTAAAGCATTATTTTTATTTAAATAATACATTGATTAAATAAAATCTTGCTATTCACCTTTATTTTAGATTTTCTTCCTAACAAAATGTGTACTTGCTTAAGAAATATACAAGTTTTATGTGTGTACTATAAGTCTACTGGGATATAACTACCTTTTAAAACAAATTTGTAAACTGGTATGACACATAGTTTATAAGGAAAAGAGCAAGTAGAAATAATTTAGTCTGTCTTTTTTCTTTAGTGATACTGGAATCTGGTTGTCTTTTTTGCCATACATAACTAAATACAAGGTTTTTTTGAAAATTCTAGATTGAAAGAAAAGGAAAATGAGGTGTGTAGGATAGAAGCTATGCTAAAAGACAAGGAAAGTGATCTTTCCAGCAAAACAAAACTTTTACAGGTAAATGTTATTATTTAAAGTTCATTATGTGTGACTTATTATCTTGGCATCTGTAAAAGAAGCAATGGCAATGTGAGGACAGCCAAATCTGCCCTCTACTAAATCCACAACGGGGAACTGTCCCCATCAACAGCATCCATAGTCATGTAAGATCAGACATGGCCTCTCACATTCTTGTACCTACTCCTAATGTGTTGCAAATGACTACATATCATTTACAGAATCTCTTTTATAATCACAGTTGAAAGATTTATTAGGTAAACAGGTTAGGGGAGGGTGGTAAAACAAAGTATGAGTTCAGCAAACAGTAGTTCCAACTCATGTTAACAGCAAGCATAGTACCTCAGTTAGTTCAGACCGCTTCTCAGTCAACAGCAAACTACAGTCCCTTAATCAGTCCAGGAATTTTCTCAGTCAGTAGCAAGATACCTCTGCTGCAGGACCTTCTGGCCCTTGAAGGATTCATACTGCTTTTTCTGCTCCTGCTGCTGCTTTCCTGGTATTAAAATTGCCAAATTCTGCTGCTGAATCAGCTCAATTTAGTGACCAGACCAGACATTTCCCTTGTGGACAGGCACACAGGCCCTGTGAGGAAGAACTGGCTCACATAGCTAAAAAAGTAGAATATGTACAAACAAATTAAAGACAGTGGTCTAAGAAAGCAGGTAAAGACAATTGTCTAAGGAAGAAGAATTAAAGACAGTGGTCTAATGAAGCCAAATTTTTAGCAAGACCTATTATACCAAAAAAAAAAAGTTTACTATAAAAGGGAATCAAATACAAAGTGAGTCTTCCACTCTAAAGTTGAGTTTTTACCCCTTACCTACTGTCGTGTGTGTGTGTGTGTGTGTATGTAGAATAATATCTGTATATATGAGTATGTTAGAAGCAGGAGTGGTATCCACTTCCTAAATAATATGTCTCTGGAAACTTTATGAACTTTGATAAATGTCGGTGGTTGTAGAGGGGCTTCAGGCTTTTTGTTCGTGGGGTTGCTGTGAGTTGTGCTCGACTAGAAGGCAGTCAACAACAGTATATGAATGTGTATATATACATACTCATTTTTTAAATAAAAGTCTTTAACTAGGAGCCATGGTGGTGTAGGGAACTCTGGTGGCATAGCTCATTCTGAATTACCGTGCTAATCCAAAGGCCAGGTTTCTCCTGCAGTTGGAATCCATTAATCAGTTCCTCAGGAGAAAGATGAGCAGTTGCCTCCTGTTTGGATTGAGTTGAGTTTTATTGTCTCAAGGGTGTGGTGGTTAGACTACATAATCTTTAACCAGGAAGCACTACTTGCATAGATAATGCACCCATAGAGATTTACAACCTTAGAAACCCTCAGGATAGTTCTATTGCTGTGAGCTGGAAGTGACTTGTTGGCAGCTACTTGGGTGTGGTTAACTCTACAGGGTTGAATTTTATGTGCCCCCTCTACTACTGTTAACAGTAGGGGAGATTTTTTGGTTTATTTTTATTTTTCATTTTGGAGATTTTTCTATTTAAGCACATGCTTCATGTTATTTTTATGGGTTTTATTTTTCTTTTAAAAATAATGTTGCAGTGACTTTTCTTGCTTGTATTTTGGATACTTTTATAAATATTAGCTATATTGTTAAGTTCTTAGAAGTAAAACTTAGGAATCAAAGATTATCTCCTCATCTTTATCTTGGCAGTATTGAAAGTGATTACAGAACATTGACTTGAAGTAATAATTGTCTCAAAACAGTCTTCTTGCCCATTCTTCAAGGGTGGCTTCTGTTCTGTTCTTTCTCTCTCTGAAAGTAGGTTTTCTTACTGTTCTTGTTGACTACTGCTCATAGCAACCCTATGAACAACAAATCTTAACCTTGCCCTGTGCCGTCTTCACAATCTCTGATATGTATGCTCAAAGTCATTGTTAAGTCTTTGTCACTGTGTCAATATATATTGTTGAGGATCTTCTTTCCTTTCTTTGTTTGATTCTACTCTTCTTAACATACTTTTTTAAAGGACTGGCCCTATTGACAACATGTCCTACCTATGTGAAACAAAGTTTCACTATCCATGCCTCTTAGGAGCAAATTTTCTTAGGTAATACTAAATCATTCTCTAAAATGATTTTCCCAATTATACTTCCAACCCTTTTATTATAACACTGACAAAATGAAAACATTTGATAATAAATTTGAAAGATTGCAACATAGTTTTCATTTTGGATTTTATCAGAGAAATTTTGTTAATATATGCAGCCATTTTTTATTTTTAATTGCCCTTTTTTCTCGTATTTTTCATTTGAACCTTTTATAAACTAATCTATATCCCTTTTGTAGAAAATTGCCGTTTACCATTATATGAAATAATTTTTTCTGAAGTTATTTTAACATCCTATCTGTGTACTCAAATATGAGTAATTGTCTGAATTTTAAAACTTAGGGAGAAAGGTGGCTTCTGTTTTATGTTCTAATTAATTTTTTAGTTCAGATTTTTTAAATGTGCCGTTTACTTCAGACTCGGTTCAAAAATTCATTTTGGTTCAAAAATAAATTTATATGCATGTGTATATATTTACATTATTAAGTTCTCCTAATTCCTAATTCCCGTTGGCTCTTTCCCTAAGAGTTCTGTATTCCTTCTCCTCCCACTTGTCTAAGGCTATTGATCAATAATATCTGGAGACAATTTTAGTGGAGCCCAGTGTCCTACAGTGTTCACAAACAGGGCAGCCACTCATAACAGTGTAATATTCATCTCAGGATGATGCTAGTATTAAAGTTGATAAAATACTGCAGTACTAATCAGAAAAGCGACTCAGAAATTTGTATTTGTATCTCTTTCTGTACCTAACAATTTTTCATTGAGACATGCACATTCCAGGCTACCACCAAATAATTTTTCTCCAGTTTTATAACATGTTATATAGTATAACAGCTTGGACCTGATTATACTCTTAAGAATTATTACTTTGAATTTTCTTAGTTTGTTTTAGGTTTTAAAAATTTACATTAAAAATAAAGCTCTCTATTCAAGTATTCTTATTTAAATTTTGTTTAAATAGGAACTACAAGATGAAAACAAAATGTTTAAATCCCAAATTGAACAACTTAAGCAACAGAACTCCCAACAGGTAGGCACCACTAGAAGTCTTGCCTATTATTTATGTGGTATTAATATCACCAGTATAATCACTAAGTACCTTTACATTGGAAATGTGTGTATTGTTTTGTTTACAAATGTTTATCTCCTAAAATTTACTATGCCATAAACAAGGTAAAATGACTTACAATTTATGAATTTATACACAAATATTTATAGTCCATATCTGTTTTGCTGTCTGTGTATATGTGTGTGCTTTCGAGTGCATTTCTTAGCAAAACTATTTAAATTCTAAAGAAGACAGTTTAAACATACTTTCAGTCTAGATCTATGCATTTCCCAAACAAAACATCAGTAATTAGAGTAAAACTAAGGAATTCTTATGTGCTATTTTGTTGCCTGCTACTCATAGTGATCCTATATATACAGCAGCTCTGAGCCTTGCCCTATCCTAAGCTAGTCTCGCTGACTCTGACACACCTTTCCCCATTACCCCAGTTACTGTGTCAGTCCATCTCATCTGTATTGTTTCTCTCTTGTGCTGTCCCTCCATCTTTCCAAGCATGATGTCTTTTTTCTGAGGACTGGTCCCTCCTGGCCACGTGCCCAAAATATGTGAGATGGAACTTTTAAGATTTTAGCTTGGTTTAACCCTATGACAGACCTGTTTGTTCTTTTGGTGGTCCATGGTGTGTTCACTACTCTTCTCCAGCATCACAACTCAAAGGCATCAATTCTTCTGTCATCCTTCATCATTGTCCAGCTCTCTGATTCATAGCAAGTAATTGTGAATAAGATGGCCTTGATGTTAGTCTCTGGATTGGTATCGTTGTTTCTGAGTACTCTGAGAGGTCCCTGACAGCAGATTTCCCAAGTACCATTTATCTTTTGATTTCTTGGTTACTAGTGCCAAGAGTATTGATTATGGAGCTGAGCAAGCTGAAATTGTTAACAATCTCAATCTCTTTTTCATCTGTTCTATGAATGATAGTTAAACACTCAAGAAATACTTGGATAAAATGAAGTTGAGTTCTCCGACCACCCTCCAATATTTAAGAATTTATTAGTAAAGCAAGAATTTGATAATATGATTTATAGTTCCTTGCTCAGTTACTTATTCTGATGTTTAAAACAAAAATATTCCTGAACAGTAAAGAAATAAAAACATAAAGGTACTTTAAATTTTATACCTGGCTAAAATTGTTTCTAAAACATTAATTGCTTTTTATAGTTCACTATTTTTAAAAAAATGAATAATTAATGTAAGACTAGCAGTGTTTGCCAGTCCTGACATTGTTTAGTGCATAAGGTTCAAAGTTTCCTTCCCTTTCCTACCTTTATTTTATATTTTGCAATTATTTTCCTACAATATTTAATTTTTGTTATGTTATTTTTCTTCAGTGATGCACAAGTTTATTTTTTATGGTCTGTGATCATATTCAGTAGTCAGAACACAGTGAACATTCATTAGCAAAACTTAAGACCAAGAAGGGAGAACAGGAATTTTAAATAGTTGGAACATCATTGAGCATTAATTAGCAAAACTTAATATTGGAAAGACATTTAAAAAAAAAAGACCTTGCTTGCATTAAATAAAAAAGCAACCCCACCAAAACCCCAAACCATTCTGTGCCTGGCCATTCAGAATGGAGAACCTTCTCACCACCCAGAAAGAGTTTGAAAACAGTTGCCTTAGCAGCACTGCTTTACTTGTATGGCACAATCTGAGACTGCTTCCATCCAGAGTCTTTTTGGCTGTTCATTGGGGTCTTTTTAAAGTCTTACCATATTCCTTTATGATTTTCCAAGAAACGCTGTGAAAGTACCCCTTAAATATTGCCAAGGCAGTGTTGCAGGTACAATCCTTAAATTTGGGTTTTTCCACTTGCCAAGAACAGGGAATCAGGTGTCTGAGTTTCTCTATACAAGCAATGAAGAGATTTATTAGGGTAGTTAGAAGATCAAATACTAGCTGCTAGTAGGGGTTTTATCTCAATGCCAAGAAAACAAAAAATCCTAGCCACTAGACCCACAGGCAGCATCACAATTAAGACTGAGATTATCAACTACTTCATTTTACTAGAATCCACAATGAGTAATACACCTGGTACTAGCAGTCAGGAGATCAGGTTATGTTTTGCACAGGAAAAGGCTTTAGTCAGGGGCCTTTCGAAATTATTGAGGAGCATTGATGTCTGTTTGACTCTGAAAGTGCATCCTTCTTAAAAAAAAAAAAGATTTTTTGAGTGTGTGTAATCAAATCGGATCTGACTGGTACAGGAGGAGATTGTCCCTCCTTCTCCAGCAGAGCATCTGGTGTATTTGAACCGTGCGTCTCTGGGATTGCAGTGCAGCTTCTTGCCACTAGAGCTTCCTGAAAGTGCATCTTCTTAATTGCTTGTCCAGAGAGCTGGACAGTGAATAAGGATGACAGAAGAATTGATGCCTTTGACTTGTGATGTTCGAGGAGAGTGCTGCATATCAGATGGACTCCCAAAAGAACAAATAGGAAAGTCTTGGAGAAGATGCAGCCAGAGTGTTCCTTAGAAGTAAAAATGCTGAAACTTCATCTCCCATACCTTGGGCATGTTGCAAGGAGAGATTATTCCTTGGAGAAGGACATCTGTGCTTATGTAAATGGAGGGGCTGTGTGGGAGAAGACCCTCAACCAGGTGAATTGATGCAGTGACTGGCAGCAGTGGGCATGTCTGTTATTCATAAGGTCACTATGAATCATGCTCAACTTGAGGGCACTTAACAATAAAAACAACACCAACATTTGCCTTTGAGGCAGAACTGACTCAAAACTGACCCTCCAGCAGGTTTTCAGAAGCAGTAAATGACATAGAAGAAGATTGCCTGTCTTTCTCCCTCAGAACATCTGGTGGATTTGAACCATGTGCTTTTGAGATTGCAGCCTCTTACCCTTAGGCCACCAAAGCTAACTATTAATTATTAGAGATTATAATGTTGTTGTTATGTGCCGTCGAGTCGCTTGTGACTCCTAGAGATAATAATACATTGCAAAATAAAATGACTTTGCAAAGGGAAATGTGGAGAGATTAAGTGACATGGATGCACACTCCAGATACTTAAATTTTTATTTTTTTTTAAAGTCATCTTACCTCAGGGAGCTCTGGTAGTCTAATGGCAAGAAACTGCACTACAATCTCAGAGGCTGCGGTTCAAATCCAACAGATGCTCTGTTGGAGAAGGAGGGGCAATCTCCTCCCATACCAGTCAGATCCAATTTGACAGAACACGAACAAAATAATAAAATAAAGTAAAAAAATTAAAAAAAAAAGTTATCTTACCTCATTTTAAATGCAATTAGAATTTTGAGTCTCCTAAAAAAGCTTTGTTTTGCTATAACATATAACTCTTTTAATAGGTGTCTTCTTTTCCTTCTCATGAAGAACTGTTGAAAGTGTAAGTGACAAGTTTAATATTTTGGGAAGTGGTAACTATCTTTTTATGTGCTTTAAAAGCAAGGTTATTAGGAAAACAATTAGTTTGACTGCAAGTGGTCATCTGATTTTCACAGTTCTGTTTGGTTATACTGAACTGAAGATAATAGTGGTGGTAAACATTTTTTTGTTGTTTTTTTTTGCTTATTTGTTTGCTTAAATTTGGATATCTTTGATTTGTCCAGGAAGATATTTTATTCCTGCTGCTCCCCCCAAGCATTAATAAAATATTAAATTAAACAACTCTAAGTTTTCTTAATTATCTTAAGTTTTCTCAACTTTCTACTTACTTTTCTGTCCAGATACATTATCAGGTTGAATATTGGTTTAACATTTAGTTTTTGGTGTTTTTCTTTTTTAAACTCAGAATTGTAAAGGTGGTTATTGTATTTAAGGAGGCATTTTTTAAAAATACATGCTATAGACCTATGGACCCACAAAGCCTAAAAACATTAGCAGAATTTAAAAGCAGTTTAAGAAAATAAGAATTCATAGGAAGAAATTTCCGATAAATTAGTAAAGAAGCATCCATTTGATATTTCTGCTTGCAGTAACAAATGTTGGTATGTTAAATTGTATTCACTGTTTGCATGAAATTCTTGCTGTATGTTTTGGTTTAGAATTTCAGAGAGAGAGAGAGAAATAATTGGTCTCCAGAGTGAGTTAGAGTCTTTGAAGGATGCTGTTGAACATCAGAGGAAGAAAAACAATGTAAGCAAACATTTATCAGAATGACACTTTTGTATTTTTCTCTTTTGCTTTGAAATTTCATGGTTCAGGACTATTATTTACTTATTTTTGAAAGCTGCTTTTACTTCATATTTGTTAATTTTTGTAGAAGAATTCTAATTTTGGGGTTTTTTTTTTTAAAAGGAGATTACTTGGCATAATCTTTTTACTGGAGAGTGTATTTCTCAATTAAAGCACCAATTCTTACACTTCCAAATAATCATTTTAAACATGGAGGAGAGGATATAGTTATTAGAACTTTGGGATCCACCTTGCCCCCATAGTTAGTGGTGTTGGTTTGTTTTGTTTTTTTTTAAAAGTTTTAACTAAACAGACAATTGAAGATCTTCTGTAGAACATTAAAATTGAAGACATAGTTTTTTTAGCTCATTAGTCTAAAATATAATTCCTTGTATACAGATTGTACTAGTAATTTTTAAACTAAAAATAGTGCTGTTGTCCTGAACCAGCTTCTTAGTAGTTAAACAGATCTTTCCCAAACATCTTAAAACCTCCCTTTTTTAACAGCGAGATGATTCATATGTTTAGAGGTCTCAGAACCATATATATTTATCAGATTAGGAAAAGATAATACTTGAAAAAATACAAGTGTTAATACTTTTACTGAATAGACAGTTGTGAATTTAAAGGAATCTCTGAAACATTCTTTGTAAACAGAAGGTAACATCTTTAAGTAGAACCCAAGCATTCTTCATAGTTATTTTACACTAAAATGTAATTGCTAAGAGAGTTAAATAAGACTAAAATGATGTTGAAATCTAAAAAGGCTGTTAATAGTAGATAATTTTCAAATGTAAGTTACATATTTTTCCAAAATTTGTATTAATTCATTAATGAGTTGGCATTTTCTTACACCTATAAGTTTGTCAAAATTAGGTTTGTGAATTGCTTTTTGTGTGTGGTTGTGTAATATTAGAAACAGGACCAGTTATTCACAAAACTTGTGAATTTCCCAATATATTGCTAGCGTTTCAAGTATAGTTTTTGTTGTTGTTGTTGAGATTCATGGCAGGCTAATGCCGTAAGAGTGATGGAGGTATTGAAGTGTGCTTGAAAGAGCCAGGATCTTGGAGGCCTGAAGAATGGAATGCCAAGTCATTTTAGCCTCTTACCACTTTATTTGCTGGGTAAACTCAAACAGAGTTCTTCACCTACATGAAATACTACATCATGTGTTTTGACAAATGAATAAGCATTCAGTAAATGGTGATTATTGATTGGCCTTTCATTTTATTTTTTTGTTTGGTTTTCTAATTGAAGTTGAAATGTAGCAGATGGATCTATGTATTTGCTTATAAGAGGCTGAAATCTAGGTAATTCAGAATTCGTTTTCCAGTAACTGTTTCTTTCAAGACATCTATTTTCTAGCTTTCTAGCCTCCATGTTTTCCTAGATCAACTAGGTCACACTGCTCAGGTCAGATTGCTTTCTAGTATGCACCACTGGCCACACCAAAAAAAAAAAATATACAGAGACACAGTGAGTTACTCTCTCATTTCTAGGTAGATTGATACATACTAATATTATTAAAACAAACTTAGAGAAAAGAATGTTATACTACAGTGAAAAGTCCCAGGAGTGACTTTAAATCTGGTCTAAAAAGTCATGTTAAGCTTTTTGCAATACTGTGTGCTTTTATTTGATGCTTCTACTGTTTGGTATTCCTTAAATCTCATTTGTAATCTTGATTTGTATAATTTACTTTGGAAGGCTTTCTTCTTTGTTGCATGTGCACAGTAACTGCCTTAAAGGACATACTTGTTTTGTATATTAATACGTGAAAAGTAGGCATCCTTATTTCCTCATTCAAACTTCTGAACATTGCTTTTTATTTTTTTGCTAATATACATACTTTCCCATGGAGTAATTTTGCAGTAACCAGCATTTAAATGCATTGCAAAATACTGATAAACCGCAGAAAATCTTTAAATAATGGATAAACTGAAATCATTCTTTCTAAAAATAACTAGGACCTTCGGGAGAAAAACTGGGAAGCAATGGAAGCATTGGCATCAACTGAAAAAATGCTGCAGGAGAAAGTGAACAAGACTTCCAAGGTTGTAATGCTAACTCCTAGAAACAGTCCTTTGAACAGGGAAGATCTGCAGCATGTCTTAAAATTAGACTGAAAATATTTACTTTTATGGCAACTTAAATATTAAAAAAGCTTGCTTACCATCCACATTTACCATCTCCTTCATCTCTGCTTTATCTCATCTCCTCCTTGAAGCTTTAATTTTGGGCATGCTTGATTTGTTGTAATTGCCTGATTGTTGAAACATGAGCACTACTGTAAACTGAAGGATTTCAGCAAGGCCTGTACGCTAACTAGCATGCAAGTTCTTGTCAATGTGTGCCTGCTAGATTGGTTAAGAAAAAACTATGTTGAAAACCCTGAACCAAAAAGAGCTAAACTGCATTAATTAATACTGACACATTTGCATACCTAAGCTATCCTATGATGTGCAAACTGTCCTAGGTCCTTTGGAGAACAGAAAGATGGCTTGTGCCAAGTCAGAAAAAATACAGAAAGGTGATCAATTCTGGTTGTGTTACTAAGAGTGGTTACTCGGATAAGGTGGAATTGAATTTTAGGTTTTGAAGCAGCTGGACAGTAGTGACTGTGTTTATTGAATTAATATCAAGGAATCATTCTTTTGACCTGAGTATGTAAAGTACTCTGGAAACCTGTCTTCAAAATAGAAAACACATTCCCTGGACTCAGTTTGTTCAGTGGGTAAGATTTGTAATGAATTTTAACTGAGAAGAAGCTTTTTTAAGAAAAGCAAGTATGTGGAGTTAAATAAAGTGGAACCTTGTGTAAGACAGAAATCTATCAGAGAAAGAAAATGCAAAATAATTTCCACTAAAAGCAGTAGAAAAAGAATAAGACTACACCCTGTTGGAGATGAGAAACACACCAGACCTATAAGAATAAGGCAGGTCAGTCTCAATAGGTTTCATTGTACTTTGAAAATTCTCACTAAGAGTAAATATGGAATTACAAGTAGTGAACTTTGTAGATGAGAATCAAGTACTATGCGATTTGATTCAAATACATTTTTATTCATTATCAATATTCTTTGAGTGTACTAAATTTTTAACTTTGTTTATATACTTCGCTCATCCTTTTTTTTTTTTAATCCTAAATTAGTAGATATTACAGATACTGGACAAAGAAACCTAAGCTAGATAATAGAAAAATGTAGGTCAACTAAGACATTACTAAGTTGTGTCAGTTCTATAAAAAATGAAAGAAGTCTGGTACAATTTTAGGCTGTTTCTATACTTTTATTTCCTAGCTACCTTTTAGTTTTCATTTTTTCTTTGAGATTATGTATCTAGGAAGTGGTGGTAGTCTTATATATTATCATACCTATTCTGTAAGAAGCTATGTGTCACCTGCCAATAATCTATTGACTTTAGATGGCACATTTACCTGGAATTCTGTATTTTTTCATTTTACATCCACAGATTTTCAGGGAGACAAGAGTGAAAAGACAATTTAGTGGTCAAGGCAATCCCTGAAAGACTAAGAGCAGATATAAAGTACTCTAGAGATAATTTAAAGTGTATAGAGGATGTGTGGAGGTTATATGCTATTTCTTTCCCATTTTATATAAGAGACTTGGACATCTAAAGATTTTGGTGTCCAAGAATATTCTGGAACCAATCCTCCACAGATACTGAAGCATGACTATTACATTTAGTTTCTAAGGAAATTAGAATCTCTTAACCTAGAAGTTAAAGTGGAGTGGAAATTACTACCCACAGCCTATGTTCTATTTCAGATTAAAAACCTTATAACAAATATTGTTAGAATGACTCTTAATACCAAGATAGACAGTTTTCTTCTTGGGCCATTTACAGAGGTTTTCTGTTTCAGTGTAGGGGGGGGAAAAATCCTCCCCCCCTTTTTTTTTAAATGATGACTTTACCACTTCTGTGGTCACATGATAAAAATGAGTTCTAATTATCTCCAAAATAGCTGATTATTGTTATTTTATGTAATAGGTCTATTCTTGAGAAATGGTGGACTTAATTGAATTAGTAGAAATTCTCCATTAAAACTCCCACTTAAAAAAGTCTTGATACTTTTTGTTGATAAAGTGATAATTTTTATGTGTATAAGGAATATAATTAATCTTATATTTTTTATCTTATTTATTGAGATTTTCAGGTGATTGTTATTTTTTGTTGTTGTGTGCCTTCAAGTTGACTACAGCTCATAGAGATCCTATGAATAGTTCCAAGCCTTGCCCTAGTTTAGGCATTAGATCTGCTTAAAGTGAAATGCTTGCCTCTTAAGTCATTAACTGTTTCCAAGATCAGATACAATGAGCAAAAGATAAATTTGAGATCTTACTAGTTTGCTTGCATTTTTACCAACTATTTTCTTTGGAAAATTTTCATTTTTTTGCCTTATTCTAAGAATTGTTCTTTTTCTATCTTATTGAGACAGTTTGGTTATTAGGTGAGTGTTTGGTGTGCGATCAAGTCATTATCCTAATTTTGACAAACCATAATTTGGAATTTATAATTAGGTTTGGATTTTAAATGACCAAATTTAAGCATATATACATCTGTCCTATTTATCTTTATAGCTAAGGGCGTCCTTACCCAAGTGTCAAAATTATGTTTGACATTAGTGAGTTTTATGCTATCAATTTATCTTCTCCGATTTTCCCACCCTTCATATATATGATCCTTACCAATCAAATTCCTTTTGCTTTAACATAAACAGTTTAGATGACCTAGAAGTTTAGACTGCAGAAGCTGCTTTTTTTTTTTCATTTCTGGAGCTTTATAGTCCTTCAATAATGTATTTTATGTATAGGTATTTGACAGTCAAAAAACTTGAGATGCATTGCACAAAAAACGTACATGGAATTTACCTTTTAGTTATAGGAAGAGTTTTGATTCTTAATGATTTCTTCTTAGAAATCCAAATTACTTCAATTCTAATGCATGGAAAACGTCCATATTAATGGATATTTTCTAAAAATGGAATAATATAACATTCTTCACAGTACTTTAGAGATCTTGCAAGTTTTTTTCTTATGGACTCATTTTGACACATTAAAATGGGAACTGTTAAACATTTTTTAGTGTTAAAATGAGTATTTTAAATACTGTGACATTATTTATTTGTTTTAATGATCATAGCTTTTAAATTTATTTTTTTTAACATCTTTAGATCCTATTATCTTATAAATTTTATTTATCATCTGCTTTAGGAAAGACAGCATTTAGAAGCTATGGAGTTGGAGGCTAAAGAAGTTCTGAAAAAATTATTTCCAAAAGTGTCTGTATCTGGTAATTTGGTAAGACTGATATTTAAATTCTTCTATGTGACATCTACTTCATTATTAAAGTAAGTTGTGAGTAAATAACATTTGCACTCTGCACTTGGTTTTGCTAGTAAGCTGAGTCCTTAATATGCCTTATTTTAACCTAAGCTATTTCGAATAACTAGTAAATTGGCTCCAAACTAATTTGTCTTTATTGAACTGATATTTTGAAAGTATTCTTTTAAGATTTACATGAGACATTATTTGGAGATTTATACTTAGGAAAGCAGTATATCTTAATGGTTAAGAAAATCTAGTGTGTTCTTAATAGTTTTATTGAAAAATAGGACTTAATTCTAAGTGATCTCTTCTTAGTTTCAAGAGAATAGCATTTTTTTTAATTAAATACATTCAATATTATGAACCAGATTCTTTATAATTCAAAGTTTTAGAGATTCTTGAAGATAATACAGAATAATTGACAAGATTATATAGTTAGAAATGAGAGACAATAGTTACCTTGGTTCAAAGAATTAATACAATAGTTTTTGAGTTCAGGAAACACTTGTAAGCTTACATGTACTTTTCCCTAACTGATGATGTAGGCCTTTTTCTAATTCTAATGGAACATTGCTCTACATATTTAAAAAAAAACCCAAAACAAATAGCATAGTGAGCCCAATGCATCCAATGCCCCACTCCAAAAATTAACAGTATTAATTGCTACCTATTTTCAAGAAAATCATATATCAGAAGATTTCGTATTTGAATATTTCATTTTGCATTTCTAAAAGATAAACCAAATCAAACCCACTGCCATTAGGTTGATTCCAATGCCTAAGAAGTCCTGGTGGCTTAGCAGTTTTGCTGTTAACCTTAAGGTTGGCCATTCAAACCTACCATCCATTCCACAAAAGAAAGATGAAAAAGGATGCTTCCATCACAAATAATACAGCCTCACAAAACCTGTGGAACAGTTCTTCTCTGTTCTGTGAGGTCATTTGAATCAGAGTCCACTCAGATGTAAAAGAGATTTTTTAATAAAATACATCTTTAGTTGTCTAGTAACTAGTTGCTATATTTTGCAAAATATAGTGTAAATTATTTTAATTTAATAAGTTACGAGTTTGCTTTAACTGGTACCCAGTGCAGTCAGTATATTGCTATTAGTTTAAGCTGTATTATAGATCTTTATTTCTCACTATTTTCTTTCCTTTTTTTGACTTTGAGTTTTTTAGTATAGATTAGCTGACTGCATTCCTTTTTTGGTATCAGAATGTTTTTCTGTCTTATATTGGAGGTTGGAAGTAGAAGCTTGGTCATGGTTAACCATTGACTCAGTGCTAACTGGCTTAGTTTTTGTTTTAGTATGGGGGCAAGCAATATGTCATATACTCCCATCGAAAGATCTAATATTTGTCATTCTTTGGCCAGTTGGAACTTATGGAGTTGTTTTGACAAAACTTGCTAAATTTTAATTGCATCTTCTGTGGTATAACACGATTTTTTTTTTTTACTTACTGTATATATTTCCTTTCTTAAACTTGAAATTTGGCCGTTTCTCTAAAGGAGGTCTGGTTATTTTCTGTGGGTGGTGTAGGGTAGGAGGTATATAGTTTTTCAAATACCCTTGATGGCCTTATCTGCTTGCTCCTGTAAATGATAACATATATGTAGTTTTCACATATTTTATTGAAATATTTTTAGAAATTGACTATTTTGACTTTTCTCTCCCTGCCAGAGTTACAGTGAATGGTTGCGTGGATTTGAAAAGAAGGCAAAGGAATGTATGACTGAAACATCAGGTTCAGAAGAGGTTAAGGTTAGTTCAAGTGAAAGGGGTCTTTGTATCTCTATAAAACATGTAAAAACAAAGAAAATGAATTTGTTTTTATAAGGCTGTGAAGGGAGCTCTGGTGGTCTAGTAGGAAGTAGCCGTGCTGCAATGCCAAAATCACACGGTTCAAATCCACCAGCTACTCTGTGGGAGGAAGATGGGCAGTCTCCTCGCTTGCCATTTACTGCCTCTAAAAACTCACTGTAGAGTCAGTTATGGGCCAATTCCGCTCTACGATACATAACAACAACAAGGTTGGGAAAGATATAAGCTTTAATGCTGAGAACAATAATGACCTTTTTAAAAAAAAAAATTATAAATTTAATGAACATTTACAGAGATTTTGGATTTCCATTCATTCATTTTTGCATTTTTCTCCCTGTCTACTCCTCCCCCCAGTTCACTCCTCTCTTTGAAAAGTGAAAGAAAAATTCTTTCATTGGTATACAATACCCCTCCCCCTCCCCCCCAGTACACTCCACTATGCAACCTTCATTCTGGACTCTTGTCATAATATCCAATCATGTATCATTTTTAAATTGTTTTCTCCCTCATCTGTTTCAATGCAATATACATAATTTACCCAATTTTTCTCAGTCTCACCCCAACACTGATTTCAGTCCTGTTCTACAACAATGGCACTATGCAGTATATGTCCTTTTGTGACTGAGATATTTCACTCAGCATAATGTCCGCCAGGGTCACCTATTTTGAATACTATTACATGAGTTCCTTGTTTTTCAATGCAACATAGTATACCACAGCTTCTCTCTCCATTTGTTTGTTGATGGGCACTTAGGTTGTTTCCAACTTTTTGCTGTTGTGAACAAAGCCACGATAAACATGGGCGTGCATATATCTGCTTGGGTGGCAATTAGGGTCTCTTTGGGGTATATTCCCAGTAGTGGAATTGCTGGGTCAAATGGTATCTCTATTTGTAACTTTTTGAGAAAGCAGACTCTTTAGTAATAATTTACCTTATTAAAATTTGGTGGAACTACTCTTAAATCTTATTTGCATTTAATTTATGTTCACTGAAAGGATATTACTCTGTATTTTCATCCTTTCTAAAACTCAGTATTATCCATTATTCTATTTTAGCTGTAAAATATGTGTAAGGATCAGTTAGGTATGTAGACAATGATTGATTTGTGGAAACATCTGAAAAATATATCATTAAAAATATTAGGAAACTAAATGTTTACCTGGTTGCTGAGATTTATACAACTTTAAAATTATTTCAGTTAAATTAAATTCCCTTTCTCATTTGTATAGTAGAGGTATTAGGATCTTCATTCATTGATCTGCTTTGATTTTTACCATTTAGCTAAAGATTAAATAATCCCTCATAAAACCATCCAATATATTTTATGGCACTCAGAGTTGGAGTTTAATAAAGCAAAAAACCAAATGCAAAGGTCACTGAACTTCACTGCCACTTAGGAAACTGAAATGTAATGTTTCATTATAAAACAGTTTTAAGCCATTTGTCATAATGTGCCATTAAATAGCAATAGATTTGAAGAACACAACTTTCTGTTAGAATTAAATGGAAAATTTTGTTTTTACTTCATTCTTTGCAGGTTTTAGAGCACAAATTGAAAGAAGCTGATGAGATGCACACATTATTACAGCTCGAGTGTGAAAAATATAAGTCTGTCCTTGCAGAAACAGTAGGAAATTATTTTACTCTACATACTGGTTTTATTTTGAAATCATTATTTTTCTGTGACATAAATTGTTTATACTTGAATTAATACATGACTTTTTCAAAATGACTCTTTTTTTTTGTCTGTAGGAAGGAATTTTACAAAAGCTACAGAGAAGTGTAGAACAAGAAGAAAACAAATGGAAAGTTAAGGTTGATGAATCACAGAAGACTATTAAACAGGTACTTAAAATAGAGAGCTTAGGGCAAGAGTTCTCAGTGTGAGCCATGGTACAAAAGCATCAGCATTGCATAAGAACATGCTAGAAATGGAGATCTTGGCATCTAATTCAGATGCACTTCATCTGACTCTATATGTGGTTCAGCAGTTTTGTGCTTGACAAGTTCTGCTAGTGATTGTGATTGCCTGTTCAGATTTGAGGACAATTGACTAGAGTATGGCCAAATTGTAATGATGTAGAATATAGCCAAAAGTTATTGCCATTGAATACTTTCCAACTCTTTGTTGTCATTGTAGGGACAGAATAGAGCTTTGGCTTCTCTTGAGTGGATGTTGGGTTCAAACTGCCAGAGCTTTAGTTAGCAACTGAATACTTTTACCTAGTGTTACCAGAACTTACCATGTACTGTGTAAAATGTGTTGAAAATTGTTGCAGTATTAGTTATTGACATAGGGGAAAGAATTCTGGTTTTATAAAATTGCGATTTAACGTTTGTAGCCAAGTTAAAAGTCAGTTATTCTGGTGTTCTTGGAACCTGAAAGTTAATGCTTCTTTTTTTTTTTATCCTCCCACTTTCTCTGGTGTGGAATAATTGTCATTTCTGTGACTCAGAATATGTTCAACTTAAGAATGCTGACAGTATGCCTGGTACATACATCTGGGAATGAAACATTAGGCACTTTTAGTTGGACTTCATATTATATCATGGAAATGGTGTAGGTTTTGACCACAGTTTAATCAAATGAAAAGTGTGAATCTTTTTTAAAAAATACAGTATAAATATAGTTAAGCTGGGTAAATGTCAGAACTTTTGAAGTACCCAATTGTACAAGATTTGGACAAATTCTACAAGGTTAAAAAATTCTGCAATAAAAATTTGTTTCTTTCACATTTCAGATGCAGTTGTCATTCACATCTTCAGAACAAGAACTAGAACGATTAAGAAGAGAAAATAAAGATATTGAAAATGTATGCTATTAGTTGGATTTGTAATCTGTCATTGAAGGATTCCTGACATCTTTAAGATTCGTCTAAGAATGGTTGATACACTGTTAAGAATGAGAATGTGTCTTGGGCAGTGTTTGAAATGATGATTGTTTTAAATTTGTAAATGTGCTAAGTTTACATTGTTTATAAACATCCTGAAAAGAAATGTTAAATGTGTGTAATTGTTAACTTTTCCTTTTCTCTTACATTGCTAGCTGAGAAGAGAACGAGAGCATTTGGAAATGGAACTAGAAAAGGCAGAAATTGAAAGATCTACGTATGTTACAGAAGTCAGAGAGGTGTGTTCGAATGTTTTTCCAGTCTTCTCAATTCTTAATATAAAAGTGATAAAATACATCAGTATAAGTTGTGGCAGAGCATCTGGGTAGCATATTAAAAACATGGGGTGTCACAAGGAGATCAATCTTAAACTCTAAACTTCATTGCAGCTGAAAGATCTGTTGACTGAATTGCAGAAAAAACTTGATGATTCATATTCTGAAGCAGTAAGACAGAATGAAGAGCTAAATTTGGTAAGAAGTTTGTTCTCCACTGAGTATCCAGTAGGCTCTGAAAACACGTGTGTTGACATGTGGAGAAACCATCCAAACCTTTTCTCCTTGCTAACATCTTTAGCTTGGCATTTTTTTCAAGTTTAAGATAAGCTTCATATTCTGATGGTTCCCTAAGATGGTCTCTCTTCTTGACTTCTAAGACAGCCTTCTTTTTCTTGGCTCCTAACAATGGCATGTTTGGCTTCCAACTCTTTAAAAATATTTTTCTATATTTCCTTACTTGTAATTTTTCAAACAGCAGTGTTCTCAATGACTAGAGAAATAAAAATGAATACATGAAGTAAAAGATTGAATTGTGAAGATTCCATACAAATTATCATAGTTAACAGAGTCTCTTATTTACTCTCCTGGAGAAGATTTTTGAAGACTAAAGATACATATTCTTGATTCAATAGCAATAATCCAATCCAGTTTCTTATTTTAACTGGTTTTTCTAGAGGTTCTAGTAACAATGGTTGGGAATTTCTTTGTCATCAATGTAATATTTAAAGCATTATAACTTCCATTGTTGACTTTGAGATACTAAAAAAAAATCACCTGGGGAGCTCTGGTGGCCTAGTGGTAAGGAGCTGCAACTACAATCCCAGAGGCGCATGGTTCGAATCCACCAGATGCTTTGCCGAGGAAGGAGGGACAATCTCCTCCTGTACCAGTCAGATATAATTTGACGGTACACTCACACAAAAATAATAATAACAATAAAAAAAAAAATCACCTAAATAGAAAGACATCAAATATTCTGTATTTAGGTTCATCGGAGCCCTGGTGTGTAGTGTGTTGTGCATCTGGTTGCTAACTAAAATTTTGGTGGTTAGAATCTCCCAGGCACCTTGGAGGAGGAAGATGGGCAGCCTCCCCCAGTGAAAATTCGCAGCCCAAGAAAGTGGCTGTGGAACCGCAGTGGGTTTGGTTTTAGTTTGGCTATTCCAGTTCTGAGCAGTAGTAATCTCTCAAGTACTTGCCAAAAGGTTGGCAGTTTGAATCCATTTAGACACTTCAGAAGACAGATCTCTTGATCCTGCTTCTGAAATGTCACAGCTTATATTTCTACTCTGCAAACAAAGGTTGCCAACTTTAGGATCAACTTGATGGCAACTGACAACAACATTCCAGTTCTTTGTTTTCTGAAAATGAAAACCAGTTATGACAACCTTAGTTGGTAGGCAGATGTGCCTAGTTGCTGAAAGTTTGTTTTAGACAGCAATCATTGTGTCTTCCTGTAACAGAAAGTTACCGCACATTATTTTTACTTTTTAAAAGAAGCTGAATAAACTCAGGGAAATAAAATAAGTTTTGTTTTTACCTTCAAGTTTAGTTTGGGATTTTCTTGTTGGCATTGTTCCTCTACCAAAGAAGACATCTTAGTTCATTCAGTTGTGGGTTGATCTTCTAGTACTTACAGAGATTTATGGGAATCGATTTTCGGGATATGGGACTTAGCATTAAACCCAGCATATGGATATCTCCACCTTAGTTTTATTTACCTTTGACTTGATGTAGTTGAACTTATTTATTTTCATTGTAACATAAGACTGGTTTTGTACACATTTTTTAAAGAAATCATTTCTGACTACTTTTTCTGGTGATGCTGCTTTTCACATTGACATTCAGTGGTTGAGTCCACATTCAGCCTATTGGTTTCTGTACTTTTTGCTTCTTTATTTCTATCATGAGACCATTTTGAGTGGCATTTGCTTTTATTATAATGATGCCCTCAATTTGGAGTGTTTCCTAGGATAATTTTTAAACTAATTTTCGGTTAAATTTTGTTTGCCTATATACATTTGATTAAACATTCAGCTGTTAACCTAAAGTTGGCATTCGAGCCCACCAGCTTGCTCAGTGGTAGACAGGTGTAACAGCCTGCTTTGGTAAAGAGTACAGCCTTAGAAACCCTAGACGGGTAAGTGTACTCTGTCCTATAGAGAGGCTATGAGTCAAAATCTACTCAAAGACAATGAATTTTCAGAATGTACGAAAAGTACATTCTGTGCTTCTGGGCCAAAGGAATAACTTCTTCTCTGATTAATGCATTAAACTTAGAAGCAAACAATGAATCATTTAGAGTTCCCTACATAAAATTTCCAAATGGAGTGACTTTCACTAACTGTTCCCCTCAAAGTGAAATGTCAGTATATCTTGAATCTTTAGAACTGTTTGGAAAATTATGCCTATGAGTATTGTTAAATATATACTATATAAAAACAATTTTATGGACTTGTAAGAAAGTTTTTAGTCTATGGATAATTTCTTTTATTTACATTTCAACTACAACAGTTGTCATAGAAGAGGAAATATACAGGCCTTAGACTTATGTTTGAATGAGTTGCTGAGAAATTTATCTAAGACAGTCTTGTTGCTATAATTTAGGGAAGTTTATAAAATGTGGTCTTTGACTACTGTCTTAGAGAATGAGCAAGACTTAAATTTGTGACTTTTTATTTTACGAAATTTGTAATCTGTTGTTCAGTGTTTTTTCTAAAACAGTAATAACAGTTGACTTTTTAAAGGTAGTATAAATCAAATATGGCCTACTTTATAATTAATGATAAATAATATTTTTCTAAGACATTTTACTATAATTTGTTGGTTTTGTCTTCTGCATATGCTATTTCCCATCCTAAAGTCTCATTCATAGCTGTAACTTTTCTTACATTTAGCTTTACAGACGGGAAATTTCCACTGCTTTGCTTTTCTCTACATCTCGTGCAGCGTATTGGCTAATCCACTGTGCATTATAACCATTAGCAATCCCATTCTTTTTATTGATTCTTTAGTTCTACATGTGTCAGAATAGTCAAAGAAAGGTAAATATCATGTTAATTATGGTGTTGCTTTATTTTCAGTTAAAGGCTCAGTTAAATGAAACAGTCAAAAAACTTAAAAATCAGCAAAGTGAACGACAGAAGGTAGCTGGTGATTTATTTAAGGTAAGAAAGCCACTTGTCCTGAAGGTACAATGTAAGAGTGCTAAATATCATGCTGGATCCTAAGGCATATTTAAATCGTGAACTGCTTTTTCATTCTGTAGCTTGTTTTGTGTTATTAACTTGCTTACACATTTAAACTTAGCTTGTTATATGGTTTTTTGGGAATTAAACTATTTTGGCTTGTTTTTTCCAAGCCAGATTAACTTTCTTTTATTATATGATTAATTATTTTGCAAACTACAATGTAAAACTTTGACTAGTTATTTTTTAAATTTCAGCTGTATTTACCAATGCAGTCATTTGCAAAGTACATTTTGGTTGGTTTTTTGTGGATAAAGTTAGATGTATATTTATTTTTGGCATTTTGAAAATTCTTTCATTCATTTCTTTGTGTGAGTTGGTTTTTCACAGTTTTGTATACAAAGGAATTTTAAAATTGCGTTCCTTACTCTTTGTGTTAGATTGATATTTGTTACTGTACTCTGGATTAAATTAATACTGTAGTTGTGTATGTTTTATATTAAAACTGCTTTAAAGCTATGATGCTGTTTCTGGGAGATAGACTTATTAACAAATAATTAGTTGTGGCACTGTTTTCTTTGTAATTTTTTTTTTATTTTGGTATTTCTGTAATTTGAGTGAAATATTTTGAGTATAATTAGTTTTCTGTTTAACCGTTCAGACATTTTGTTTTATATTAAATACAATACTTATACTGTAACCATACTCTTTTCACTTCCTCATGATAATTTCATTTCCATTCCTTCTTTTTTTAGCCCTTTTTTGCCTTTTGAGCTTTAACCTACACAAAGGCTTAATTTTCGAGCTTATATTTTTATTACTCTAAGAATTGAGTGCCACCATGGCATTCCTGCTCATCTTTATAGGCCAGTATATTGTTCAGTGAAACTTCTAGGCTAAGACAGACTGATGAGAAACAGGACTGTAAAATGTGGCAGGCCTTTACAAACACTAATTGATGTTGAAACATTGTTCACTAAAGTACCAGAAGAGGAGCCCCACTAGTTGCAAGGTACTTGCAGTGCAGCTGGGAAGAGCTGCTTCATCAAAGTTGGAATGTAGTGAAATTTTCACCCAGTGAAAGACCTTCATTTGCTGATGTAGCAAGATTTAAGAAGGAGAAACAGCAGCAAGCAATGGAAGACATTAAAATTTACATTCTAGACATCGGAGCTGAAATAGACTGCTGTGGGCCATTTTGAACGAATCATTTGATAATTTATAACATGAATCACAAAGACCAATGATTTTGCATTCGTTGCCAAAAAAGAACATTTTCAGATCTTGCAATAAATACACTGTTGTCAGTGTTAAGATAATGTCCATATAGACACAAGGAAAACCTACTAAATCATATATTCACACCAGACACTAAAGCCAACAAAGAAAAAGTTGGGAATTTCTACCAAATTTTGCAGTCTGCAAGTGATTGAATTCATAGCCAGCATGAATTAATTAATAGTTGGTAACTGGTTTGTGCTAATACGAAACCTATACTTGGACCAAGAGGCAGTAGTCAGAACAGAGCAGGGTAACACTGCATGGTTCAAAATAGGGAAGGGTGTACGC
>NW_006399890.1:3085079-3158396 GCF_000299155.1 Elephantulus edwardii | reverse complement strand
GCAGGAGGGGAAGACCCTCTATGAGATGGATTGATTCGGTGACTGGGGTAATCGGGATGGGTGTGTCAGAGGCGGTGCGGTTGGCGCAGGATAGGGCAGGGTTTAGAGCTGTTGTGCATGGGGTCGCTATGAGTCGGAAACGACTCGATGGCACATAACAACATAACTAGATCACATGATAGAATTTTTACCAGTCAGTGATTTATTCCTTGAAAATGCCTTTTTAAAAGAAAAACAACAAAACCTCATAAATGGCAAGTATACCCTACCTGATAAAATATACAGAATTTAAATTTACCTCATCTGTGGAAAGAGGCAATACAGAAACTCAGTATCAGCAGAGTCCACAAGAATCACAGATTCTACCTGAATTTAAAGTCAATTTCAACAATAGATTTGATGCACTGACCATTAATGACCAAAGACCAGATGAGTTTTAATGTCACAGTAAAGACATCATTCATGAATGAAGCAAGAGGTCTTTAAAAAGACAGAAAATAAAGACCAAAGTATTGTCAGAAGAAATCTTGAAACTTGTTATTGAGTGCTATTACTGTTGTTATATACTATGTAGTCTGAACTAATGCTGACTCTCTAGTGATTTTATCAGAGATAGTAAACTGCATGAGACATGATTGTTCATATTTCTCTCTCAGAGCAGCTGGTGGATTTGAATCATATGCCTTTGGGTTGACAATGCAGCTCCTTACCACCAGAGCTCCCTAATTCCCTATATTCTTCATAAATGTAGAGAAGCTAAAATAAAGGCTCAGACTCAACTTATTGCTATAGATTCAGAACCAACTCATAGCTGACCCTGCAGTGGATTTGAAAATTCTGAGTTAGGGGAGGAGATTGCCCATCTCTCTCCCACTGAAAACTGCCAGAAAGGTGCAGGCTTTGGGTTACAGAACAACTCCTTTATAGGTACTTCAACGAAAAGGGCTATGCAGGAAATTCAAAGGGCAGCTTAAGAAGAAAGAAAAAGTAAAATAGTACAATGAAATGTGCGAAACCCTGGAGTTATAAAATCAAGAGAATATGCTTGGCCATTTCTTAAGCTGAAAACTGAAGATTCGAGTTGCAATATTGAAGGATTCTGTGGACAAACTTTGTATGTTGCAGGAAACATTAAAATAAAAATGTAAGTAACACACAGAATCACTGTACCAAAAAGAATTAGGCAATCCTGAACCATTTTAGGATGTAAAATATAATCAAGAACCAATGGTACTGAAGGAAGAAGTCAAATTGCAGTTTTAGATAATGGCAATAAATAAGACCGTGGCAATTGATGACGTCACTTGAGATGTTTCAGCAAGCAGATGCATCCGTGAATGTGCTCTTTAGTCTATCCCAAGAAATTTGGAAAACAGCTCCCTGGCCGACCTACTAGGAGGGATCCATTTGACTGTGTAGGTTGTAATAAATTACGGGTAATATTGAGAAGGACACAACATCTGGACTAGTTTTCATTGCTGACATTGAACTTCTCCAGTGATTACTTCCACAGATTTAATCACTCTGATTGCTGTGCATATATCATCAGGTGAAATCCATATGTATAGACTATGTTTATGTTTCTTATAAAAGGTATTTGCGACAATTCCCAGCAGCCGGCAGCGAACCGAGCAAGGAGGGCTCGGGTCACGTGGGCGCTCAGCCTGGGCGGGATATTTCTCAGGGCGGCGGCTCCGGGCATCGGGCCTTTTGTCTGGAGCAGCTGCGGCGGCCTTGGCGGCCTTCCCCAGCTCGCTCGGTCCGGGCCACCCCTCACGGGGGTGGGGGCCTCCCCCTGGGCCGGGCGTCGCCTGAAGCCCCGCCGCCCCGCCTGGCCTGAGGGGAGAAACCAGCAGGGTCTTAAGTCCCGGTCCAGCGACCTCCCGGAGTCTGAGTCGTCGCCACTGCCTTTCTAGCATCCTACGGGAGGCTGCTCTTTTGCCCCGCAAGCCGACGCCATGAAGATCAAGGATGCCAAGAAGCCCTCTTTCCCATGGTTTGGCATGGACATTGGAGGAACGCTTGTAAAGCTTTCATATTTTGAACCTATTGATATCACAGCAGAGGAAGAACAAGAAGAAGTTGAGAGTTCAAAAAGTATTCGGAAATATTTGACTTCTAATGTAGCATATGGATCCACTGGCATTCGAGATGTACACCTGGAACTTAAGGATTTAACACTTTTTGGCCGACCAGGGAACTTGCACTTTATTCGATTTCCAACCCATGCATGACCTGCCTACTTTTATCCAAAAGGGAAGAAATAAAAACTTCTCAACCTTACATACGGTGCTCTGTGCTACAGGAGGTGGTGCTTACAAGTTTGAAAAAGATTTTCGCACAATTGGAAACCTCCACTTGCATAAACTGGATGAACTTGCTGCCTTGTAAAGGGCTTGCTGTATATAGATTCTGTCACTTTCAATGGACAGGCAGAGTGCTATTATTTTGCTAATGCCTCAGAGCCTGAAAGATGCCAAAAGATGCCCTTTAACCTGGATGATCCATACCCACTACTGGTAGTGAACCAATGTTCAGGAGTCAGTATTTTAGCAGTCCATTCCAAAGACAAGTACAAACGAGTAACTGGAACAAGCCTTGGTGGTGGTACCTTCCTAGGGCTGTGTAGCTTACTAACTGGCTGTGAAAGTTTTGAAGAGGCTCTTGAAATGGCATCCAAAGGTGACAGCACCCAAGCAGACAAGCTGGTCTGTGATATTTATGGTGGAGATTATGGAAGATTTGGTCTGCCAGGTTGGGCTGTAGCATCTAGTTTTGGGAATATGATATATAAGGACAAGTGAGAATCTGTTAGTAAAGAGGATCTAGCAAGAGCTACTTTGCTTACCATCACTAATAACATTGGCTCTTTGGCACGAATGTGTGCTATTAATGAGAAAATAACCAGAGTTGTCTTTGTTGGAAACTTTCTACGTGTCAATACACTCTCAATGAAACTTTTGGCATATGCACTGGATTATTGGTCAAAAGGTCAACTGAAAGCATTGTTTCTAGAACATCAGGGATACTTTGGAGCAGTTGGTGCACTTCTTGGACTGCCAAATTTCAGCTAAACATCAGATTTTTTTTCTGCTACTGTCATCCAAGAGGAAGTGAAAACCAGAAGCATTATTAATACATTGTCACTCAGAACCAAAGGATAAGAGTACTAATTTTCCTGTTGATTTTTCAATATCAAAATAGTACGCTGCTAAGAGTTGCCATAGTGAAAGAGCACTCTTGGGAACATGTGAAGTATTTTTAATTGAAGTGCTTTCCCTTCTGTATATAGCCAGTGTTAAATCTTTAAATGCAATACAGCCTCTGATTATTGAGCTTCCTCTCAAAGTTTTCTATTTTATGTAGCCACCATTGCAGTACTGTATGCTCAAACAAAATCTTCACATCTCAGAGGTTTATTTAGCTTATGAAAAAAATTGATTCTGCGTATTTAAGTCCATTTTCTGTGTGTATTTGTTAGTGAAAGGACAGTAATATATGCCCAGTATCAGAATTACTGAAAAGCAAAGTGGAATTTTTCATGTGATTTTAGAAATGAGACAATGTTAATTATTCATAATTAGAGTTTTTCTAACATATTTCCTAAGAAGTATGTTCACGTAACCAGATGTGCTGACCTTTCTCAAATTTTATAATTTAGTTAAATCATTACATTTTACCTTTTTTAAAAAAAAAGATTATAGTAAATTCACATATTTGATGATGCTGCACTTTCTGTGCCCCATTATTTACAATCATTGCATTTAAAAATGTTTAATTCTTATAATTTGGAGACTTAATTGCTTGAGAATTTATTTGGCCCTGGGACTAATCTAATAGGACCTTACTGTGTCAGTAGAGTCTGGTGTTCTAATGGTAAGGAGGTGTGCTGCCAATCTGAAGGCATGCAGTTTGAGTCCACCAGCTTCTCTAAGGGAGAAACATGGGTATTTTCTTCCCATGCAGTGGACTGAAAACCTGGAGGGTCAGCTCTGGGTTGGTTAAAACTCGATAATACACAACATACCAAATTTCTCTCAGGCTCAGACTTGGTTGTTCCTTTTTATTAGGTTTGAACCCTCAAAAATGAAGACTTCATTCTGTTATTTGCCACATTAAAAGATTCATATGTATTTTAAAAAGATGGTGGGATTAGATAGATGAGTTAATTTGAAACATTGTGAAAGTCAAAGGCAGTTTTGCAAAATTATGAAAAGATCAGTGTTTTGTACATTCTGGTTAATTACTATTCTAAAATTTCTGAGTATTTGCCTTGGGAAAATGCTATGTTTGCTTTGTTTTTTGTTTGTTTGTTTGGTTTTTTTAATAAAAATGTTTCAGATATTTAGGGGAAAAAAAAGGTATTTGCAATGAATAAATCATTGATTGTACAGAATTCTATCATTCTACCCCATCCTCATTTCTGTTACCAAGTCCATGTTTTCCAACTACTGATCCTTCTTCTTGATTCCCAGCTTTCTCATTCCAGTCACCATTATTATTATATGCATAGAACATGTAAGTTCAGTTGATTTCTGACTGCACTAGTGGGTAGCAAGCACCTATTTCTTCCTCTTTGGCTCTGTTTATTGGTACATAAATTTAGTAGTGGAATTATCCTTGTATGAGTATGGATATTATCCTCTTGCTCACATTATTTTATTTCAAGATAGGTCTTTTTAACTACAAAGGTGACCCCAGTTTTTCGTCACCTTTTCATCTCCAGCATAATATGATTGTCTGATTCAGAATGTCTGATGTTAAGTCATCACTTTTCACTATTACCTAATATGTCAATATGTGTTTCATTTCTTTCTTAACTATGTCCAGTTTTCCTACATAATTCTCACATGCCATGTTCCAGTAATTAGTTTCTGTTTATAACTATTCTTCCTCCTTTGTGTTTCCAAATGTAAAGACTAAGCCTCGAACACCTTCTCTGTTTGTTTACTCTTAAGTGTACTCTACTGTACATAGGGTTTTGAAGGCCTGGTGAAAATGCTCATCAACTTATGCCTAGAAATCTGGAGGGCAACTTCTTGGCCAACTGACTGGAAGAGATCCATATTTATTCCCATTCCAAAAAAAGGTAACCTGACAGAGTATGGAAATTATCGAACAATATCACTGATACTACACGCTGGCAAAATCCTGCTGATTATATCCAGAAATGACTGGCACAGTACATTGGCAAAGAACTAACAAAAATAAAAACATCAGGGATGCATCCTGTCTCCATACCTTTTCAATGTATATGCAGAATAGATCATTCGGGAGTCTGAGCTTTATGAGGAGCAATGTGGCATCAGGATTTGGAGGTACACTGATCAACAACCTGCATTATGCAGCTGACACAACCCTGCTTGCTGAAACTGAGAAGGGCCTGAAGCACTTGTTATAGAAGGTCTGTAATTTGTTACAGAAGCACTGTAGTCTTCAATATGGATTTTCAACATCAAGAAGACAAACACTCTCACCACTGGGCCAGTTGGCAGCATCGTGATAGATGGAGAAGAGGCTGAGGTTGTTAACAGTTTCAGCTTGCTCAGCTTCTAGGCAACAGCAGTCAGAAAATCAAAAGATGAATTATATTGGGAAAATCTGTCAGGGACCTCTCCAGGGTGCTAAAAAGCAACAATGTCAGTGTAGAGTCTAAGGTGCACCTAATCCAGGCCATGGTCTTTGTAATACTTACTATGTACCAGAGAGCTGGACAATTAACCAGGATGACAGAAGAATTGATGCCTTAGAGTTGTGGTGCTGGAGAAGAGTCTTGAACATACCATGGACCACCAAGAAAACAAATAGGTCTGTTTTGGAGTCGGTGAAACCAATTTCCCCTTGGAAGCTAGGATTTTGATGGTCTGCCTCACATACTTTGGGCCTGTGGCCAGGAGAGACTTATCCTTGGATAAGTACATCATACTTGAAAGGGTGGAAGGACAGCGCAGAAGAGGAAGACCCCAGATGAGATGGATTGATAGAGTAGCAGGGACAATGGAGGTTGGTGTGTCTGTATCAGTGAGACTGGCTCAGGACAAGGCCGGGTTCAGAGCTGCTGTACATAGGGTCACTATGGGTTGCAAGCAACTCAGTGGTACATAACAAAGAACAACAAATAATTGAGAAGAATAGGATTTTTGGAGCACCTAGTTGTGTTTATACCTGTACATAAACTGTAATGTAGTTGTCTGAATGGAACAAGGAAAAATGGTATGACTGAAATTCAGAAAATGTGTCCTGTAGGGTTGTATCTTTATCAAATAATTTGAGAAGCTGGACTATATGAAGAAAAATGTGGCATGAAGATTAGAGGAAGACTAAACAATAATCTTCATTTTTTCAGATTACACACTTTTTTAAAAGAAAGTGACTGATTTTTTTATCATCAATTTTGACTAATGAATATCAAAGATTTTAGCTTTCAACATGGATTATATTTCAATATCATGAAAATAATCACATAATAAATGGACAAAAGATTATAGTTGTCAATGATTGCATTTTACTTGGCATATCATGGCTCAGGTTTCTTTAGGGTGTGTGTATTCAAAGAAGGGGAATTACGGAGGTATTTATATTAACAACTTTTGAGAAAGAGCCAGATCACCTTCCATAGTGGTGGTACATTCCCACCAGTAATGAATAAGAGTTCTAGTATCTCCACAACCTTGCCAGCATTTATTGTTTGATGCTCTGTTGAACTTTGCTGTTTGTTGCTGCGGTGACGTGATATCTCATTTGCTTTGCATTTCACTTAGAGCTAGGGATTTTGAACATTTCTTCATGTGTTTGTTCATTATCTGAATATCTTCTTTGGTGAAGTATGTTTATATCCTGTCCCCATTTTGTGATTGGGTTATTCATAATTTTCTCATTGAGAAACTGGAATATTCTATAAATTCTAGATATAAATCCCTTGTCAGATACATCATTGCCAATAATTTTTTCTCTTTCTGTGGCTTTCCTTCTTAACTTTGTTGAAGCTTTTTGATGTGCATAGGGATTTAAGTTTTAGATGGTCTCATTTGTCTATTTTATTTTCTCCTTGCTATAGGTTTTTCCATTATGCTTAGAAGACCATTCATGCTGTGGATTAGAGATTTCAGAGTTATTTCTAGCTTTTCTCTGATGAATTTTATAATCTTTGGTTTTAGTTCTAGGGCCTTGATCGACCTTGAGTTGGTTATAGTGTATAGAAGAGTTGTGGATCTTGCTTCAGTTTTCTGCAGATGGTTTCTAATTTTGTTAGCACCATTGTTTGTTGTTTTTTTTTTTTTATTGCTGCATTATTCACAATAGCAAAGAGATGGAAGGAACCCAAGTGCCAATGAAAAAACAAATGGATAGAAAAACTATGGTACATTCACACAATGGAATTCTACATAGCATTTAAAAATAATGAAATAATAAAACATACAACGTGGTTGAGCCTTGAGGACATTATACTAAGTGAAATATCTCAATCAGAAAAGGATAAATACTGCATAGCACCATTACTATAAAATAGAATAGATATAAGGAATGGGGAAAGATGGATAGATAATGAACACTACATTAGAACAGATGAGAGGAAGAACTGTATATTCTTTTTGGACAGTTCTTCCTCTCATCTGTTCTAATGTAGATATGCATTATATACTTAAGAACCGTTTGGGACAAAGAATGCATTGTGGTGTGGGCTGAAGGAGGGAAAAGTATGGGGAGGGAGAAAATGTGCAACAATGGAAAAATAAAAACACATACACATCAACAAAAGACATCTTACATTGATAAAATCTGCTATCAAAGACTTCCCCACAGTTCTTAAAATTGAACAGGATACCAGTTTAAAGACTAAAGTGTACCTGATCCAAGTAATAATATTTTAAGTTACTTCTTATACATTGATCTGAAAGACAGTGAATAAAGAAGACAAAGAATACTTTTGAATTGTGGTTTGGTGAAGAGTGTTGTCTATTTCATGCATTGCTAAAAGAATAAACACATCACTTTTGAAGAAAGTACATTTAGGTGTTTTTGGAGGTAAGGATGGTAAAGCTTCATCTAAAGTACTTTGTGCATGTTTTCAGAAGGCACCAGCCCTTGAAAAGAGATGTATGCTTGGAAAAGTAGAGGATTGGTGAAAGAGAAACGATAACCCTCAGTGAGATGGATTGGTACAGTAATTGCAGCAATGGACTTGAACATGAAGAGGTCATGAAGTAGGATATCTTAGTGTAGGATAGGGTAAGATTTTGATATGTTGTTCTGAGTTGTAGTAGTCAACTTGACATCATCTAATAGCAACAATTTGTTTGGATACAAATTGAACTACAAAGGTGAATTTTGTTCAGATGTAAAAGATGACAAAGGGCTATAGTCTTTTGGAGTTACACCATTCTCTATTGGAGAAGGTAATTCTACCTTCTTTGGGCTTTTTTGTTTAGTTGCATGGTTCTTCCTGCCTTCCCCAGAATATTGTACTCTGCTCCTTTTAGAGTGGTCAGCAGTGCTTGCTTTGTCATCATCTAGTTCCTCAGGTCCAGGTTGTGGCATTTTAGGTTCACAAAGTCTGTTAACATTTTGATTCTTCCTCCCCCCCCCCCGCCCCCATCTTTCCTTTTTTTCTTTGTGTTCTGGACATGGAGGAACTAATAGCTGTTGCTAGCCGCTCATAAGCCCTCTCAGTGACTGCTTGACAGTGTAAGATGTAGAACCGTGCGTTTGTGGACTATATTAAACCAATTGATCTTGATGTTGTCTAAGACTTCCTTGGTCCTGAGGCCCTAGAACTAGAAACTCATCTCTACAGTGTCATGGGTTGTCCTTTGTTTGTTCTGCAATATGCATGGATATATTTACTTGTGTGAATGTAAAAAAACGTCATCTATCAAACTGGTGTATAGTCTCTTTCATCTGTCCATAAATAATGGTACCGTTAAAAAAGTTAAAGTATGTTTGTCACTTCTCAGCTCAGACTTGTTTGACACTATCTTAATGTCATTGTTAATAGATAATGTGGATTTAGGAAGTTTGTTTTAAAGAGCAAATTTAGATAAAGATTCACCACTAGAATCGGTGACTTAATTACAACAAACAAATATATCTTGGACAAAGTGTATCCATTATTCTTCTTAGAGAAGAAGATGATAAAGCTTTGGGCATATTAGGAAAGGCTAGTTTTTTGGAAAGGGTGTCATGTTTGGAAAGGTCCTTAATTAAATGGATTGACACAATAATTGAAACAGTGGGCTTACGTGTATCAGGTATGATGATGATGTCACAGGCTAGGGCAAGATTGAGATCTACCATTCATATGGTTACTGTGAGTAGTATTCTGATTGATGACACCTTATACCACCTCTGGATCAAAATAACACATCAGTGTCTGGCAGTTTATTTACTCAAAAAGGTAGGAGTACTTGAGGAATACTAAACAGATATTCAAAGGTAGGGATATATCATGTTATTCATGGTGACTATAAATGGTGATGAAGGAAGAAGACCAGGCTATTCTGAAGGATGTGGCAAAAAAATAAAGCCCCAGGAATTGATGGAATACCAGTTGACATATTTCAACAAACTGTTGCTGCCCTGGATGTGCTCACCAGTTTGTGCCAAGAAGGGCAACTACCTGGCCAACTGACTGGAAGAGATCTGTATTTATTCCCATTCCAAAAAAAGGTAACCCAAAAGAATGTGGAAATTATAGAACAATTTCACTCATATCACACACTAGTAAAATCCTACTGAGGATCATCCAGAAATGACTGGAACATGGTCAGAGAACTACCAGAATACAAGCTGGATTTAGAAGAGGGAGTGGGACTAGAGACATTATCGTCAATGTCAGATGTATCTTGGCAGAAAGCAGAGTACCAGAGGAATGTCTGTCTTTGTTTAATTGACTAAACAAAGGCATTTGACTGTGTAGATCACAACAGATTATGGCTAGCCTTGAGGAGAATGGAAATTCCACAACACTTGATTGTGCTTATGCGAAACCTATACTTGGGCCATGAAGTGGTCCTCAGAACAGATCAGGGAAACACCGCATAGTTCAAAATCAGGAAAGGAGTGCATCAGAGATGCATCCTGTCCCCATACCGTTTCAGTCTGTATGCAGAACAGATCATTCAGGAGACTGGGCTTTATGAGGACGAATGTGGCATCGGGATTGGAGGAAGACTCATCAACCTGCATTATGCACATGATACATCCTTGTTAGCTGAAACTGAGGAAGACCTGAAGCACTTGGTGCAGAAGGTAAGTTTTGCATTCTTCAATATGGATTGAAGGTCAACATCAAGAAGGCAAAGATTCTCACCGCTGGGCCAATTTGCAACACAATGATAGATGGAAAAGAGATCGAGGTTGTTAACAATTAGAGCTCCACAGTCAATACTTTTGGCACCAACAGTCAGGAAAGCAAAAGAAGAATTGCATTGGGAAAATCTGCTGTCAGGAACCTCTCCAGAGTACTGAAAAGCAACAATGTCAGTCTAGAGACTTGGACAAATGGCCAGGAGAGACCAGTCCTTGGGGAAAGACATCATGCTTGGAAGGGTGGAGGGACAGCACAGGAGAGGAAGACCCCAGATGAGATGGATTGATAAAGTAACAGGGCACTGGGGGTTGGTGTGTCAGAATTAGTGGGACTGGCTCAGGACAGGGTAGAGTTCAGAGTTGCTGTATTCATAGGGTTGCCATGGGTCACAGGTGACTTGATGGCAATAATAATAATGATAATAAATGGTAACACTGCATGGTTCAAAATTGGGAAGGGTGTATGCCAGGGATGTGTTCTGTCTCCATACTTTTTCAACCTATATGCAGAACAGATTATCTGGGAGGCTGGGCTCTATGAGGAGATATGTGGCATTAGGATTGGTAGAAGATTCATCATCAACAATCTGCTTTATGCAGATGACACAACCCTGCTTGCCGAAACTGAAGAGGACCTGAAGTGCTTGCTACAGAAAGTCAAGGACTGCAGCCTTCAGTATGGATTGAGGCTCAATACCAAGAAGATAAAGATTCTCAACACTGGACCAATTGGCAGCATCAGGATAGATGGTGATTGAAATGATAGATTGAGATTGTTAACAGCTTTAGTTTGCTTGGCTCCACAGTCAACACTCTTGGTACCAGCATCCAGGAGATGAAAAGACGTATTGCGATGGGAAAGTCCATTTAGGGACCTCTCCAGTGTACTGAAGAGCAGTGGTGTCATTCTGGAGAGTAAGGTGCGCCTGATACAGTCCATAGTCTTTGCAGTCACATGCTATGCATCAGAGAGCTGGACAATGACTAGGGAGGATAGAAGGAGAATTGATTTCTTTGAGCTCTGGTGCTGGAGAAGAGTATTGAATATACCATGGACTGCTAAGAAAACTAACAGATTTGTCCTGGAGAGTGTTAAACTGGGCTGCTCCTTCGAGGCAAGGATTCTGAAGATTTGTCTGACCTACTGTGGATGTGTTGCAAGGAGGAACCAGTCCTTGGAGAAGGATGTCGTGCTTGGGAGGTTGGAGGGACAGCGTAGGAGAGGAAGACCCTCTATGAGATGGATTGATTCAGTGACTGGGGTAATGGGGGTGGGTGTGTTGGAGACAGACTGGTACGGGACAGAGCAGGGCTTAGGGCTGTTGTGAGTTGCTGATGTCTTGATGGCACATTACAACAAACAACAATAGATGGCAGTTTTAAAAAATATTTGTGCAGTAGAAATACTGTATAACACCCCAGTTGGAATGAACATGTTTATTGCATAAAACATTGTAAAACAAGTTAAACATATAAAAGACTTTGTGAAATTTTTTGTTTGCATCTACATATATATGTATGTATGTGTATATATACATACATACATTTATGCATACACGTATACACACACACCCAAAAAAAAAAAGCAAAAAGAGAGATCTAGACCAGGAGGCAGCATGTCTTTTGTTTAAAGAGCCTTGGAATTACTAATTTTGTGGGTTACGTATGATCAGTGATTTACGTTATAACCGGAAAGGAAAAAGCTATTTTCATTTGAAGAAGAAAAAGTGTTGAATCATAATAAAGAAATGCCAAAAACCACTGGCAATAAGAGAGATGCAAATCAAAACTACAATGAGATCCAGTAGCAGTGGCTAAGTTTAACAGGACAGCAAGTAATAAATGTTAGAGATAATGTGGCAAGATTGGAACATATACATTGATGGTGGATTGTAAAATGGTGCAACCACTCTGGAATGCAGCTGAACATAGAAATTCCGTATGACCCAGCTTTTCCACTGCTTGGAAAATACCTTGAGAAAATAAGAACTGAAGCTCAAACGGAGACTTGTATACTAGTGTTCATAGCATTATTCACCATCGCAAGAACACGGAAACAGCCCAAATACCCAATCACAGTTGAATGGATTGAAAAGTTATGGTACGTTCACATAGTGGAATACTACACAGCTCGCAGGAGCAATGATTTTGTAAATCATTACCTAACATGAAAAGGATTGGAGAGCATTATGCTAAGTGAACTAAATTAGTCCCATAAGGACAAATATTGTATAAGACCATTATTGTAGAAATAGCTAACAATTAAAATGTGTATGAGAATCTAAGGTGGTGGAGCAGAGGGGTAAGGATGGGTAATGGTAATCATAGGGTCGCATAACTTCAATGGGTGGAGGGTGAGGTGAGTGAAGGAAATGGGAAAGATCCAGTGTGAAAAACAACGTATACAAACTTTGCAAGTAAACCAGTATAAAATAAAAATTTTATATAAAAAAAGTTTAAGATGTTGTCTTGATAGTGTATATTAAGAAAAGTTTAGACTTACACAAAATAATGTAGCAATAATTTTTTCTCTTATTTGTTTTGTTATTTGTAACTATGTATAGGCCCAACAATCTTTGGATCTTATCCAGTCAAAAATAGTAAAGGCTGCTGGAGATCCTATTGTTATTGAGAACAGTGATGTTTCTCCAGAATCGGTAAGTATCTTCTTTCACCCAGAATTCTGGAGTCTAATGGCAGTTTAAATCATGTAAAGAATAAGAATGTTTAAGACTTTTGTCTTACTAGAAAAATTCCTTTGTCACATACTCCCATCAGTTCTGTTGTTCTCTTATCAGAAGATGATCCTTTTTTTTTTAAAGCCCTACCTTTAAAACTTAGTCATTAGTTGACTTTTTTCTTTTTCATATTGCAAAGATTTTCCTCCCCCTCCTTTAACTCAGTAAGATGATTTGCCGATTTTAAGATTTGTACAATTATATGTATGTAAAGCATTTTGTTACAAGTGAGTTTTGGGAATTACACTATATTTCAATCTTGTCTCTACTGGTTAGTAACTGACTTTGAATGAATTCTTTCATTTGCCTCACTGTGCTCTTCGTTGATTCATCTATCAAATGCAAAGATAACAAACAGTAACTATCTTTTGGGTTGTTGACATACATAATAATATTGCATATGAGGGTAGCTCTTAATACTGGCAGTTAATAAGAGTTTAATAAATGTTAAATAATATTTTTGCTATTTTTTCCCCTTATTAATGTGTTGTCCATTGATGCTCAACTTTTTGCTGAAACTAGGAATGGATTTAGTTCTGCAAGCATGATTATATCTGCTCTATGTAGGGAGTTCTAGGAGGCGTATCCATGGGAGCTGCGCTGCCAACTGAAAAGGCAGCATGTGCGTGGCTGTTTGAATCCACCAGAGGCTCTGTGAGAGCAGATGGGCACTCTACTCCCATCTGATTTACAGCCTCTGAAACCCACTGTGTTTCAACTATGAGCTGATTCTGACTTGATGACAGCATTTATTCATAGATGCTTTTTTCCTTTCTTAGTCTAGAGACAACATTTATAACAGTTTTCTTTGGCTCTATTTTACCCCACTGGTTAACAGATACTATGTAGATGTTGATTTCTATGCTCATTTTTTTCTGAACTTTTTAATTTGAATTTAAGATACCAGTCGAATTGCCTTTTCCTTGTGTTTCAAGTTTTACATCACTTCCATTTTCTCCTTGGTAGTCTTCTGAGAAAGAAACAATGTCTGCAAGTCTAAATCAGATTGTGACACAGTTACAGCAGTTGCTTCAGGCAGTAAAACAACAGCTCACAAAGGAGAATGAACACTACCAGATAGTAGGTAAGAATTGCTAAGGCGTTGCTATATATTCAGACTTTATTAGACATTGTGTATATGTGTAATTTTGTGGGTTTTTGTTTTGTTTTTACCATAAATCCATTTACCCAAGAGGTAGTATTTCTTCTTTCTCTCGGGCTGTAGTGGAAAGCCTTAACTTTTTTTTTTCTTTTTTCTTCATTTTAATGATTTGGTAAAATAAAGTGACCTTAACCTCTATACTCTGTTACTTGGTGGAGGGTGAGAGAGAAGTTGATTTATTTCAGGGGCATAATTCTTAGAGTTGTGGAGGTTGGAAAGTTCCAAACCCATGAGAATTGGTGGATTATACAGGAGGCTGCTGGCTCATGAAGTTCATTGTAGTTGTTAGATGCTGCTGAGTTCAGTACAATGACCCTGTGAACAAGAGATCTGAACCCTGTCCTATTCTTTTCAAAGCCCAAATCTGCAAGTCAGATGTCAGGCTGCATCCAGCTTCTTAAGAACTGAAGGGCAGAGGTTGACAAGTCTGTTGTAGGATTGAGAGGGGACAAGGATAACCTGTTCCTCATCAGCATACTGGATGCAGGTCATACTCTATAGGAACCACCTGGACTTCCATTTGATTGTCTGTTCTCAGTAGATCACAAAGTGAGGATAAATATAGGCAGTACCTCATTACCAAAGTCTAATTGATGACCGACTTGTCATAAACCCACTGCCATAAACCTTGTTATATTATAAATTTAGAATACATATAGTAGTTTGTAGTTACAAATGGGTACTATTTGTCAGTGCATCTCAAAACATTGTTATTATCATTGTATTTTTTTTTTCAGTAGTGTTCATAACAGCTTTATATATCATCACAAGAACGTGGAAACCATTCAGATGTCCAACCGCAATTGAATGACTTGAGAAATTGTGGGATTATCGTTGTATTTTTATGTTAAAGATGTTTTTGCATATTAGATTATTTTTTTAATAGAAAAATACAGAGTAAACTAAGACAAGCATTTAACTAACTGATACTAAGAGTTCTGTGTATCTGTTCTGGTTTATGTCCAATTAAACTTCAGTAAATTTAGAAATGGACCTGAACATAATATCTGCCCCATCACTAAGAATCATGGTCTAGCTGTTTACTCTTAACATTAACCACCACACTCTATACCTTTGTGACTTAGCAGCTGTATATAAATAATTACCAAATAAAAACAGTTATAAAGTCATGGGCTAAATACAGTACAACTAGCATTTGTAAAGCTAAATATTCTCTAGCCTTTTTGCATCTTACATTTTATAAATACTAAAGTAAGAAAAGGACGAAAACTAAGATATTTGCCATATATACTCACTTGCTTCATCACTCACACATAAATATGTACAAAACAGAAGAAATATTCAAAACAATAGAGTCTTCATTTCTGTAACTGTTCATATGATTGCTATTGGTTTTTATTTAGTAATGCCTTTTTTCACCATCCATTCTGTACTCCCTCTGCTTTCAGCAAGCACCTCAGCTGGGTGTGGTGTTTTGTGTGGTGGAGTGACTCAGACCTTTTTTCCTGAATAGAATTTTTAAAAACTCAAATTCATTTCCAATAAGTTGGTACCAACTCATTGCTGACCCTCCAGCGAGTTTTCAGAGACTAAATCATGGGAGGAATTAGCCCATTTTTCTCCTGCAAAATTCCTGGTAGGTTCAGACTGCCTGTGTCTGGGTTGACAGCACAACTCTTTATAGAATTGTTTTTATACTGTTTATTATTATTGGGAACATTCCTTCCCTAGGAACTAAAACTTCTAGATTTACAGAGCATAGAGTTGGAGGGACAGGACACAGATATTTCCCACACCTTAATTCTGGGACCCAAGAATTCTGTTAATTATCTAGTAGTTCTATAATTAGATTTATTTTCACAGTTTCAGTGGCTAGAAGGCCAAATTGAGGTTGTCAAATTCTTATGTTCTGATCCTGGGTGATCTTAATATGATTTGGTGTCTCTCATATCTCTGCTCTTGTTGCTTAAATTATCTTTTATCTTAAAAAAACCCTATACCTAATCTCAGTTGAGATTACAAACACTACAGGCATAAATATTAGAATTTACAACGCATATATTGGGGAATATAGTTGTGTGAAAACATCACTCAAATTTTTCTCTTTTAAAAGCTGCCTGTGTACTTTTTGAATTGCTTCTATTTTACAAAGATCAGTCTAATGCAGATTCTTCTTTTGTGTATAATGAGACTGAAAGTAGTATAACTTGTATAACTGAAAATAGTTCTACAAGTCAGATATGCTAGAATCAGTGGTCTAACGGAAAATTTAATTTCTGGAGAGTTTTAGAAAATATAAGATTATTGTCTTCTCTCTTGCCTTTTGACAGTAGTAGCATCTGTTCATCACTTACCAATTTTCTTTTTTCTTATTTTTCTAAATACATGATCTACTTGATTTAATCTCATGAACAATTTTTACCTTACCTCATGATTTTTATTCATTTGTCACAGTTAGTTGAGTTTCTACTAATCATTGACGACAGCATTTTCATCTTCAAGTTTTATAAAGCTATCATTTGTTAACAATATATACCCTGATAACGCAACTAAAACTTACCTGTTACCTGGTAGACAGTGCTGTGCATTAACTCAGCTTTCTTTTGTTAGTTGATCCAAAGTAGTCCAAATTTTGTAAGTGAAAATATTACTGAGACTTAATAGTACATTGTGAATGATAGGCTGGATTATATGGAAAATAGAGACCCACATACATTTGAGAACTCCTTTGGATTTACTACCTCACATCGAAAATGATAAATCCCTCCATACTTGTCCCCCAAGGTTTTTTATGTCCTTAAGAGGTTTATGTTACCGGTGTGAAACACAATGTATATGAACTTTATAAGCAAACCAGTATAAAATAAAATTTTTGGGGGGAAAAGGTTTTTGTTGCCCTCAGATTTTTATCCTCAGTCTTTATCTTTTCTCAGTATGTGCTTCCTAGGCTAATTTGGTTAGGTACTCTGTTTAAGATACTTAATATGCAACTAATTGGATGATCAGGTTGAAAATAGAAATTTCTTCATCACCAGAATTTATAGGCTAATACCTAGTGCTAGGAAATATATTTCCAGTAAAAGAAAGCTGTAAATTTTTTTATTTATATAAAAATGAATGGTGTTGATAATAATTTATTCATTTTTAGAACTTCTGTGAAAAATATGCTTTGCCCCCTATAACCAGTTTATAACAAACTTTAACCTTTTCTCTGTCTCACCTTTAAGTTTTATAAAAAAAAAATCTGCTGCCCCTTCCTACCCGTTACTCTCTTTTTTTAAATGATGAAGATCATTTTTATGGCTTTGGAATAGATAGCAATATTACGCTTTCTTTTCTCAGCTAACTTTTCTTAATGTCTCATGTTTGCATAAGTTGACATGTGACATGTATTTTTGTCTATATTATTTCGCCAGGTTCCTCCACAAATTTGAAGGGTCTTCTAGAGGGAAAATGAGAATTTTAATTGTTGATATTTCATGCCACTTACATGATATTATTGTCCTGTGAATTAGGTGGTTGACGTTGCTGTTATTCTTGTTTTTACTATGTGCCTTAAAGCCACTCTGGCTGACCTGGCAGGTTTTCTGAGAAAATAACATGGTTTTCAGAGGCACAGACAAGTTGCATATCTTTTCCTGAGGACCAGCTCGTATATTTAAACTATGTATGCCTTTGAGATAGCAGCACAACTCCTTGACATTAAACCAGCAGAGTTATTAGTAGTAATAGTATTTTACTTAGACGGGATTAATTTGGCTAAGATCACATGTCTAGTTCTGGATCCGGAGCTTACTCTCTTCATTATTGCTTTTCTTCTTCATCCAGGCATTTTGTGCTTAGATCTCTTTAACTTTTACCCCCTTATCTTTAGCTAATTTCTGATTTTGGGAGGAGGGGGCAGATAGAGGAAAAAGATTGGTGTTTGGTTTGCCAGTAATAAATTGGAAAGGTTCATACCAGAATAACTGTAGACTTGTGTCTGTATGTTTCATGTGTGTATTCTCTCGACTACTTCTCCCACTTTAAATAAGTTTATTGTGATTTGAGTAAAAATTCACAAAGCTGTTAGTTTTTTCAGTCATAAATTCATTATGTACATTTTGTTACATAATACTACTCAATACAGTGTCTAATCATTCTTTCATTGCATATTATCTTTCCCTTCATTCATCTCAAGAAATATTTATTATGTCTGTCTGCTACTCCATCCTCCCTCTCTTCTCCTCCCTAGTAACCATACAAGAATGATTCTCATACACTATTACTGGTGAATGACACACTGGTCTTTTGGTTTTGAAAGAAAAAAGTTCTTTTGGTCAGTATATGTATAGCACTGTTAAAGTACCAAACAATCGCTACATTATTATGAGTTTGTTTGAGGTGTAGGCTCATGTTATTAAAAAACTTAGCCTCTGTTTTCTGACTCTTGAGGTTTCTCTCATGTTTCTAATTACTGTTAGTTGTCATGAATAGAGTTGAAAAAGGGCCTTCTAGACCAAATGGAGTATGTACTTCTGATGTTTGACAGATGTTTTCTGATTGTCTTTTGTGACCTTGTTTTATATTGAATGTACTTTTTTCTCATCTTTTACAGAGTGAAGTAATTGGGAAACTACTCATTCAAGGATAACAGAAGGCATTGTATTATATTTTGCCAAATTAAAGCCTTATTTATGTTTTCACCCTTTCTACTTTGTCAGAAACACTGAACAGAGTTTTGTCTTTTCTAATCCTTGTTAGACTACTGATTTAAAGAGAGAGAAAAAAAATTCAACTCTGTAGACACCTTCAGAGTTTAGTTTTATAATAAAAACTATTTGAATAATTAGACCTTTACATTCCTGAAGATAAAGTAAACATGTAATCTTTTACCTTATTTTGCTCAATAAAATTGTTCAGAAGATGAAAGTGGTAAAGCCAATGTAAAATTTAACATTTTAATACTAATACTGTACCATGATTTACTTAGTATTTTGGAAAACAACTCTTCCTCAAGAAAACACTTTTTTTTTGATTACTAATATAATCAGTTTTTTATATCAATGTCAACAAATAGAAAAGGATGCTTATTTGCACAGCCTGCTGAGTTGTGAGATGATATCAAGGAAGTCATAAATGAAAAAAGCAAAGAGTACTAAGAAGAGGAAAGAAAATAAAAAGACATTGGATTCCAGAAAAGATTTGAAAACTTGCTTTTTGAATGTAGTGTCATTAAAGCAAACAGAAGAAAAGATGACATGAAAGTGCTAAATTAAAGATTTCAAAATGTAGCTTAAGAAGATAAACTATTATAACTAAATATGCAGAGACCTGGAATTTTAAAACTAAAAAGGAAAAATGTGCTTGGCATTTCTTAAGCTGAAAGAACTCATAAACCATTCAGGCTTGCGTTACAATATTGAATGGGCATTGAAAAGACATGCAGGAAAGATGAGTACACTGTACAGAGTCAATGTACTGAAAAATATTCGTAGGTATTCTGCCATTTCAAGAAGTAGCATATGATCAAGAACCAATGGCACTTAAGGAAGAAGTTTAAGCTGTACTGAAGACATTAGCAAAAAATAAGCCTCTAGGAATTAACAGAAAACCAATTGATATGCTTCATAAAATACAGAGGCAACACCGGAAACATTTGTCTGTGTCAGGAAATTTGTGAGACCAGGAGTAGTATGGAGGAGATCCATTCCAAAAAAAAGGTGATCCGATGGAATGTATAAATTGTTGCCTAATGTCACTGGTGTTTTAGGTAAGTAGAAGACAAAAATGCTGAAAATAAAAAAAGGTTGAACATTACATCAACAGGGAATTGCCAGAAATTCAAGTTAGATTAAAAAGAGATGTGGAACAAGAGAGACCATAGCTGACATCAGATGGATTTGACTGAAAGCAAAGTATACTAGAATGATGTTTACCTGTGTTTTATTGACTATGTAAAGGCATTCAACTCTGGATCAGAATTACAGAGAACATTGTAAAGAATGGGAATTCTGAAATACTTCAGCATTGTACTCAAGCAGAACCTGTAAATAGGCCAAGAAACAGCCATTTGAAAAGAAGTGAATACTGCAAGGGCTAAAATGAAGATGTGGAAGGGTTGGATCCTCTCACTCAATGTAACTCAATCTGTATGCTGAGTAAGTACTAAGGCTAGACTATGTTAAAAATGTGGCATCAGGATTGGAAGAAAACTCATTAGAACTTGCAGTATGCTGATGAGACAAACTTGCTAAAAATGATGAGGACTTGAAGTACTTATTGATGAAAAGCTTCAGCCTATGGTGTGATTTATACCTCAACATCAAACAAAAATCCTCACAAATGGACCAAAAAGCGACATGATAACGGGAAAACAGTTAAGTTGTCAATGATTTCGTGTTTCTTGGATTCATAATCAGTGCCTATGGATTCAGCAGTCAAGATATTGAACAGCATAGTATTGCCTTAGGCAGATCTGCTGCAGACAGCTCTTTAAAATGTTATGAAGCACAGATTTCACTCATGTTTGTGAAATCTGGGCAGTAAGTAAGGAAAACTTACTAAGAATTTAGGCATTTGAACTAAGTTTATGAAGAATATGGAATATACGAATGAATGCTCCTTAGGAGTTAGAACAGCATGACTTCATCTCATGTACTTTGGATCTGTTCTTAGGAGCAGCCAGGCCTTGGAGAAGGACATCATCACTGGTAAATTGGAGAGTCAGTGTAGAGAGGAAGACCCTCAGTGAGATGGACTGATCCTTGCCGCAGTGGGCCCAAACATAGCAGTGATTGTGAGAACGGTACAAAACCAGGCATGGCTTATGGAGTTGGGCACTGGGGCACTGAGAGCCAGAACCGACTCTGGCACCTAACAGCATTCTTATCCTTATTTTCATTGAGTTTTCACAGATACCATTAACAGTGTAGTTCAGTCCTTTTTTGTGTATGAAAGTATAAACACAACCCTTTCAGCAGTTTTCCACATATGCAGTTCATTATAATGGTTATGTACTTCTCATTTGCCACTAATACCACTATCTCAGTCCCTGGTATCTTACCACCTATACCTTCTACTCTTTATGGTTCGGAAACATCTGCAAGCAGATTACCTTTGGCTTTTTCTCAGATAATTTTTCATTAGGCTGCAATGCTCAAGTCATTCATTATTTTTTATCATCTGAATTAAGATAAATTAGTGGAATAGTTTTCAGAAGGGTTTTTTCCAGGCAGTAGATTTGGAGGTACCTCTAGTTTCAATGCACCCATTAAATTTTCTTTACAGTAAGAATTTGAAGTAGGACACAATTATTGATCGCAAGCCTTCAAACACTGTAAGATAGGTACTGTTGATTACACAGCTTCTTTTAACTGGCGCTGAAGAATTTCTCTGTTTCTGTGACATGTAAACATGGCACCTGTCAGTTGGAGAGTAGGTGGGCTACGATTGAGAGTTTTCCATTTACCACATACTACTAAAGAGAAGCTCCGATTTATTTTTACTATTTTTAAAAATTAGTTTTATCAAATATTTTGTTGATGGTGTTTACATGTATTTGTTGAAAAAATGTGGGACTTTTATCTCTCAATAGGTCATTTTTGACCATCAGTCTCCATCTCCTTCCTTGTCCAGCTGCCCTGCTTTATGTCTGTAGTACTTAAGAGTCTTTATACATCTTACAAACAAAACAAAACAAAACAACATAAAAACTAGCCTCCATGGAGGCATTTGGCTCTTTTGTTCTTTGCCCTAGCCCTGAGAAAGTATTTGACACTTAACTATGCATTTGGGTATTTAAATGCATCAAGGGATTTTTGTAGCTTAAAGATACTTTTAAAACATCTTTTCCCAACCTTTTCACCTCACAGGCTATAATACCCAAAATAGTATTTCTAAGATAATTCAGAGGTAAACTAAAGAGGCTGCTGATGGCTCTTGGTAATGGTCTGGACATTCGGGCTACCCCAGGCCTTGCCAGGCTATTTTAATTGAGAAAATGATCTAAAGGTCCAGTCTTTGTCACCTCATCCCCCTATCCCTTTATCATTTGACAGCTTCTTACCACTATTTCTTCACAGTAAAGTTCCTCAAGAGAATTGTTTATTTTCTCAACCTTTGTGTATGCTTGAATTTTTAAAAAAAAATAAAATTGCAAACTTCTCTGCAAGCTTAATTCCTTTTCTACCGATTTGTGTTCATTATCACAATCACTCATTCATCCTTTACTTCTAAAGGGCATAAAGTTCATACATTGTCAGTTCAATTTGGTACAGTTTTAATTGTTGATAGTTATGTTAGATTATTTATAATTTTACTTGATCAGTCCAGACTCACTTTAGAAAAGTCTATTACACTACTGTTCAGTGAGTCTTCAATATGCATGTAACTCTAGGATCCCTAAAGTCCTTCGATGCTATATAGTCCGTTTATTAGGGTATGATGAGAGGCACTTATCCACGGTTATCCAGATACTACAAACATCTCTTGGAAGGGTCATAAAAAAAAGCCCTGTGTTAGCAGTCCAAGCTGACTCTTAATGCCCCTGATGTAGCCTATTGAGTAGGAGGCCCTAATAAAACTGAAGATGAGGGAGAGCCAGAGGAAGCTGATGTCGTTGAAAAACAAACTTGATCCACCAAAGAATGGAGAAATGTGGGAGGGAGCAGTGGGGCAGCAAAGACTCTTAGTCTGTACTCTTTACTTGGTCTAGCAAAATTGGCAAGTTTCCTGGAAATCAGTGACTGTATAAAATATCCGGACTTGAGCTGGCTTGTGTATTATCTCAGCAGGAGAATGTATTAAGTGGGCAATAGCTGTGTTGCAAGGAAAGAGCTTGAACCAGGGTCAGATTTTCCTCATGCCTTGCATCCCAAGAGGCTCATCCAGACACCAGCCACTGGAGTTCTGCCCCCAGTGGGATGCTTGGAGGGACACTGAACAAAGGAAGAAGCCTGCAGCTCCCTCCTCAGGGTGTTTGTGTCAACTACATACATTTGTTTTGGGTTCCCCCCAGAACAGATTCCTCCTTGTTACTAATCCGTTAGCTAAGCTTGAGGGAGACGAGAGGATGAATTCTTAAACTGGGCTGGAATGGACTTTTATTAGTTGAAATACAGGAGAGTGGGGGGATCTGCTCAGTTTGTACCTGAAAGTTGAGTGAGGTTACATGTAATTGAGGGTCATCCTTGGTGGGGAAACGGCTTTAGACTGTTCAGTAAACTGACAGGCTTTCTGTTCCTTGATGAAAATTTGTCACATTTTCCTAGAACTTTGGGTATTTTAGATTTGTTGCTAAAAATTCCGCAGGGAGACATCACTTACTAGGTATCACAGTTTTTAACATTAACTCATTTCATCCTCACCAGGATACATGAAGGGTGTTCTTTGGAGGCACAGAGAGGATAACTGTCCAGACTCACGACTAGAGATCAGGATTCCAATTTGACCTGTCTTGCTTGACTCCACTTTCCTATATAACATTGTCTTAAAATCTTAAAAGTGAGTTTATCCTCTCACATGCTCTGATGTTAAGATGCTGTCTTTAATTTGTCATGATCCTAATGTCCAGGGGTTGTCTACCTAAGTGTTTTTCAAAATTGTAATCTGCAGGTCCCAAGGGGGTTCCCTGATGCCTTACCAGGAAGAGCCTACAAGAGCCAAATGATTTTCATAATACAGTGATTTTTTTTATACTGCTGTCTTGTGTACTGATGGTGCAAAGCATTTGTCGATGTAGTTGCCATGCAGTGATAACCAACTCTTCTGCCAGCAGTAAAAAGCAATGTCAGATTCACTTAACTGCTTTTTGATGAGGTGGTTAGTGGTACTAACAAATGTGATTTTTGGATATGTACAGTAAAGCCTCAAAGATCTGCACAACTAGCATGCCATCATAATTTATATACATAGCTAAAAGGTCCATTTGGAGTCCAGGATACACTAATGGATATTAACGGAAGTGCACAAATTTAATGATAGTTCTTAAGAAATGAGTGACTTTTGGTGTAGTTATAAAAGAGGGTGCACACTTTGCAAAATAACATCTAAAAAACGTGGGTGAAACCAACTTGTCATCCTTCAACCGAAAAATGGACCAGATTGAATGCGGAAACAGTTCTAAGCAGACCAGATCAAATCCACTGTGCTTTCTCATCAGTTCACTTAGCAGCTAAAGAAGAGTGCAACAATCCCAAAGGTTTCCAAGACTCAGTCTTGACAGGAGCAGATTACAGACTCTGGTGAATTGTAGCTATTGACATTTTGGACAGCAGCTTAATTCTTAACCACTGTACCACTACAACTCTTCTATGAAGCTACATACTAAAGAGATCCAGTATTTAAGACTTGACTAGATATGATTTTTAGTTTATTTTAGAATTAATATGAGAACTGGTTATTTAAAAAGATACTTTTAAAAATAACTGAATATTGATAGAAGTAAAACAGTGTGTCCTGAGAGGATAAATTTGAGAGCCATTAGTCTGGTGTGAGGTTCCCAAACCCCTTTTAACAGTGTAAAGGTGTCCTGAGAGGATAAATTTGAGAGCCATTGTTCTGGTGTGAGGTTCCCCCCACCAAAAAAATAAATAAACTTTAAATTATATTGGACCACTTTATTCTAAATGCTTTTTTGTTGTATTTTATATTTCTTATTTTCGTTATTTATGTGGTTTCCTTTTGCTTTCTTTGGGTTTGTTCTTTGCCAACTTCATTAAATTTAATCCATTTTTCAGTTATTTTATAATTTATATCAGGGTTTCATTTCCTTCTGACCTTCTTGTCTACATCCTACTGGTTTTGATATATAATAATTGCCCTTAATTTTTTAGAAATATTTTATGTAGAAAAGCATGAAAAAATAAAAACCCTGCTGTACCTTCCTCTTAAGTTATAGATTCATTTTATTGTATTTGCTTGGCATTTTAAAATAATACAGATGTTTCAAAGATCTTGTATATCCCTCCCTGGCCCTGTTTCCTTCTCCATGTAGGTGCTGTGCTGAGCAATATTTTATCATTTAACTTCATGCTGTACAACTATCAATACATTAGCATATTGATAGCAGCAATGTGCAGTACTATTCTACATGTTTCCAAACCAGATATAAACCATCATGACATTTGCTTAATTTGTTTTTATTAACTTTACAAACTACATACAGCTCTTACTAATTTTAACTTGGGTTACGCTACATTTTAGGGAGCTCTGGTGGTCTAGAGGGTAGAAAGTTGTGCTGCCAACCCAAAAGAAGAAGGTTCAAATCCACCAACTCAGGCAGAATTATTGGCACAGTGGTAAGAATGTTTTATTGATGTTGAGCATCAATCCATATTGAAGACTACAGTTTTTTACCTTCTGCGGCAAACACCTTATGTCCTCTTTAGTTTAAGCAAGCAAGGTTGTATCATTGCAAAACACAGATTATTGATGAGTCTTCTCCAATCCTAAAGCCACACTCCTCCTCATAAAGGTTCAGCCTCCTGAATGATCTGTTCTGCATGTAGATTGAAAAGGTAGGGAGATAAGCTGCATCCCTGAACACACACCTTTCCTGACCCTGAACCATGCAGTGTTTCCCAGCTCTCTTCTGACTACTGCTTCCTGGTCCAAGAGTAGGTTTTGCATAAGCACAATTGAGTTGTTTTGGGGTTCCCATTCTTCTCAAGGTTAGCCACAATTTGTTATGATCTACACAGACAAATGCCATTGCATAGTCAATGAGACAGACATTCGCTGGTATTCTTTGAAGAGTACTTTTAACATAACATTTTGATCAGCAATAGTCTGATGCCAGTTTTCTAGAATCTATAGAAATGAAACCGCAAAAAGTAGGGGGTGAAGGAGATGACCCTTAATGATGGCTTGAAATAGTGAATAACAATGGCTTGGATCATGTTGGAAATCGTGAGAATGGCACAGGAGGAGGGCAAGGTTCTGCTTGTTTGTTAATAGGTCACCATGAATTGTCAACTCAATGACACTTAACAAAACAAAGGGAAAATTAAAAAGCCTCCAGTGAACTTAATAGTCTTGATTTAGAGTTTAAGATGAGACCTGGGGCAAAATGTCAGTTTTAAGCTTTAGAGGGTGGAAAAGGATTTTATTGTAATTCTCAAATTATTGTACCAGGCTGGCAATTGCCCACTTTTATTTGGAAATAAGAAATAATTGAGTATATTCCGTTAATATCCATTTACTAAAAAAAAAATAATTAAAATATGATAGTGTTGAATCAATTCATAGACTTCTGCTTATGTTGGTAAATTCTATTACTGTTATGCAGACATTGTAGATCCCTACCTGTTAACTCTGCAAGTAAAACAAAATGTGTTTCTACCCGATTCTAACCCAAACAAAACAATGAATTTTTCTTTTTAAAATATATTTTCTTAACAGAAACCAAAGCCATCTAAACAGATAAGAGCAACAGCAGTTGATGAAAGAATCAAGAAGTCCTTTGAATAGTAATTTTCCTCCTCCTTCCTTCAAGAGCCAATATTGAAAATATGTATATAAAACCTTAACATATGATTTAAATTTAAGTGCCCTTCTGTGGAGGAAAAGTTTAATGTGTTTTGCTACTAACCATTGGTGGTTCAAACCCACTCAGAGGTGTCTCAGAAGAAAGGCATGGTGAACTTCTGAATAATCAATGAAAATTCTGTGGAATACAGCTTCAGTCTAACGCATGTGGAGTTAGCATAAGTTGGAACTGACCAGAAGAACAATTTTTGTTTTCTTCATATGGAATCATTGGTGTAAAGACCTTGAAGAATATAATAGAGTATATAATTTGAAAAAAAAAATCCCATACCTATTTTTACAAATTCCAACACCAGTGGTACTGCTCCACTACAGTGTATATAATCCATGCAATGACTACACAGATTTCACAGAACCTTACACATGGTTATGGGACATTTTTTTAAAAAAAGAAAATAGGCTACAATTCAAGTATGTTGCAGACTGAGGGTAAAGTATTTTTGTAATTATTAATAATGAGACAGACAACCAAGAATGAGACAGAGCAGAGAGCCTAAAAATACTGGGCCAGCAGGTCCATGACTGAAGCGCTGACCTGAGGTTCCCTGTTCTTTATTGAAAATTATCAGGAAGTAAAGCACAAAGAATTCAATGCAAATGAAGCCAAGATCTTTCTATTGAAAACTCAGGAGGGAGGGTCAGCAAATGCAAGAATCTGATAAACCCTTAAGGATTGCCTTGGTGCCTCAGGGTGAATTCCATCCTGAAATATCTTTTGGTTTATTACAAATATTTAGTATTGGCTAGCCATACAGGTAGGCAGCAGGATGTAATTCCTCAGTAAGGCAAGTTCTCAAGGATGCTCACAAACCATTTAGCCTTGCAGATTTAGGACAGTGTCACAAAATTATCTTGTTATGTGCTGTTGAGTCGCTTGCGACTCATAGCGACCCTATGTACAACAGCCCTAAACTGCTCTGTCCTGTGCCAATCCCACCGTCTCTGACACTCCCATCCCGATTACCCCAGTCACTGAATCAGTCCACCTCAGAGGGCCTTCCCCTCCTGCGCTGTCCCTTCACCCTCCCAAGCATGATGTCCTTCTCAGAGGACCTGTCTCTCCTCACAACATGTCCAAATTATGTTAGATGGAGCCTCAGAATCCTTGCCTCCAAGGAGCAGCCTGGTTTAACCCTTTCCAGGTTGAATCTCTTTTCCTAGCAGTCCATGGTACCCTCAATGCTCTTCTCCAGCACCATAGCTCAAAGGCATCAATTCTCCTTCTATCCTCGTTGGTCATTGTCCAACTATCTGATGCATAACAAGTGATTGTGAAGACCATGGCCTGTATCAGACACACCTTAGCCTCCAGAGAGACACCATTGCTCTTCAGTACCTTGGAGAGGACCCTAACAGCAGACTTTCCCATGGCAATGCACCTTTTAATTTCCTGGCTACTGGTGCTGAGAGTGTTGACTGTGGAGCCAAGCAAACTAAAGCTGTGAACAATCTCAATCATTTCAATCACCATCTAGCCTGATGCTGCCAATTGGTCCAGTGGTGAGAATCTTTGTCTTCTTGACATTGAGCCTCAATCCATATCGGAGACTACAGTCCTTGACCCTGTGCAGCGTTTTGCCAATTATGGTGTGTCCCCCAGTACTCCAGGAAGCTCAAGTAAAGACAGACTCTGTGGGGAGAGGGGTGGGCAGGGAAGAAAATGTACAACAATCCATGATCTCTATAAACTTACATTAAAATATCAATTAAACGGAGGAGGGGAAAAAATTAACAATCCTTTTTATTACTAAGTGCGTGTTCAATATTTGCAAATGTTCCTGCTGACTGAAAATCTTTTGTGACTTGATTGATTGACATTTGTTACCTGATAAGATCCTGTGATTGCCACTGCATTTTTTAAAGCACTGACTGTAACCATGGTAGGTTTGCAGTGAACCTTAATTACTTGCTTTTTCTAACATTTTTTTTTTATTGGGAAAAACATATTGGGGGTACAAGGAGGTGAGAGTTGGGGGCAGAAGGGTGAGGATGGGCCAGGATGCAGTTGCAGAGCTGCACAGTTTGGCCGGTGGGGGGAGCAGGTGAAGGAAATGATGAGGGTCCATTGGGGACCAGATGCTACAGAGGAATGACAAGCATTTTCCAATAGTAATTAAACCAACTGTCTTATTGATTTGGGAATTGGATGCCAACTCTCTGGCTTCTTCATGCTGAACAGGGGCATAGATGTAAAGGGGGGAAGGGAGGATGCTTTATCACCTTACTGGTGGTCTTGGGTTACAGCTGCTTGCCTTCTTGCTCTGTTAGAAGATATTTTCCTGTCATTTGCTCCCCTCTGGACTGCAAAGTGTTTTCCTAGGTGGGTCCAGTAGGGATGGCTGGTTGAACCCAGAGGCTCCATCGTCCTTTGCTTCCTTAGCTGTCAGTTGTATTTCCTTTTTGTCACTGGCACTGGGTTCAGGGTCAATTCTGGAGTAAAACTCAGAGTTAAGGTTACCTATAGGAAAGGGAGCAAACCTAGAGAGAACAAACTTGTGAGTTACAAATAGAAGGGCTTTGAGGGTGTTGCTTTCAGGTTTACTGGGGGGGGGGGTTGGCAGAAGGTGGCCTAGGTAACATTCTCTGGATACCCTAGGCGTTCTTTCTTTTTTCCCTCTCCTTCCCCACCCAGGGGTCAGATGGCACAATCTGGGGACTGAGGAGCTCACCCTGAGGGCCGCGACGGCTCGCCCCGAGCCGGGGGCCGAGGGCAGCCCATCTCGAGCAGGGCAACACCCCCCAGGAGCTGGCTGGTATACTCCCCCTCCAGTTGCCCCTACCCCAGTCTGGTCACCTCGCCTGATTGAGGACTCTGTGGTCAGGGATAGTGTTTCCAGTTCCAGCACTGCCACTTTTAACCACCCCCCCCACCCCATAAGTGGTCAGACTATATTTTGAAGTAGGTGTCACTGCCCTCCACCTTTATATATGATAAAGGGAACCTGAGAATTGTGAACAGACTCCCCCCAGGTCTAACCATCTTTTGGCACAAGCATTCAACAGAACAAAATATGTGGTGCATTTAGGATGTTGGTCCTCTTGTGCATGCTGCCACTGTTACGGTCATCAGACTCAGTGACTTTCAGCAATCCATTGCATAGGTAATCGTCCTCTTTGGTCTGTCCAATGCATAGGTAATTGTCCTCTTTGGCCTTTCCAATGCATAGGTAATTGTCCTCTTTGGCCTTTCCAATGCATAGGTAATCATCCTCTTTGGGCTTTCCAATGCATAGGTAATCATCTTCTTTGGCCTGTCCAAGAAAACCCAAACCTGCAGATGGCAGGCATGCATCCCATACCCCACCTCCTACACAGGCGGCCAGCAGGGGTGCGTGCCCCACCCCCAGCGCAGGCAGCCGTTGGGGGCGTGCTTCCCCACCCCACTGCATGGGTGCTTGGCGGGTGCGCGGCCCCTCTTGTGCGGGCGGCCGGAGGGCGCCCACTTCCCCCACAGCTGCCATCCTGGCTCCAAGAATTCTCTCCAGTACTAGACCACCTTGCGGCAGTGTGGTGGCTTCACTGTACCAGTCTTGAGGAGGGCCAGTGCCCAGCATCCATCCTGGGTGAGGGAATCCATTCATTCAGGTTGTGGAAGCCTCATGGAGCTGCAGCAGCTGTCTAGCGTGGCACAGGCTCTGCTGGGGGGCGGGGGGGTTGGGAGCCAGGAGACTCACCCATTTCTCCTTGGGAATCCTTGAATTCCTGTTGTTGAGCCTCAATCTTCACTGAGGGCCAGTCATCAACTGTTTAAGTGTTCAATTATCAATAAGCCGAAGTCTATGGAAGGCCATAATGGCCCTGCTTTAAGTGGTTCGCTACTCCCGCAGCTCACCACGCTGCTTTTGCCGCCATCTTGGATCTCTCTAACAAATTCTTAATGACACTGTTGCTGTTGATTAAAAAAAAAATCAGTGTATTACGATTTTCTGTTTGGTTTTGCACTTGTTTTTAAGAGTAAGCATTGAAAATATTTACTAACTATTCTTATGCACCATTGATTTGGAACTAACACATTAGCAGACCCTCCAGTGGGTTTTCAGATACTATAAAATTCCACTGGAGGAGATCTTTCATCCTTCTCCCACAGAGCAGCTGATAGATTCAATCTAGTTTCACAGCACAACTCCTTACACACTAGGCAACTAGAGCTTCCTAATGTTTCTTTTCTTTCCTTTGCTACTGTTAGGAGCCTCAAGTGATTTTTGACTCATGCAGATTCAGAACCATTATTCCTACGATCACTATGAGTCGTCACTGACTTGAAGGCACATAACAACTACCACTATTACCTAATTACCCTCCATTTTGATTCTGGTAGTAACATTTTATCGTATACATGTATCTCCATCAATTCTAGGATTTTTGTGTGTTTTTCAATATAAATTTCAGATATCAATACACTACTCCCTAAATATTTCAACATGTCTTTTATTAGATATGTTTTCTGGTGCATAGTCCCTACGGAGTTGCCCTGCTAACCCAAAGGAGTCAGCAAGTTGGAGTCCACTTAGAAATGGTTTCAGTGAAGCAGCAGGGTAACATTGATTCCATGGCACATAATGGAGTATAAAAGAGGGTGAGGTTGCTGGTACTGATAAAGTAAAATTAACTTTTTCATTATTGTAGCAAAAGAAGACAAAGACTTAAAAAGAATATTAGAAAAGTCAGTTCCAGACATAAAGTTGACTGAAAATGTCAAAAGGGATCTAGAAGAAGCTGTCAAAGGGTGATTTCTACTTTGCGTCTAAAAGGAAGAGATGCACAGAAAATATATGAGTGCTGATGCTTCCTGACTCACCGTATCCCAAATTATTGTCCCTGCAAAATCCTTCTGTGATGTGATGTGATGTGATTGTTGAAGTAGACTGATAGGGATTACTCCAATGGACATCCCCTAGTACTTAGTTGTTTTCATAATTTGGTTTATGAACCAATCTTGAACTAGTTGGAGTGGTTTTTTAGTGCCTGTTTGACTTTAGGGAGCAAATGAAAATCATTCTTATCCTGGGAGGAAATAAAACGATTTTGAAACTGTAGAGACTCCATCCAAGTAAATACACACCACCGACCTGAAATGCCTTCCTTGTTCTCCATTCCCTGTGCCCTCTTCAGTTTCCTAATGGGAGAATTGTCATCATCTGTTTTCTTGACCACAAGTAGACTTTATGGTCTTGGTCCCGCACAGTTGTGGAAGTTAGGTTCTGTCCAGTCAACAACTCAACATAGCCCTGGGAACAACAGAACTGTAATGTCCTATCCTGTGCCATCATCATCTCTGATAAGCTTGAACCCATTGTTACTGTGTCACTGTGGCCAGTGTCAATCCATCTTGTTGAATAATACTGCTCATTAGATTGAGGTCCCCCCCCCCCACCTGAGTATTGCAGGGTGATCTCATCTCAGTTATCTTTAATTATATCTGCAAAACCTGTTTAAATAAGGTCATTTACATAGATTCTAACAGCTAAGATGTGCACATATCTTTTTTTGAGACCACTTCTCCATCTGACACAGATAGTTAATAGAATTCTGTAAATGAGCAGAGCTATGAAAAAGGAGTTTGTGCTGAGCATGAGGTATAAGGTTACTAACTGTAGAATCTGGTTTAAATCCACCAGGTGCTCCATGGGAGAAGAATGAGCACTCTCCTTTTGTACAGTTTTACTACCTTGGACACTTGGTGGAGGATCACCATCAATTGGAATCAACTCCATGACAATGAGTTTGGTTAATCTAGATGAAGAGTGTCAAAAGGCAAATGGTGAGGAATAGCCATTGTGCTGATGTATAACTTATTACAGGAGTTAAATACCTGAACAGAGGGTAAGATGATGGGTGTAGAGGAAGTGGTGGCAGAGGCAGTTGGGAAGGCAAGCTGGGATGATGCAATTGGGCTCTTAGCCTGAAAAGTTTAGTGTGCTAGATTCACTAGCTGGCATGGTAACCTGAATGGGGTAAAGAACCTATGAAGTTGGAGCAGAGAAGCGATGGAATGGTTAGGTCACTGAGGATATAATATTCTTTATGGTTTAATGCTCTGCACTAGCCTGCAAAATGGACCAATAGCTTTTCTACCCCAAAAGTTCCTGTTCTTTGTCAGCTTAATTACCACATGTGCTTTGAAATCTTCCTGATCACATACCATCTGGCTGCCTGAAAGCTGCATCTAATCTCTGTCTCCTTTGCTTCCTCTGATTGTGTTACTGAAAAGTCCAATACTTTCCCATCATTCCTTGCAGCTAAGGTTGGCTATATGTCCCAGATTTGGGCCGTGAAACCCAAGTATACACCTACAAGGACACTTGTAGGAAAGTGTGCGCGGGTGCACGCGCGCGCGCGCGCGCGCACACACACACACACACACACACACACAACTTAGCTTGTTCGTCTCCTTTGTTTTTCTGCTTTGAAAGCAAACATGATGGCTGAAGATGCAGAGAGTACAATGTGATCATGAAGGAAAGTCCAAAGAATTGTAGAATAGATTTTTACATCCTTAGAACTTTGAACCAACACTTAAAACTGCTCACTTATAAACTTGTGAGTCTGAAAGAAAAGTAAGAATCAATTTTGTTTAAACTACTCTAGTGGTTTGTAGCTACCTAAATTTAGAAATAATCTCAGGAATAGATCTGAGGCATTAAACAGTAATGATCAAAGACCAGATGAGTTGATGACATCAAAGATAATATGCACGAATAGAGCAAAATGTCATTATAAAGACAGAAGAGGAAGACCAAAATGGCTATCAAGATACTCTGGGCGAGCTCTGGTAGCCTAGTGGCAAGAAGCTGCACTGCAATCCTAGAGGTGTGTGGTTCGAATCCACCAGATGCTCTGCTGAAGAAGGAGGGACAGTCTCTTCCTTTACCAGTCAGATCTGATTTGATGGTGTACACACACACACACACACACACACACACACACACACACAAAATAATAATAAATTTTAAAAAAAAGATACTCTGAAAATTGTACTAGAGCATTTGAAAAGCCAAAACAAAGGGAAATGATGCTGAAGTGAAAGAGCTGTACAGGAGATTTCAAAGAGTTGCTCAAAAAGATAATGGAATGTGCAAAAACCCTGCAATTGGAGAATAAAAAGGCAAGAGCTTCCTCAGCATTTCTCAAGTTGAAAAAAACTGAAAGACAAATTTGAGGCTTGAGTTTCAATGGGAAACACTGTGAGAAAAATCTTGAACCATCCAAGAAACATTAGAAGATGAGAAAAACTGGATAAATTATGTTTACTGCATTGAAGCCAATGAGGGAGAGAATAGTTTAAAATTAATATATTTTAGAGCATTATGATTATCTTAAGAGTCCAGAATGAGGGTTGCAGAATGGAGTATACTTGGGGTGGGGGTAGGAATTGTGTACCAATGAAGGAGTTTTGCTTTTCAAGGAGAGGAGCGAACTGGGGGTGGGGAGAAAAGTACAACAATGAATGAATGGAATTCCAAAATCTCTGTAGATGTTCATTGAATAATAATAATAATAATAAATTAGAAATTTAAAAAATAAAGATGATGATGAAGGGAAATACGTGGAGTCTGTGTGAAAAAAAAATGGTTGACAAATATTTCAGAAAGTAGCATAAAGTTAAAGAGCTAAAGTGATGAAGGAAGAAGTTCACATTGTATTGAAGACATTGGGGGTGTGTGTGTGGGAAGCAAAGAGGTGTTTGACATGTTCCAACTAACAAATGCAGTTCTGGACATGCTCACCAGTCTGTGCTAGGATACGTGGAGGATAGCTACCTGGCCAACTGACTGGAAGAGATACATATTTGTTCCCATTCCTAAGGAAGGTGACCCAACAGAATGTGGAAATTATTAAACAATGTCATTAAATATGACATGCAGGCAAAATGTTGCTGAAGGTCATCCAAAAATGGCTAACACAGTACATTGGCAGAGAAATTCCAGAGGTTCAAGCTGAGTTTGGAAGATGCCATGGCACTAGGGATATAATTACTGATGTCAGATATATCTTAGTTGAAAGCAAAGAATATCTATTTGTGTTTTATTGACTATGCAAAGGCATTTGACTATGTGGATCATAACAAACAATCGCAAACATTGAGAAGAATGGGAAATTCAGATACTTACTTATGCTTTTATGAAATCTATACTTAGACCACAAGCTATTGTCTGAACAGAGCAAAGGAACATTGCACAGTTTAAAATCAAGAAAGATGTGCATATGCTTTCTTCATACTTATTCAATATGTATACTGAGCAATTGATTTGAGAAGTTGGACATTCTGAAGAAGAATGTAGCATCTTTGGAAGACTGGAGAAAGACTCATCAGTAACCTTTGTTATGAAGATGACACAAACTTGCTTGCTGAAAGCAAGGATGACTTGAGGCACTTGTTGCAAAAGATCAAGGACTATAGCCTTCAATATGGATTACATCTCAACATCAAGAAAAGAAAGATTCTCACCACTGGTACAATAGGCAACATCATAATATATGAAAGAAAGATTGAAATTGTCAACAACTTCATCTTACTGGAATCCAAAATCAGTACTCTTGATACCAGCAGTTAGGAGATCAAGAGACATATAACATTGGGAAAGTCTACTGTTGAGGTCTTCTCTACACTTCTGAAGAGTACTGATGTGAGTTTAAAGACTAAACGAAGCACACCTGATTCAAGCTATGGTTTTTCCAATCACCTGCTCTGCATCTGAGAGCTTGTCAGTAAATAAGGATAACAGAAATTGATGCTTTGAGTTTAAGTGTTGTAGAATAATACTAACTAGCCCATAGGCTGCCAAAAGAACAACGGATGTCTTGGAGAAGATGTAACAAGAGTACTCCTTGGAGGTAAGGATGGTGAAGCTTCATGTCTCATATTTTGGACATCATGTTAGGGGAGGCTGTTTCTTAGAAAGGGTTATCATACTTGGAAAGATGGAGGGTTAGCGAAAGAAAAGATGGGATGGATTGGCACACTGACTACAGCAGTGAACTCAAAGTGAATCAGAGATGATGAGGATAGGACAGGATTCAGATCTGTTGTTCATAGGGTCACTATCAATGATACTCAACTAGACAACACCTAACAACAACCACAGTAAAAACCTACACATATTATTGCCTTTAGTCATCTCACATGAAAAATAAGGATAGCAGTAACGTGTAACTCATAGTTACTTGAGAAGAAATGACTTAGTACATGTAAATGGCTCATAATACAAAGTGAATGCTCAGTGTTGTTGGCTGCTGATGAGTTGACCCCGACTTATGGCTTCAACATGTACAATGGAACTAAACACCACACAGTCCTGCACCAGTGCATGCATCTCAGTGTGTGTTCTCTTGTTGTTCGGTACCGTTGAGTTGTAGATGACTCATAGTGACCCTATGAACAAAAGATCTGAGCACTGTTCATAGAGTTTTCAGAGGCAAGCCATTTCAGAAGTAGATGCTACTCCTGCTTCCAAGCTTGTTTTAGTTGGAAAGCTCCAACAAACACTGTCCACCATGGGTAACCATTATCACAATTGGCACATCAGTGTCACAGTGTTTAGCATCACAGCAACCACGAGTTACCTCTGTACAGCAATGCACAGACCAGTGCTATACCACTTAGCAGCCCTCGGGCCCAAATGGATTTTTAACTAGGAGGCTGTATCCCCTTACCTCACTCCGCTTAATGAATCAACTTTCCATGCTAATTCTCACAATCTTGGCCACCAAGCTCCAGTAGAACCCAACTCCTGTAGATGGTTTTCCATCACTAGAGAAGCAAAAATGAATGAAACTTACACACACACACACACACACACACACACACACAGAGAGAGAGAGAGAGAGACTAAAAAATAAATGTCTCATAAACTTGTAGAGGCTAGAAAGTCCCAAGTCTGAAGGTCAGACATCAGGCTGTTGATTTCAGAGGCTGATGAATCCAGATGCAGGGTCCAGACTGAGCAAAGCATGAGGGTTTGGCAGATGTCCATATATATTTAATACAGGCCACTCCACAAGCTCTCTTCTCAGCTGTTTACAGCAGGTCTCATTAAAGAAATTTCTACATTCACTCACTCTCCCCCTCCCTCCAGTTGGAAACAAACTCATAGCTGACCCTCCAGCAGGTTTTCCAAGGTTATAAATAACGTGGATCGAGATTGCCCATCTTTCTCCCTCGAAGCTGCTAGTGGAATCAAACCACCAGAGAAGCATTGGTTTTGGGCTAGCAGTGCAGCTTCCTATGGTTTATGCCGCCAGAGCGTCCTTACCTTATTATAGCAGATCTTCTCAAGGGAATCGTTACACAATAGAAAATCTTGTCAAGGAAATGACTGCCTCGTAACTGCCAAACCAAAGAATCCTAGGTAGCGAGGATGACACACAACCTTAAGCATTACATCATGATTAGTTGCTAATAGGAAAATTGGACCCACAGAGCTTTCATAGACTGGGCTTCATTTGTAGATTGCCAGACCTTTCTAGTTCATTCTAACCTGGAAGCTTTGCTGAAACCTATTTAACATCAAGTTGTTGTTATGTGCCATTGAGTCAACTACAACTCAGAACAACCCTATAAACAAGGCTCTGAAACTTGCCCTATCCTGAGCCAACCTAACTTCTCTGACACACCTGATCTAATTGTCACAGTCTTTGTGTCAATCCATCTCGTCCAAGGTCTTTCTCTCCTGTGCTGTCACTCCACCCTTCCAAGCATGATGTCCTTCTGTGAGGACTGGTCCTTTCTGACAACATGCCCAAAGTATGTGAGGCAGAGTTTCAAAATCCTTGCCTTCAAGGAGCAACTTGGTTTAGTCTCCTCTCCAGGACAGATCTGTTTGTTCTTTTGGTAGTCCGTGGTGTAACAACACTAAAACCTTTAACAACAGATAAGTAGTGTCTACACATGAAGTGTATTATCCAGGAATTAAATCTGGTGGTGGTGGTTGTTGTTATGTGCTGTCGAGTCGCTTGCGGCTCATAGAGACCCTGTGTACAATAGCCCTAAACTCTGCTCTATCCTGTACCTATCGTACTGCCTCTGATACACCCATCCCGATTACCCCAGTCACTGAATCAATCCACCTCATAGAGAGTCTTCCCCTCTTGTTCCATCTCTCCACCCTCCCAAGCATGATGTCGCTCTCCAAGGATCAGTCCCTCCTTACAACATGTCCAAAGTATGTCAGATGAAGCCCCAGAATCCTTGCCTCCAAGGGACAACCTGGTTTAACCCTCTCCAGGATGAATCTGTTTCCTTAGCAGTCCATGGTACATTCAATACTTTTCTCCAGCACCACAGCTCAAAGGCATCAATTCTCCTTCTATCCTTCCTAGTCATTGTCCAACCCTCTGATGCATAACAAGTGATTGCAAAGACCATAGCCTGTATCAGATGCACCTTAGTTTCCAGAGTGACACCATTGCTCTTCAGTACCCTGGAGAGGTCCCTTACAGCAGACGTTCCCACTGCAATACGTTTTTTGATTTCTTGGCTACTGGTGCCAAGAGTGTTGATCATGGAGCAAAGCAGACTAAAGTTGTTAACAATCTCAATCTCTTCACCATCCATCCTGATGCTGCCAGTTGGTCCAGTAGTGAGAATATTTGTCTTCTTGACATTGAGCCTCAATCCATATATGGTAGTAGAAAATTATACCATTGAACCACCAAAAAAAGAACCAAACCTGTTGCCCTTAAATTGATTCTGTTGGCCTAGTGGCTAGGGTGTTTGCACTGCCACTTAAAAGCTGGGTGGTTCAAATCCACCAGTTGCTCTTTGGGGAAAAGATGGACAATATCTTCCCTTGTGGTTTGCAGCTTCTGAAACCTGCTGGAGAGTCAGCTATGAATCAGTTCCAACTCAATGATATTGTTGTTGTTGTTATGTGCCGTCAAGTCGCCTGCGACTCATAGCTACCCTACATAGAACAACCCTAAACCCTGCTCTGTCCTGTGCCAATCTTATTGTCTCCAACACACCTATCCCCATTACCCTAGTCACTTAATCAATCCAACCCATCGAGGGTCTTCCTTTTCTGCGCTGTACCTCCACTCTCCAAGCTTGACGTTCCTCTCCAAGGACTTATCCCACATTGCAACATGCCCAAAGTATGTCAGGCGAAGCTTCAGAATCCTTGTCTCCAAGGAGCAGCCTGGCTTCATTCTCTCCCGGATGAACTTGTTTGTTCTCCTAACAGTCCATGGCATATTCAATACTCTTCTCCAGCACCATGGTTCAAAGGCATCAACTCTCTCCTTCAATCATCTCTAGCCATTGTCTAGCTTTCTGATGCATAGCAAGTAACTGCAAAGACAAAGGCCTGTATCAGACACACCTTAGTCTCCAGACTGACATTGTTCTTCAATACTTTGGTGAGGTCTCTGTCAGCAGACTTTCTCAATGCGATTAGTCTTTTAATTTCCCGGCTGCTGGTGTTGATTTTGGAGCCAAGCAAACTGAAGCTGTTAACAATCTCAATCTTTTCACCATCCATCCTGATGCTGCAATTGGCCCGGCCCAGTGGTGAGAATCTTTGTTTTCTTGATGTTGAGCTTCAATCCATATTGAAGCCAGCAGTTCTTGACCCTCTGCAGCAAGCACTTCAGCTCCTCTTTAGTTTCAGCAAGCAGGGTTGTGTCATCTGCATACCACAGATTGTTGATGAGTCCACCTCCAATCTTAATGCCACATTTCTCCTCATAGAGCCCAGCCTCCTGAATAATCTGTTCCACATAAAGATTGAAAAGATACAGAGAGCACATCCTTGGTCCACACCCTTCCCAATTTTGAACCATGCAGTGTTTCCTTGCTCTGTTCTGACGACGGCCTCTTGGCCCAAGTATACGTTTTGAATTAGCACAATCAAATGTTTTGGGATTTCCATTCTCCTCAGAGTCAGCCACAGTTTGTTGCGATCTACACAGTCAAATGCTTTTGTATAGTCAATGAAACACAGATAAGACATTCCTCTGATATTCCCTGCATTCAGCCAAGATTCATCTGACATTAGCTATAATATCTCTAGTACCTCAGCCTCTTCTAAACCCAGCCTGCACTTCAGGCAGTTCTCTGTTAATGTGCTGTTCCAGTCACTTTTTAAAAAAAATAATCTTCAGCAGAATCTTGCTTGCACGTGATATCAATGATACTGTTCCATAATTTCCACACTCTATTGGGTTAATTTGCTTTGGAATTGGAACAAGTATAGATCTCTTTCAGTCAGTTGGCCAGGTGGTTGTTCTCCAGATTTCTTGGCACAACTTGGTAAGCACATCCACAGCAGCGTCTGTTTGTTGAAATGGGTCAATCGATATGCCATCAATTTCTAGGGCTTTGTTTTTTGTCAATTCTTTAAGAGCAGCTTGAACTTCTGAGGCTCTTGCTTATACATTGTTTCATGAAATTCTTCTGTGTCGATGTATTCCTTTTGGTACGGTGACTCTGTATACTCTTTCCATCTTCTTTTAATGCTTCCTGGATCATTTATCATTCTGTCCAAAGCATCCTTAAGTGTTGCAACTCGAGGTTTGAATTTGATCTTCAGTTCCTTCAGCTTAATAAATGCTGAGCGAGTTCAGCCCTTTTGATTTTCTGCCTCCAGCTCCTTGCACATTTCATTGTAATAGGGTTTCCAACTCTGTCATATAGTTTTTCCAAAGAGTAGCAGATGGGTTTGAACAGCTGATCTTCAAGTTTGCGGCTGATCACTTAACCATTGCACCACAAAGGTTCATTATTGAACTACTATTGCCCTTCCAAGTGTTCTAAGTTGTTATCAGGTATCATAACCTTTATTATCATCATGATCAGTATTTGAGCCAGAAAACAAGAAAGGGGGAAATGAGTTGTTAAGAGAAAGGAGGAGGGTGAGAATGAGTAGGCCTGAGGAGGAAGAACAAACATTCTGGCAGAGTGATTTTAGAATGCTAAATACCTTGGGCTTTATCCCCTGGAAACAAAGATTTTATTTAAAGTGGGACTGAAAGTCATTTAATGAGCTCAAGAGGAATGTGATTAGGGACAGCCTGCTTTTATTCAAGACTTGTGTCAACTGGTTATGCGGCTTTGATTATTGTTTTAAACATGTCCCAGGAGGGTTGGGGTAAGAAGAGTTGAGAAGCTCATTTTTCATATGAAGAATTGTAAGCTATTCTGGGACACAGTAGGAGTCTCAGGGGGGCTGTACCTAACAGATTTCTGAACAATTAGTGAAGCCCAACAGCAAGAATAACACAGGAGGCCCTCTGTGTGGGCTGTGAGCACAGAGCAGCAAAGGGTCCTGTGTGATTCTGTCTCTCTCATTGCTCTAGAACCAGAACTGATTTCCAGCTGACCCTCCACTGGGTTTCCAAGGGTGAACACTGAGTGGGAGGAGTTTGCTCATCTTTTCTCCTATGAGTTGCCAGGGACTTGAACCATGACAAAGGTGTGGCCTTTGGTTACTAGTCAGTAGTACAGCTCCGTACAGTCTAGGCTACCCGAGCTCCCTCCTGCATGATTAGTTAGGTGAAACTGTAGAGCAGAAATGGCATTCAAGCTGCTATAACCCAGGGCCATTGATGAGGCTGCCTGTGAACTCTACATATTTCATGCTTAAGAAAGGCAAAATGCTTTACCTATGTTACCTTAATCCTCTTGAGGTCTCTGTAAAAGTGATATATTATCATGCCCCTTTTAAGGAGGAGAAAGCTGAGAATTAGAGAGATTAACTGATATTTCCCAAATCAATCACAAAGAGACAGCCAGGTTGGAAGCTCTATGTGGCCACCAAGACTTGGCTTTCCAGTTCCCTTTATCATTGAATTTTAACTTAGGGCCATCCTGTGTGTGTCAGAGCACAACTGCGCTTCACAGCATCCTCAGCAGCTGATTTGGCAGAAGCAAACCTTCAGGCCTTTCTTCTGAGGTACCTAAGTGGACTTGAACCTCCAACTTTTCAGTTAGCAACCAAGAGCATTAACCATTTGTACTATTCAAGGACTTCCACAACTTGTTTTTCTTTTTTATAACTATGTTGTAGCTCAGGACAATGCTGCTAAAGTATTTTGAGGTGTGCAGGTTTTGCCTCTGTATTACTTGAAAAGCCTCAAACTCCTTGCCATGAGTCAGAACTCACTCACGGCTGAATTTCCAGTGGGTTTGCAAGAGGCTGTAAATTTCATGGGAGGAGATTGCCCCTCTATTTCCCAAAGCGCTACTAATAGGTTCAAACCACCAGCGCATCTGATGTTTTGGGAGCAGTGCAGTGCCCTCCAGACTGTGCCACCAGACACTCTTCAGATCAAGCTCAATCTAGAAGTTTACTTGCTACCAGAAGGGACGCTTCATGTGGTTAAATCCTGGATAGAAGACAAGGAACCAGAGAGAGACACAGCTGCAGCTCAGAGAAGAAAAATCTCACATGCGTATATATGCCTGCATGTTGAAGTAAAGAGAGCGCTACTGGTCTAACTTAAATGCAGTACCTCCCTGGAAATTCTCATCCACCAGTAACTCCTCAGGAGAAAGATGATGGGCAATCTCCTCACACACGATTAACCACCCCTGAAAACTCACTGGAGGGTCAGCAGTGAGTTGGTTCTATTAGATGGCAATGATTTGAAGACTATATTTATAGATTAATATATAGGTGAAAAGCTGGACCATACCAAGAAGAATGTGACATCAGGGTTGGAGGACGACTCAACAGCTATCTGCATTATGTAGATTATGCAGCCTTGCTTGCAGAAAGAGAAGATGAAACACTCCATAAGATCAAAGTCTGCAGCCTTCAATATGCATTATATCTAAACATCAAAACAGAAAACCTCACTGGTGTGGTGGCTTCATGGCAAGGAGTTGTGTTGCTAACCTAAGGGTCCAAGGTTCAAATTCTCCAGCTGTTCCACAAGAGAGAGATAGACAATCAACTCCTGTGCCTTTTCCTGCCTACGAAAACCTGCTGGCGTGTCAGCTAGGAGTTGGCCCTGACTCAATGGCACATAATAACAGTTCTCTAGACCTTTTTCCTAGGTACAAATGCTGCCTTGGCCAGGTTTGCCTCTAAGCGTGCTCATTTTGAGTGTTAACATTTCCACTAATGTAAGGAGTTGTGCTGCCAGACTACAGCCAAGCGTTCAAATGCACCAGCTGCTCCTTGGGAGAAAGAAGGGCAATATCCTGTCATGAGATTTACAGCTGAAAACCGTCTGGAGGGTCAGCCGTTAGTTGGTTCCAACTCCAGGGCAATAGGAGCTGCGATTTTCCACTAACGGGCATTTGCTGCCTTGATAGGATCACCAGCTGCATGTGACCAGGCTTTGATTTTGAACCCTAGTTCTGTGTCTTAGACCTGTGTGCCCTGGGTAAGTGACCCAGACATTTAGAGCCCCAGCTTTTGCATCTGTCAAGCAGGGATTCTAGCACTTTCCTCACAGGGTGATGGTGAAGAGTAAAGGTGAAAAGTGGTGCCAGGCACCTGACAGAGGTACCTTGTGGTTGGGAGGTGCTCAACGAGTCCTTATCCCCCAGAGCACTGTGATGGTTGGTCCTTCATCCCTCAGGCATCGTCACTTGGCACTCAGGAGGGGCGTCACTCAAGACTTTTCAGTGTGTGTGGGTAGAAGCCTTTAGTTCAATCTGACAGCCATGTGCTGAGTGCAGTGATGAGGCAAACGTGAAGCTAAACACATTGAAACCCCTCACTCATTGCCCTTGGGGGGGAACTAAGAGCTGGCCTTCCAGCAAGTTTCTTAGGCTGTGACTTCAGAAGAAGAGAATGTTCATCTTCTTCCTCGAGGAGCCCTTGGTGGATTGGAACCTCTAGAGAGGCATTGCCGATGGGGTATCAGTGCATCATCCTGTGAACTATGCCATCAGAGCTCCCTTATTCCCAGTAAAACAGGCCTGATTCTCAAGTGTCCCTGCCTCCTGCGGGTGGAGCCTGCCGAGCAGATCCAAGGCTTATTAAGGTTCTGTCTGCCCCTGGCATGGGCTTGCACGGCAGACTGCGAGTTTTGAAGGAACCAAACCCATGGTGGTCTCTCCTCTTGCCCTTCCACTGATCAGACTACAACTTTATTGCAGAGACGTGTGCATGGGTTTGCTTGTAACTCGCGTCATGCATGCTAGAGCAGACATTTTGGAAAGGGCCTCATAACTGCAAATTAAAGATTTACCAGGCCTGTGCAACCTAGAGCTGCCAAGGGTGGTATTTTCTTCTCCAGTGGATTAATATAAGGAGGCCTGGGGGAAAAGCTTCTTTAGTTCTGGATTTTCCCTCTTTGCTTTATCTCTAAGCGTTACCCTGTAAGAACGCAAAGGGACCTGACAGACTCTGGGCTCCTCCAGAAAGTGGAGACAGCTCAGTACCTGGTGGGTGGAGCTGTCTGGGTGACTGTCGTCTGTGTCAAAGGTGTTTGCTCAAGAACAGGCCGCTTGATTTTTCTGACATCTGCTAAACCCAGGTGGTGGAGCTATTTTTGACTTCAATGTCAGGAATTGCTTTCCACTATTACCAAGCTAAGCTTATATGTCTAGCTTATCTCTCTCCCTCTCTTCTTCCACTCTCCCTCTCCCTCCCACTCTCCCTCTCCCTCCCACTCTCTGTGTGTGTGTGTGTGTGTGTGTGTGTGTGTGTGTGTGTGTGTGTGTGCGCGCGCGCACGCATAGGCAGAGGCCTGTGCTGCTTAAAAGTTTCCTCAGATTGCTGTTTTTGGGTTTTTTTTTTTTAGTTTTAAAGAGCCCTCAGCTGATTATTCTACTATTCCTCATGACCACTGGTTCCACTCCTCCACCCGCAACATACAGTCTCTGAGGAAGAGAGCCTGTTCTGAGCAAAGGTCTGTTTGCCCAGCATGCCTCTCTGGTTGTGCCAAGCTCTCTGGATACCTGGGGCTGATGGATGCTCTTGGGAACAGGATCATCAGCACAGGGCCCTGCGGTTTTGCACGTGGCTCTGAGCTTGGAGATGAAAGCTTGAGGATGGGAGGAGAAGGCTCCTGAAATGCCAAGGTCTTTCTCTTTTAGGAATGAACAGCAAGATAAGTCATAACATGGGGGGAAAAATTGGAATATGAGAAAAATGGGATAAGAAGAAACAGATTTAAGTAGTGACAATAACATAGTTTGCTGTTAGACAGAAGGAAGAATTATATCCTGCAGGTTCCAAGTCAATTGAGCAAATTCCAACTCATTGCAACCCCACATGTTGAGGGTTTTTTTTTTTTAATGTGTTGAGTTTTTAATGGCTAGTGTTTCAGAGGTAATCTCCAGGTCTCTCTCCTGAGGAATATCTGAGTGAGCTCAAGGCTCTAACCTTTCAACTGGTAGCTAAGTGAATTAGCCCTTTGTAGTGTCCAGGAGTGTAGTAACTTAAAAATGAGTTTCTAAGGGAGTGAAAACTCCCTGCTCAATGAGGTGTTATTAATATAGCATCAACAGCTGTAACATTTTAAAAGTCCTTACCTCATACCAGGCACAGTGCTTGAGCCAGTATAAATATTCCTTTAACCTTTATTGTATCTTAATGAAGCATGCATTATACAGATTATACTCCATTATACAGATAGGTAAGTGGAGGCTCTGAGAGTTTAACCAATTTAGTTCACAATCACAGTATTGGGTACAGTGAAATGAGGCTACAACAATAGGCGTTTCTGAGCCCGAAGCTCACACCTCCAATCTTTAAGTTGTTATGTTTCTCTGAATTTGACTGACAGATACTTATAAATCAAGGTTAGTATGGGATGGCTTGGTGGTCGAAGATGCTGTGCCTGTTTTTACAAGGTTATTTTCAGGATGGATGATAAATGAAAAATATACACAATAAAGTACTTTGGGGAATGAGCTGTGTTGTACATGTGTTCATACAACAAACCTGCTATCAAGTGGATTCCAGCTCCTGGCTTCCCTGCATGAGGTGGGGTAACTTTCATCAGGTTCTTGAAGCTGTAAATCTTTACAGGAGAAAACTGCCCACCTTTCCCCTGTGAAGCATCTGGTGGACTTGAACTGCTGACCTTTTGGCTAGTAGAGCAACATGTAAGTACAATTACCATTCACCTACTCACTGCTGTCTAGGTGACTCATAGCTGACCCTCTCAGTCGGTTTGTGAGGCTGTAAATCACACAGGAGACGATTGCCCGTATTATCCTGCGCGGTCACTGGTGGATTCGGACTCCCTGTGGCTCGTGTTACCAAAGAGGCATAATTATTATTATCCTTGAACCATTTAATTTTTCAACTTTACCAGCGAATTCTTATTGTAGTTCACATATATGCTCACTAGGGGGAAGCAATAGATAATGCATATAAGCAAACTTCGGTAAGAGAAAGGAAAGTGATTTTTTGTTTGTTTGGTTTCTTTTTTAAATAAAGAATGTTTAGAGATTTCAAAAAGAAAGAAAAAATTTTATAAAGGAGTACTTGCCATTGTTATCAGGGTTTGGTCTTAGGCTTTTGTTGAAGAATTACCATGAAGGAATCTTAATTTATTATAATAAAATCCAACTCATTGCAGTGCTGCCAAAACCAACTCATAGCTGACCCTCTAGTGGGCTTTCAAAGGCTGTAAGGCGCTTGAGAGGAGATTGCCTTTTCCTGTGGAGCAGCTGTTGCATTAGAACCACCTGCCTCTGGCTTGGCAGTTCAACAACTTGTCCCCTAGGCAACAAGAGCTCCCTAATTTTATGACAAATACTATTTCATTGTAATGTAGTGTCTATGTAATGTATCGACCTGCAAATCAAAAGGTCAGCGGTTCACATTCTTCAGCCGCTGGCCTGAAGAAGGCAGCCAGTCTCTCCTGGTAGAGACAAACGGCCTTGGAAATCTGAGGAAGGCTTGCTGTGACCTGGAACGGACTGAAAGCCAGCGAGTTTGTGTTGCTTGTTGAATTGTAGTTTTTGACCTACCTACGATTAGGAAATACATTCATGGCCAAGCCTTTTCATTGATTCCTGGTTTCTCATCTTCTGTCCCTTTGTGATCATTTCTCATTTTACTGAAGTGCAGTTTCCTTTATATTCTTCCCAATTTCATAGCAGACCATTTGAGTTTGTTGGTCCTTTGTGGTAGAACCAGAAGGCATTATCTTACCTAGCATAAGTACCTTAAGTGGGTGTTTTTTTTTTGTTGTTGTTATATGCCGGTGAGTCATCTGCTACTCATAGCAACTCTGTGTACAACAGCCCTAAACCCTGCTCTATCCTGTGTCAATCTTACTGTCTCCAACACACCTACCCCCATTCCCCAGTCACTGAATCAATCCATCTCATCGAAGGTCTTCCTCTCTTGTGCTGTCCTTTACCCTCTGAAGTATGATGTTCCTCTCCAAGAACTGGTCCTGCCTTTTAACATGTCCAAAGAATGTCAGACGAAGCTTCAGAATCCTTGCCTCCAAGGACCAGCCTGGTCTCACCCTCTCTAGGACGAACTTATTTGTTCTCCTAGCAGTCCATGATATAGTCAACACTTCTCCAGCACCACAGTACAAAGGCATCAATTCTCCTTCTATCATCCCTAGTCATTGTCCAGCTTTCTGATGCATAACAAGTAATTGCAAAGACTATGGCCTGTATCAGACACACCTTAGTCTCCAGACTGACATCATTGCTCTTCAGTACTTTGGAGAGGTCTCTGACTGCAGACTTTCCCAATGCAATACATCTTTTAATTCCCTGACTGCTGGTGCCAAGAGTGTTCATTGTGGAGCCAAGCAAGCTAAAGCTGTGAACAATCTCAATCTCTTCACCATCCATCCTGATACTGCCAATTGGCCCAGTGGTGAGAATCTTTGTTTTATTAATGTTGAACTTCAATCCATATTGAAGGCTGCAGTTATTTTCTCACAAATCTGCAATTTCAAAGCCTAAATCAGGGTCTCAGTGTTGATTTCCCTGGTGGCCCTCCCTCCCTGTCTCTGGTGCTCTTATTCTTGTAGATGATCCTAACATGGAGTGTGTCTATCCTCTCTTTACAAGATCATATTTAGAAATGATTAGGTTTAGGACCCACCTATGGTCTCATTAATGTAAAAGGAGGAAACTTCTGTTCCCAATAAACAGAATCCTATTTACAGGCACAAGGACCAGGAGATAAACACCTTTTTGGTAGGATGGATTTCCTATGTTCTTTCACGCCTTAACTGAAGGCTTTGACTTCTCTAGGACTTCATCCTCAGTCTAGGTGGTCATGACTTGGTTATTGTATGCAGTTTGTGTGCACATAATTGTGCAATTTGTGATTATTTCAAGTTCATTTTCATCTCCATATTTCTTTCTCTGGTTACTTATTCTCTTTTTTCCATTCCCTTAGAATTCACACCTTATATATGTTGGACTAGGCATTCAAGACTTGTGAAAATCACTAGCTAATTTTGAATTGTGGTCTTGGTGAAGAACACGGATTATATCATGGACCACCTAGAAATCAAAGGAGTTCTGGTGGCATAATACATAATGTGTCAGACTGCTAATTGTAAGTCTGGAAGTTCAAATCTATCAGCTGCTGCACAGGAGAAGGATGGACAGTCTCATCCCATAAAGATGTATTGCCTCAGAAACCTAGTGGGCGCTCACTATGAGTTAACTCACAGTGGTGATTTGGTTTGGTTTGACCAGAAGAGCAAACAAATCTCTCCCGGAAGAAGGCAGCCAAAATAAGGATGGTGAGACGTGGTCTTACAGACTCTGGTTATGATGTAATCAAGAGAAGCCAAGCCCTAGAGAAAGATACTATGCTTGAGAAAGTAGAGCGCCAGCAAAAGAGGGGAAGAAGACTCAACTAGACAGATTGACACAGTAACTCCAACAATGGGCTGAAGCATTGTGAGGATGGCATATGGTCATGCAGGAGTTTGTTCTGTTTCACACGGGGCACTAGCAGCCAGGACTGACACAACAGCACCTATCAACTAAATCCAGTCCACTTAAGCCTTTGTTTCCTCATTTCTAAAATAGAGCTAATTATAACTTTCATGTTTACCTCCTAGGTAAAGCAATATTTATTCTTCTAACCCAAATTACAGGATCCAGATCATTCTGTTTCTTGCCTCTGCTGTTCACTCAAAATGATCCAAACAGACCATCTCCTGTTAAAATATTTCTGGGACTCGGTTCCCAGGTGCCCGTGAGTAAATTTACACCTGTCGGAGGCTGCACTCTCACCAGGTGTGGTGTTTCACCAGGTGTTTCAAGAGCAGCTTTGCTCAGAGGTCCTCCCACCCCAGGCAGCCAAAGCTTGATGTTCTATTGTTAATGACAAAAACAGCTCTCTTACTTTTGTGTTATTATCTGGTAGAATGTCTCAGAGCAGTTCGGCTTGCACTTCCATGTGCCAAAGTTTCCTCCCTCATGGGGAACAGACTGGAGATGAATTGATAGCATAGCTTCCACATTTTCATCTTGAGAATCATCAGACTTTAAAACAACCAAAGACCAATTTGTTGTACTTGAATTTTCTTCACTTTAGGATGAGTCCTACTTGGCATAGTCTGTGGTGGGTTGCACTGCTAGACCAAAGGCTCTCTCTCTGGTGGTTCAAATTCACGAACTACTCTCGGGGAAAGATAGGGACTCTCTTGCTGTGCAATTTACAGTCTAGGAAACTCAATGAAGAGCCAGCTATGAGTTGCTTCTGACTTGGAGGCAATGAATTTTTGAGATTTTTTTTTTTCTTGAAAATAAACACGCATACCTTCATGTTTTTTTAATGATCAGAGGACAATTCTTGAGCTTTTCTCAAGTGACTGTCATCAGGCTTCTCCATCTGACTCATGAACACCCGTGGAAGCCAGTAGTGGACAATGAAACGCTCTGACTGAAAATGAGATCTCTTGAAGATAATTGTTACTGTCACCACAATTAACCTCTTATGTCCAGTCCTTTCTCGTGCTTTGTCCTTTCCCTGCATTTCCCTTAATCACTTTCCTTCATTTGAAACACCACCACTGTCTGCTTACAATGTGAAGGGATCATGGCAACAGGACACAGGATTTACTTGAAAGGGCTCTCCATCTGGCCAAATGTGGGGCAATGTGACCATGGAAAGGAATAAGATCAATAATAGATAATCTGAGAGTCTATGTTTATATTAAATGAAAGAGAGAGAGGAGCAGAGATAGCCTTTCTTTGTATAATAAAAAACCTAAGTAAATTCCTTTTTTTTTCAAATGTCTAATCATTTATTGTTTTCAAATAGTCCTCTTGTATTCCAGTGTAGTGTTTATTACCTATTCTTTATTTTCCTTCGCTCCTCTCTTCTGTATCCATCCTATTTTTTTTTTTTAAACCTAAGTAAATTCTAAGGGCATAGCAGCGCTGTAGAACAAGCCAGAACTGTCCCATAGGATTTCCAAGGCCAGAAATCTTTATGAAAGTAGATTGCCCCATCTTTCTCCATGGAGTCATGGATGCGTTTGACCTGCTGACTTTGTAGTTAGTACCTAAGTGCTTACCTACTACAATATCAGGATTTAATGTATCTACAGTTAATAAACACAAAGCAATGATGGAATTACAAAGCCATTATGTTGCCCCCTTACTATTATGTTGTTAAACATGCCAAGTGGGCTCTGACTCATAGCTACTCCATGTGCCTCCTCTATTCTGCACCATGGTCACAATCTCCACCACACTCAAGCCCACTGTTGCAGGTACTGTGTCAATCCATCTCATTGAGAAGCTGTCTCTGTTTTGATGACCCTGCATTTTCTCAGGCATGATATACTTCTCCAGGGACTGGCCTCTTCTGAGAACATGCCCAGTGTTTTTGCCCAGAAGTCTCACTGTCTCTGCTTTGAAGGAGCTCTCTGACTGCCCTTCATCCAAAACAGATTTGTTTGCTCTTTTGGTTGTTGTTGTTGTTAGGAACCTTCAAGTGGACTAAAACTCATCGCTCTTTTGAAAGAGCTGTGACTATGACTCATTGTTCTTTTTGTAGTCCTTGAGATCTTCAGTACTCCTTGACAACATCAGATTCAAAGGCATGGATTCTTTGATCTTCCTTATTCATTGTCCAGCTTTCACACACATGAAGCAAATAATTAAGGCAATAATTATGGGTAAGTGCCAAAGCTATTAGGTGATGTGCTAGTAGTGAAAAGTATATGTCAAAGTATCATCTTAAAGAAAACTCCTTGTTAGTTGTTTATGTGCAGTTGCATCAAGTTTACCCATAACCACTCAGAACAATGCTATGCGACAAGGTACAGCTGACCCACAGGAGTTTCTTGACTAACCTATAAGGAAGCAGCTCACCAGACTTCTCTCCCCCAGAACCTCTGTGGGTTCAAAATGCCCATCTTTCAGTTAGCATCTGAGTGTTTAACTATTGCAGAGCTCCTTAACTTGCCAATTTCAAATTTTAAAAGGTACTTTTAAGTTGGAGATATCTGAAAGACATCAACCACTTTAATTCAGTGGTCAAACTTAACACCAAGAACGACCAAGTTGACCTCAGGAGATGCTCGTGTGAGACAGGAGGATGTAACATCACCTGCATGGAATTCTTGCCAAAAAATTTGAGAAGAAACAAGCAAGCAAACCAAGATCAAGTGGATTCTGAAAAACAGCTTCCCTGGATTCTTCTAAAGGCTACTGTCATGGGAGACAAAAAGGTCTGACAAACTCTCTCAGAGGAAAGGAGACTAAATGCAATGTGTGATCCCTGGCTGGATGTTGGATGTGGTAAGACTGGCATGCGGAGGACACAAGCTATAAAGAACATTACTGGCTAGTTATGGAAAACTAATTTGAACTGTATTGTATCACTGTTACAATTTATAACCTGTGTAATACTATAAGGGAACCTCTGGTGAACAATCATTAAGGCTCATGTTTTGAGTCCCCCAGCAGCTTTGGGGGAGAAAGACCATCAGCCTTTCCAGGGACTGCCTCTGAAAACCTGCTAGAGGGTCAGCTATGGGTCAGTTCCACTCTGTGGTACACAAGAACAACAACAATTTAAGAATTTAACAAAATCAGAAGTAAAAAGGAGATAAAATATTTTTTATGTATGCATGGGTATCTCTGTCAGAAAGACAATCTATTTTTCTAAAAGTCCATATTTTATGGACTGATAAACGTTCCTGTGACCTTTACTTACTCCTTTTGAGTTGTTGTTAGGTGCCATCGAGTCTAGTACAACTCATAGCGAGGCTATGAACAAAAGATCTGAACTCTGTTCTATCCTGTGCCATCCTCACTTTCTGACACACAAGAGGCCACCACATCAGTCACTGTGTCAATCTACCTGGTTGAGGGTCTACCTCTTGTTCGCTGACCCTCCACCCTTCCCAACATCATGTCCTTCTCCAAAGAGTACCCCTCCCGGAAACATGCTCAACATATGTGAAGCGAAGCCTCATCATTCTTGCCTCCAAAAAGCTGCACCCTCTCCAAGACATATCTGTTCATTCTCTTGGCCACCCCTGGCATGTTCACGTGCTCCTACCTAACACTACAGCTCAAAGGCATCAATTTGTCTTCTGTCATCCTTATTCATTGTCCAGTTCACAGATGGTTAGCAAGTAATTGAAAAGACCATGGACTGAATCAGGCACACCTTAGTCCTCAAACGGACATAAATACTCCTTAGTTATATGGAGAGGTTCCTAACTGCAGATTTTCCCAATGCAAGGCATCTCCTTATTTCCTGACTGCTGGAACCAAGTGGGTTAATTGTGGATCCAAGCAAGACAAAGCTGTTGACAGTTTCAATCTCCTCTTCATCCATCATGATGCTGCCTATTGGTCCAGTGGTAAGAATCTTTGGTTTTCTTTGACATTAAGATTTCCTCTCAGTCCCCCCCCTTTCCTTTTCTGTTACAGATAATTCAAAATAAGAAATTCTTTTTGAGCTCAAGGCAATTATCCACTACCATCATTATTCACAATCAACACTCTTGGCACCAGCAATCAGGAAATAAAAAAAATGTTACAATGGGAAAATCTGCTGTCAAGGATCTCTCTAGAGTTTAGAGACTAAGGTGTGCCTGATCCAGGCCATGATCTTCTCAATTGCTTGCTATGCATCTGAGAGCTGGACAATGACTAAGGATGACAGAAGAAGAATAAATGCCATTAAGAAGAATATTGAACATACCATGGACTGTCAAGAAAACAAATGTGTGTGTCTGGAAAGGGTAAAATAAATTTGCTCCTTGGAGGTGAGGATTTTGAGGCAAAGTTTCACATTCTTTGTTGCCAGGAGGGACCAGTTCTGAGAGAAGAACATTATACCTGGAATGGTAGGGAGTCAGCACAGAAGAGGAAGACCTTGGATGAGATGGATTGACACATTCACTGTGAAAATGGAAGAAAGTATGTCAGAAATGGTGAGGTTGGCTCAGGATAGGACAAGGTTCAGAGCCATTGCTACCATGAGTCTTAGTCTACTTGACGGCACATAACAACAGATTATCATTCAGTTTGATGCTCAGGTTGTTAAAAATTTGGCCTATGAGAGTGCCTTTAAACAAATCCTTGCCTTTTTGACATATCTCCTTTATGTTTGGGGCATATCAGAGTGAAATTTAAAATGAAAGAAATTGCAGAAGGACAGGCAAGGGGAAATGATCAAGACACAGCAATCTATTATGAGGTGATGTTTCCCTTGGGGACTATAATGGTCAAACCACAGCCTCTGATGCAGGAGGCACTGGTGTTTTAGTTGAACAAATGCCTATTTAGCACTGGTTTGGGGTAAGCAAGTTTTATGTCATTTGGGTCCTAAAGGGCTGTGTTTGAAAACATGGGATTTCCTTTCTCTGCTCTTTCTAGTTTAGCCACCATATATGGACTTGGGGATGGATGATGTGTGAATGATATTGCAAGTTGTTGCTATTAAATATGTTGTTATGTGCCATCGAGTCGCTTGCAACTCATAGCGACCCTATATATGAGAGCCCTAAACCCTGCTTTATCCTGTGCCAACCTCCCTGTCTCTGACAAACCTACTCCCATTACCCCAATCACTGAATTGATTCATCTCATCAAGGGTCTTTCCTGTGCTGTCCCTCCACTCTCCCAAACATGATGTCCCTCTCTAAAGACTGGTCCCTCCTTGTAACATGCCCAGAATATGCCAGATGAAGCTTCAGAATCCTTGCCTCCAAGGAGCAGCCCTGTTTCACCCTCTCCAGGACAAACCCGTTTGTTCTCCTAGTAGTCCACGGTAGTATATTCAACACTCTTCCCCAGCTCAAAGGCATCAACTTTCCTTCTATCATCCCTAGTCATTGTACAGCTTTCTGATGCATAGCAAGTGATTACAAAGACCAATGGCCTGGATCAGGCCCACCTTAGTCTCCAGACTGACATTGTTGCTCTTCAGTACTCTGGAGAGGTCCCTGACAGCTGACTTTCCCAATGCAATTTATCTCTTGATTTCCTGGCTGCTGGTACCAAGAGTGTTGACTGTGGGATAAAGATTAATTATATATTAATTATACAATGATTAATTACTATTTAAATACCAAAAGTTAAAAACAAAACAAAAAGCCTGAGTCTGGTACAGCTGGAAAGAACAAACAAACAAACAAAAAAACAACAAAAAAACCCACCTAACCCTGAACAGACAGTCCTTCATGCCACAGAATGTGCCAACCTTTCCTTGATTTGGAAAAAGTTCTTTTTCATGTCTTTCAGGTTAGGAGAGGACATAAATGAAATCTGATGCCGGGAATATTTTAGAGAACTTGCTCTCTCTCTCAGTGTCATCCAGTGGGAACTCATTGCTGACCCTCCCTTAGGTTTCTGCAGCTGTGAGTCACATGGGAGGAGATGACCCATCTTTTCTCAGGGAGCATGTGGTGGATTTGAACCGCTGGGGAGGCATAGCCTTTGGATTAGCAGCACAACTCCCAATAGACCACATCACCAAAGCTCACTTTGGAGAAAGGATCACTCTAGCAGAAGCTTGCAGAGGTGTGTGTGTGTGTGTGTGTGGGGGGGGGTGTTGCTAAATATACTGGCTAAGGTTGGGTGACCATAGTGCCTTTCTGCCAACTGTTTCTCAAAGAGGCCACAGTGTCTTGGAGACCCTGTGGGGCACTTGGGTCGACAGGCCTGGAGAAGTTACAGATCACATGGGTGTGTAGCCAGAGGTGAGGTACATGGACTTGGTGCACCCATCTTAGTGCAAAGAGAAGAGCCAAGAGTCCTTGTGCTTCCTGAGAAAGTCAAGGCCAGCTGAGAGAAGGCACAGGGGTAGGGATGAAGACTGGGTGCACATGAGGTTGTAGGAGTGCTGGGCTCCTCTCAGCAGATGCTGGGTATATGCAAAGGTATGTCATTGTTGGAGGGGAAGGCCTGCTACGCTACCCACGTACCTCTCTCATCTTGATGCCAATAAGACACACAAACTCCCACTCACCTAAAAATCAGATCCCTGTGCAAAAGGGGGATTATAACCTTGAACAGACTCAGCAGTAACATTGATGTAACCAGCAAATGACTTCATTTGACTACATTAATGTAGGCTTGTCAAATCTAAGTTTTCCACCATCAGCAGAGTGGGGGCTTGGATTCCAAAATTAAGTTGACTTATATGAAACAGATGTTCTGTCCTGATGTTCAGAGGCTGTGAATGATTTTTCTATTTTGTAGAGTTTAGTGGCAGTCTGGAGTCCCTCAGTGATACAAATGGTTAACACTTACAGCTGCTAATCAAAAAGGCTCAAGGTTTGAGTTCACCAGTTTCTCCTTGGAGGCTAGGATTTTGAAGCTCTGTCTCACATACTTTGTGCCTGTGGCCAGGAAGGACTGATCCTTGGAGAAGCACATCGTCCTTGGAAGGTTGGTAGGATAACACAGGAAAGGAAGACACCGGATGAGATGGATTGATACAGTTACCGGGGAAATGTGGGTAGGTGTGTCAGAGACCATGAGATTTGCTCACAGGACAGGGCAGGCTTCAGAGCTGTTGCTGTGAGTTGCAGGTGCTCAATGGCACATCACAACAACAACAACAACAACAAAGGCACTTCATGGAACTTTGGTGGTTTAATGGGAAGGAGCTGTCAATCCATAGACAGATGCTCCAAGAGAGAAGATAGACAATCTGCTCCTATGCAATTTACTGCCTCTGAAAACCTGCTGCAGGGTCAGCTCTGGGTTGGTTCCGACCTGATGGTACTCAACAACAACAAAGACACTTCACATAAAAATCTTATGACTTATTTCTGAATACGAAGCACATTTCTGTTCTAACACACACAGGGTCATCATGAGTTAGAACCAACTGGTAATCGTTGTGTGCCAGCCACTATATTCCAACACATAGAAGAGTGCACGCAGGGTAGACCTTCCAACAGGGCTTTCTAGTTTGTATTCTTTACAGAAACAGCGTGCCTGGATTTTCTCCCCCACGGTGGGTTCAAATCTTTAGTCTCGGAGTACTTAACTGTTTGCACCTTCAGGGCTTCTTGTCAACAACTAGATGAACTCAGCCTTATTGCTATCCAACATCAAGCTGGAACCGCCTCAGAGTTTTGTCTCCCATAGTTTGGGCATGTTGCTTCATGTTGTTACATGCTGCCAATTTGGAACTGACCCATAGCTGACCCTCCAGTGGGTTTTCAGAGGCAGTTAATCACATGGGAGGAGATTGCCTGTCCTTCCACAGAGAAGGAGTCCTTGGAAAGGAATATCATGCTTGGAAAGGTGGAATGTCAGTAAAAGGGAGGAAGACTGCCCCCCCCCCCCTGAGATGGAATGACACAGAGATTGCAGCAATGGGTTAAAAGGTGTCAGAGATGATGAGGATCACACTGGCTAGGAGAGGGTTCCGATCTGTTGTTCACAGGGTCGCCATGGGTGGTACTTGATTTGCTAGCACCTAATAAGAAAGAGCAATACCATAACTGCCCCTGCAGCTAGATTTCAGAGGCTGTAAATCATACAGGAGAAGACTGCCCATTTTCCCCCCCACTAAAAGCCTGGTAAATTTGAACCACCACCTTTGGGTTGACAGTACAACTCCTTATGAAACCACCAGAGCTCCCTAACAACTGGTTGTTTTTGTTAGGTGACTCTGAGTTGACTATGACTTATAGTGACCCTATGCACAGATTTGAACCTTGCCCTATCCTGTGAGAGACCCGTGTAAATGAGAACATAAATTGTTCTGGTGCTAGCAATAGCAGACTATCTGAAATCCTTATTTTGTTTAAGGTTAAGTGGTTCTCTGAGCCTCCTGGTTCATGTAAGGAGGGTGGGGGGTGATTTTTACTTTCCTAGGGCTCACCATCCATCCTCAGTCTTTACCCAGTGGTCTGAGCCAGATGGTCATGGCAATTGTGTCTGGAGGCTGTGAGAACACGGGGATCTGAGAGTATTCTGAATTTCCTGAGAAGCGCAAGTTCCCATGGAGGTGACAGAAGTACCAGCTGCATATTTTCCTTCAACATACTTTGCTGTCAGGGTGGCCAGATTCTGAGCGGGCTAGATGAGGAGTTACAGCTGCAGTCTTGCAAAGTCTGAGGCTCCTGATTCTGGCACCCTCTCTAGTTCTGCTCTGGCTCCAGCTCTGGCTCCCACCCCAGCCCCAGCTCTTCATTTCACTCCAGTTCCTGCTCTGACTCCAGCTCCAGGTCTGGCTCCAGCTCCAGCTCCAGCTCCCACTCTAGTTCCTGCTCCTGCTCCAGCTCGGCTCTGGCTCCCGCTCCTGTTCCAGCTCCTGCTGCTTCTCCAGCTCTAGGTCCAGTTTCAGGTCCAGTTCAGTTGCAGGGTGGAGCTCCCTTCCTCCTGCTCCTCTCCCTCTCCCCAGCTCTTTGTATATCTCTCTTGATAGTCTGAAAGGCCATGCTCGGCAAAGGGCCAATTCTTGAAAACAATTGTCCTGGTTCTTCAAGTTTTGGGAGCCTGTGCTATCTGAAAGGACTCACATGGTGAGTACGACCTTTGAAGATACAAGGAGGGAACTTGGGAATCTGCAGCTTTGAGAGTCTTGGCAAAATGGCAATTTTGTTTGTTTCCTGTGGCTTTGCCTTTCATATCTCAGTGAATCACTGTCTACAACTGAGGGGGATCAACTTTTAGCAAACAATTCATGATTTGGGGGAGTGAGAAAAGATATGGGTGCCTCCCACCTCCCCAGAAGGGTTTTTAGAAAAAGAAATTTTTGTTTTATACTGGTTTCCTTACAGTTTGCATACATTGTTTTTCACAAAGGATCTTTCCCTTTCCTTTACCTACCTCTCCCTCTACCCATCAATTTACGCGACCCTATGATTACCCCCCTGCCCACTCTCACCTCTCCACTCCTATGAATCCTCATACTCATTTTACTAGTTGTCTTTCTATTTCTACAATAATGGCCTTATACAGTATTTGTCCTTAGGTGACCGAGTTAGTTCACTTAGCATAATGTCCTAGAAGGGTTTTTTTTTGTGGCAATGTGTGGCCCAGGGGTGGAAGTGGGCTAAGGGTACTGAGTAATGCATCTATTTTTATGGGCTCATTTACTCTTTCTCCCCGTCTTAGCATCCTGTTGCTCCCAGCATGTGTGAGTCTATCAGGATCCTCCCTGGCTGGGCTTATCCTGGGAGCAGCCTTCTCCAGAAACAAAACTGAAGGGTCAGGTCTTAGTCTAACAGAATCCAGCCCTGCAGTGTGGGCTGTAGGGTCCTAGATATATAGCTACAACCAGGTTTTCATCCAGAAAAGTGGGAATAGGTTGAGGGTGGGTAAAGGAGAAAGCATGGTGGGAAAACCAGAAAACTTACTGCCTTCCGGTCTCTTCTGACTCATAGTGACCCTCCGTTGGCTGTTTGAGGTGAAAAATCTTTATGGGACAAAACTTTCTTCCCCAGAACACCTGACAGATCCAAGCCACTGGCCTTTCTGGTTAGCAGCACACCACCAGGACTCCTTATGATGGGAAAGGGGGATTAAACAGGGTAAATGAAACAGCACACAAGGTAAAGAATGTACGTGTGACAATGAAGACACACAAAAGCAGAATCCCAGGAGGAACAAATAAGTTAATTATCTGTGAGGCCAAATATAGTCCTGATATTATCTCCCAACCTTAGCAGCTGGGATGCAAAGGAAATTGGGATCACAAGAGAATTTCCATTTATTAATAATTGTTATTGTATACTGTTGAGTCAGAACTGATCCGTAGCTGACATTCCAGTGGGTTTTCAGAGGCAATTTAATTGCACAGGAGGAGATTACCTACCATTCTCCCACATAGCAGCTGGTGGACTCAAACCTCAAAACTTTGCATATATTTATAATAGGTAATTTTGCATGCTTAATATGTATTCAGCATTGTCTAGAAGTTTTACAGGGATTATTTAATTTCAGCCTCCCAACAGCTATTGTTGTTAGGTGTCATAGAGTCAATGACTCATAGCAATCCTTTGGACAAAAGATCTGAACCTTGGTCTATCCGGCAACATCTTCACCATCTCTGAAATGTTTGAGATGATTGTTACGTTACTGTGTCAATTCATCTTTTTGGAAATCTTCCTCTTTCTGACCCTCTACCTTTCCCAGAATGATGTGCCTCTCCAAGGATTGATTCCTTCTGAAAATATGCCCAAAGTAAGTGAGACGGAGTTTCACCGCTTTGCCTCTAATGTACTTCTTCCAAGATAGATACGTTTGTTCATTTGGAAGCCCATGATATTCTCACCAACACCATAATTCAAAGGTTGTTGTTGTTTGTTGTTGTTTGTTGTTGTTATGTGCCGTCGAGTCATTTGCGAGTCATTCAAAGGTACCAATTCTTTTTTTGTCATCCTTATTCATTGTCCAACTTTCAGAAATGTAGGAAATGATTGAAAAAACCCACCCTGGCTTGGATTAAGAACACCTTAGATTTTAAATGGACATCTTTGCTATTTAGAACTTTGGAGATGACATTGACAGCAATTTCCCCAATGGGACATACTCTTGATTTCTGGGCTGCTTCTACTATGAATGTTGATCGTGGGTCAAAGTAAAATGAAGAAATTGCCAACTTTATTTTTTTTTTTCTCATCTGTCATATTTCCTCTTGGTCCAGTGGTGAGGAATTTTGTTTTCTTGATATTGAAGGCTGTAGTCTTTGATCTTCTAGTCTTCTTCACTTTTTGGAAACAAGGTTGTATCATCTGAATAAAGCAGGTTGTTGAGGAATCTTCCTCGAATCCTGAAGCCACATTCCTCTTCATATAGTCCAGCTTTTTGAATGATTTTCTCAGCATACAGCTTGGATAAGTATGAGGAAAGGATCCAACCCTGATGCCTATCTTCTCTGGTTTTTAAGACATACAATGTTTTTGTTCTCTGTTTGGACAACTGCTTCTTAATGTATGTATAGGTTTTGCATGAGTGCAATTAAGGGGTCTGGGATTCCCCATTCTTCTCAACAGCTCTATGTGGAGGCATTACTTTTACCCACAAAAGAACACAGATAAGTAGGCATGTATACAAATACAGAGGTTAGACTTTCCACATATCTTTTTTGGGGACACAATCCAATTTATACCTGTTATTCTACACCATTCAGTTTTAAGGGAAAATGAGTTTATCCATGGGTCCTATGTTTCCGGAAACAAAGCCTAGAAGAGGTGGTAAATGAACGCTGCTCAGAGGGCCTGGGAATTCAGGACCAAGGACCATGACGTTAGCCACCATCTTTCATTTCCTTGCTGTGTCTCTTGATGGCACTTTCTCCACGTTCTCTCTTTTATCTGTACACTGGAAGGTAGGTCCACACCCTTCACTTTTCATTCTACTGAGATGATACAGACTTTTTTTACAATGTCTTTTCTCTCTTTCTTCCCAATAAGCTAAATGGTGGTTCAGTCTCTTAGACTACAAATCTCTTTTGTAAATTAGGGGTATTGGGATGTCATTGCCATACATGCGTTTTCCCCCCAAGCACTCCTTGCTCTGAGGTGCCTACTAAATCCCTATGGGGCTCTTCACACGTGAATTCCAGAGAGTAAGCAGAGGACAGAAGAACTAGAACTTTGTCCCCTGCCGGACTAAGGAAAGGCTAAGAACAAGAAGTCCTACAACAGGGTCACCTAGTCAGACACATCTCTTGGTCTCTGGCTGAAGAGAGTTCTCACTATGAGAAACCATGAGGTCACCAGAGATACATTTTCCTTATCTCTTTTTATGGACCACAACATGCACAAAAATGCATAAGCTAGGATCAATGATCAGTCTTAGTAAATCCCCATTTAAAAGTCTTTAGTGTTTATAAAATGTCCCGAAGTCTTATCATGCTAAAAATACCAGAGCAACGTGCCCCATTTGCAAAGTCCTCTGTTTTGAAGCTGCCTTATTTGGGAGAAGAAAGGAGCAGTTCATAGTGGCAGCCGTCAGATGGCTGAAGAACTTTGAGGTCAGAGAAAGCAACCCAGCGGTGCACATTACACACAGCTCTCCTTTCCCACCAAGCAGACAGCTCTGCAGCGGAGAGGAACACTGGGAATTACCGTCTCTAAAACTGAGCCTAGGGCTTGTCCCTGAGCCACTGCTTAGAAGAAAAGTAAGTTAAGCTGCCCTTCTCTGGTGTCTTTGAAGAAGTACATGGATGTGGGGGTGTGGCCTCAGACGCAGTGTCTGCCCCAGCTGGCTCTGAAAGGAGCCCAGCAGTGGAGAAGCGTTCGGAATGATGAAAGGCAGAGAATCTGAGGGAGAGAAGGGCAGGCAGGAGGTACAAGCTGTTCAGGGAGGGAGCCCTGGAGATTCTGCACAAAAACAGTGCTCTGATGATGCAGGGTCCAGTTGCAGCTGAGACCTCCGAGACCCCATTGACTAAGCCCTGGGTCTCTTGGTCGGCCATAAACCCCAGCTCCTATTCCCCTCACTGCTGAGCATGGCTTCCTACCCTTGTCTAGTTCCTCGTAGACAGAATAGGTTAGGGGAGTCTCACAGGCAGATGAAACCCCACTAGGATCGCAGGTTCAGCACGGCCTTGCGTTCTTCAGGGAAGAGTTTCCTGCTTCTCCATCATTTGCACAACGTTGTAGCTTTAAAGGATGCCGAGCAGCCTAGGCTCCTTCCTCACAGTGTATGACCTGCAGGACAGGCAGGACTGATGCATTTGGAGTCAAAGACCTCGCTTAAAGGCCCTTTGGGGAGCGCAGACCTGTAAACCGAGATCTTTCAGCCTTTTCTCAGCCGTGTCTGTGGTGCCGGAGTGTCTCACTGGTGTTTTGTCAGGAGCAGCCTCCAGAATTGACTTAGACGACTCAGCTCCTCTTAAGAGAGTTGGCAGAACTGCGAGCTGCTGGCTCACCACTGGACTCGCACTGCAGACACAACTTCTTTTATCTTTTATCTCTCACCCTTCCTTTGATGTGTGTGAACTTTTCAAGATACGGATCAGACTATTTCTACAAAGAAGACTGGGTAAAGTCCCAGGAAGCAGAGAAACAAGATGGCATGTTTCATGGTGGTTTGTTTTTGCTGTATTTTTACTCAATTTGTTAATTTTTTGTCCTCCTTTGCTCCCATGACTTAAAAATAATTTTTTTTAAGAAAAAGATAATAGAGTAAGAACCCTATCAGCCTCCAGGGTTGCTGGTTCTCTCTACAGTGCTGAGTGATGGTAACTGAAACTCAATGACAAGAATGGGCGATTCTTCATAGAAACCCCTTGGATTTCTTCACTCATAGCTGCTTCTCTGGGGTGAGGTGCACCAATGAATGATCTTCATTTTCAGCTAATCTGGATATCTCCTCAAACTGATTTTCAAATGGTCTAAGGGGGGCTAGACACTTCTTCTCAAGGTGAAAATGATGTAGACGTTCTGATATTGATACTGCACCTGTATGACTTCCACCTTCTCCTTCTCCTCTCCCTTCTTGAAACCCTGGCAGTGCAGTGAGAAATCCTGATGCTACTGGGGAGTGTGACCCAAAATATTTTGATTCTTTATCTGCAAGAACACTATTAAATACTATTAAAACTGTATGTATCACTAATTTGACAAGAACTATTTTTTAAAAAATAGCTCTGGAGGCTTAGTGGTAAGGAGTTGTGTTGTCGACTCAACGGCACATGGTTTGAATCTACCAGTTGCTCCTCAGAAGAAAGACAGACAATCTCCTCCTGAATATATAACCTCTGAAAACATGCTAGAGTTACAAATGGGTTCTAACTCGACGGCACATACCACCACCACTGCCGCCGCCACCACCACCCTAAGATTTAGTTAAGGTACAGGTTCTAGCCTATCAGCTGCCCCATTGGAGAAAGATGGGAAGTCCCCTCCCATGTGATTTACAGTATCTGAAAATTCACTCAACAAAGAGGCACCTATGATCTGATTCTGACTCGATGGCACGCAACAACAAGATGTCATGGCTCCTCTATACAAAGCTACTTAGGAGTCAGCGTTAGTTTCTGCTCAAAGGGAGCTAAGAGCTTTGATCCTAAAATGAGTGTACAGATGGTGATTATAGAGAAATGCTGTTTCCACCAGGGCCACCACGGGCTAGGCCTCTTAGAGCCATCCATCTGCTTGGCACCCAAACAGATTAAGTTCTGAATCTAAGCTCCTTGGCAATCAAAATGCCAAAGGCCAAAGGCTTCCCCTGGGTTGCTTGACTCTCTGTTGGTTCAGGGAAGTGGATCTGTTTCAGTTGACTCGAATCTTGTTAACAAATTGGTACCATAATTATTTTAAGGCATTTGAGCTTAGATTGGCCACCATTTCTCCTGGGGAGCTCTGGTGTCGTAGTGAGTTGTGCTGCGAACCCAAAGTCTGCAGGTTGTGTGGTGATTTGAATCCACAGGAGAAAGATGCGCAGTGCCCTCTAGTTGCGATTTGCAGCCTTAGAAACCTGAGGGATCACTGTGAGTAAGAGCTGATTGACAGCAGTGAGGGCACACTCCTCCTTCCACAGGGTCTCAATACTCAGGTGCGTCTGGGGCCCTTTGGGAGAGGATGCTGTGGACCACTCATCACCTGAGTTGAGATCACCTTTACAAACACAGCTCAGGAGACATGGACAGCAAATAGAAGTGTGTGATCTCTGGGTTGCTGACAGACAAGGCGCTGCATGTCCTAGTGACTAATACTGGCAAACATTGTCCCCAGTCTAGCCTACGCTCGGCAGTGGTCATCACAGCCTGTGATCACAGATTCGCTGCGGTTCACTTTGCCATGTGAGAAAGAAACTCAGCCTTGGAAATAGGAAAAGGGCTTAGTCTAATAAATCACCTCCCATTAATTTCCAAATATTTCTGAGAAATCAGGAAGGAGAAACCAGCATGTTCTATTAGTTTATGGCTGGCTGATTGCTAATTGGTTATGCATTTTAAAATCACAGAGAGAATGATATTAAATGTTGTTGTCTTCATCTGGAGAGAGATTTATTTTGCTTGACGGAGCATTAGCTGTGACAACTTGAGGTTACTGCAAACCACTTGGTCCTACCTGAAAATTTATAAATATGGAATGAGGAATTTTTCTTTCTATGCATTTTCAAATCATAGATACTAATATCTCTGTTTGGTTTATTGTTCCCATACCATTTCAATAGTATCTTTTAGATCTGAAGGAGCCCATTGCTCCTCTTTGGGGTTTTCCCTTGCCCCCAAATATCAATGTATGTTCCCATTCCTGGTCCTATGACATTTCCCTAAAGCATTCTGCTCCAGAAACTCTGTTCTTTGCTTTGTAAAAAGACACAGATTGGGTAGGGAGAAAACTACAATAAATGACTGGAAACCTAAGTCTCTGTAAACTTTCATTAAAATTAATTTAAAAAGGCATAGATCATTGGTGGTTAATTTTATAAAGCAAAGTGTATGAGAATGAATCTGTGAAATACAATGTAAATGAAGGAATGTATGAAACACAGTGTATATGAATTTTGTATGCAAGCCAATATAAAATAATTTTTTAAAAGGCAATAATGCAGTGAAATTCAATTTATGGAATTTGATGTGCATATCTTGTGTTAAAGAGCTGACAGAGTTGAAATAATGAACTTCACTTGGGAGGGTGATGCTGTTGACTGCTGTTGGAAAAGCATCAATTTGAGTTTAATTAGTGATGATGAACTTAGCCTTCACTCATTTAGGTAACTATGTTGATCACATATCTATGCCCAATCTGCCTCTATTCTTTTACTTTTTTGATTACATGTCCAAGACATTATCGAATGATCTGGTACTAGGACAATGATAGGCCAGTGAAAAATAGGAAGGCCTCCTGACTTCCCCCCAGCCATGAAAGAATTGACCCAAAGGCTGCAAGAGTGGGCTTAAATACAGCAATGATTGTGAAGATGGTGCAGGGCTGGGCAATGTTCTCTTGTGCTTAGTGTCTCTGAGTGAGAACCAACTCAATGGTAAGATGCTAAGTGTAATCATAGATAGGAATAAAACAATATGCGTAAATGAATTTATAGTTCTTTGAACAAGCATTTAACCTAGGGACTAAACATGTTAATCTCTGTATTAGTTTCCTAGGGGTGCCTTAACAAGGTACCTTAACACTCGTGAGCTGTAAGAGCAAAGAGTTATTTGTTATGGCATTCCCAAGAAACAAAAACATGTACTATAAGGTGAAGCCCCTATTACTGATTGAACACCTAATAAGATCTCTCAAAGCTCAAATACAAACTCATTGCTACTGAGTTGGTACCCACTCATAGCTGACCCTCCATCGGGTTTCTGAGGTTATAAATTGGCAAGATGAGGTTACCTTTCTTTCCTCCCCAGAGATGTAAGTTCACTACCGTAGAGACTTGGCCACTGGGTTAGCAGCTTTGGACTATGCCACTATAGCTCCTCCCTAAGGTGTGATATTGTTGCTGTTAGGTACTATCACGTTGAGTACAACTCATAGTGGCCCTATGAACAATAGATCTCGACCTTATCCTGCCTCATGCCATCCTCACAATCTCTGACACACTCAATCCCATTGCTGCAATCACTGTGTCAATTCACCTGTTGTTGTCTCCTCCACAGTCCCTCCACCTTTCCAAGCAAGAGTCCTTCTCCAAGGAATAACCTTTCCTAGCAATATGCCCAAACTATGTGAGATGAAGCTTCCTCATCTTTGCCTCCAAGGAGCACTCTGGTTGCACCTTCTCCAAGAATTGTTTGTTCTTTTGGTAGTCTGTGAATTATTGATCACTCTTCTCCAACACCACAGTTCAAAGACATCAATCTTTCTTCTGTCATATGTAATATGCATTTTTTATTTAATGTCTCTCTTTTCATAACAACTTGATGAGTAATTGTTTATCTACATTTTTAGTTAAGCTATCTGAGGCCTCAAGATTTGAAGTAACATGTTCCGGTTGACCAGGTTATTGGGAAGCCGAGAAGGATTGAAAGCCAGACTTAATTTAAGCATAGGCTCTTGTGGCAGTCATATATTTAAAATATTTGTAGACCTTCTCTTCTTTTGGGGGAAAAATTGGAGTTCTTAGCTCCCTTGAGATTGGGTGAGGCCATGTAATTAATTCAGGCAACAAATTGTATTGGAACGGTTTCTTTTTAGTCAGAACATCTAATTGCTATGCGAGTTTTTTGGAGCTCTCCTTTCACATCTAAAATGGTGATTGCTCAGTCAGGCTGCATTCTTGAGTGATGGTGACGAGCAGAATGAGCAGCCTACCTGCAGTGGCTAGCGAGTGTGAATGAGAAATAAACATTGGTGGTTTTAATTTGTTCAGACTTTCTTCGTTAACTGCAATTCATCTTGACTAGCGCAGACATATCTTGACAAATATGGGCTTCAGCAAGGTGATTAGTAAAGATTACTAACTCATTGTTGTAGTTGGGTCAGTTCTGACTCATAATGACTCTGTGTTGTTCTTGTTGCTAGGTGCTGTTGAGTATGACTCATAATGACCCAGTGAACGATAGATCTGAACCCTGTCCTATCCTGTGCCATTCTTACCATTTCTGACATACTTGAGCCCATGTAGCCACTATGTTAATCCATTAAATTGAGGGTCTTTGTGTCTTTTGCAGACCCTCCACCTTTCCAAGTATGATGTCTAAGGAATAGCCTCTCCTAGCAATATGCTCAAAGTATGCATAGACAAAGCTTTATCAGATTTGCCTTCAAAGAGCGGTCTGTTCACACATTCTCCAAGACTTTTCTGTGCAATCTTTTCCAGTCCATGGGCTATTCAGCACTCTTCTCCAGCACCACAGATCAAAGGCATCAAATTTTCTTTCATCCTTATTTATCGTCCAGCTCTCAGATGTATAGCAAGTGATTGAGAAGATCATGACAGCACATAGTGATTCTATATGACAAAGTAAAACTAATTCCTAAGGTTCTTGACTGCAGTCTTTACAGGAACAGAGTGACTGGTAGGATTTAAGTCCTGACATTTTGGTTAGCAACTCAGGCAACTCAGTATTTAACTATTGTACTACAACGTTCCTTGATAATTTAATTATCTACAGCTTAATTATTTCCCTATTCATGGCACTTAACAATAACATCAACATAGAGAGAGATCAGCTGGTCCAGTGGACAGAAAGCGATGCTACCAAGCCAAAGGTGGGTGACTTTTAATCTGTGGCCCTTAGTCCTGTCTTTCATTGTTTTTGTTTAGACATTCCTCTAGGTCATATAGCCCTGGTGGACAAGTTGCCATACAGCGGTAACTTGTGGTTGCCATGAGGCTGAACACTGTGACACTGATGTGTCAAATGCATCAATGTTTGGTTACCTAATGGGGAAAGAGTGGGGTGGAGCTCCCGGATTACAACAAGCTTGGAAGGAAGAATGGCATCCACTTCCGTAATAGCTTGCCTCCGGAAACCCTATGAACCTGGAGAGAGGGTGAAAGACACCCAAGCGTAGAGGACTCTCCTTCATAGGGTCGCTATGAGTCCCCTGCGGCTTGTTGGCACTTAACCACCACAACAACATTCATTAGCTTGGCCAAGCAGTGATCTTCCAAATTTCCTTGCACAGATTAGTCAGCATGTCCAGGGTGAAATCTGTTATTTGAAACATATCAATTGGTATCCAATCAATCCCTGGGCCTTATTTTTATTTTACAGGGGTGTAGCTGACTTACTGGAAGAGATCCGTATCCAAGAAAGGTGATCCAAAAGAATGAGGAAATTAGAGAACAATATCATTAATGTCACATATAAGCAAAATACTGCTGAAGATCGTTCGAAAACAGCTAGAACAGTACATTGACAGGGAACTACCAGACATTCAAACTGGATTTAGAAGAGGCACCAGGGATATTACTGCTGACATCAGATGGCTCCTGGCTGAAAGCAAAGAATATCTGAAGAATGTCTGTTTGTATTTTACGGACTATGCAAAGGCATTTAGCTATATGTATCATAACTACCAGTCATAACTAATTATGACTAACATTGAGAAATGAGAATCCTAGAGCACTTAATTGTGCTTATGTGAAATCTATACTTAGACCAAGCAACTGTTGTATGAACAGAGCAAGGAAACAGTGTATAGTTTAAAATTAGGAAAGGTGAGCATTAGGGTTTTATTCTTTCTCCATATCTATTTAATCTATGCTGAGCAAATAGTTTAAGAGACTAGATTCTGTGAAGTTGAATATGGCATCAGGATTTGAGGAAGACTCACTAATAACCTTTGTTATGCTGATGACACAATCTTGCTTGCTGAAAATGAGTAGGACTTAAAGCACTTGGTGCAGCAGATTAAACACTATAGCCTTCAATAAGAATTGCATTTAAACTTCAAGAAAACAAAAACCCTTGCTATAGGACTGATAGGCAACATCGTGATAGATGGAGAAAAGACTGAAATTGTCAACAATTTTATCTTATTTGGAACCACAATCAATACACTCAGTACCAGCAGTTAGAAAATCAAGAGACATATTGCTCTGGAAACATCTGTGGTTAGGGACCTTTCCAAATTAATGAGAAACCATATCAGTTTGAGGAATAAGATGTGCCTGATTTAAGCCCTGGTCTTTTTAGTTTCTTTCTGTGCATCTGAGAGCTGGACAATGACTAAGGATGACAGAAAAATTGGTGCCTTTGAACTTTGGTGTTGGATAAGAGTGTGGAATATCCTGCACACTGCCAAAAGAACAGACATGTCCTGGAGAAGGTGCAGGCAGAGTGCTCTTTGGAGGCAAAGATGTTGAAGCTTCGTCTCACATATCTTGAGCATATTGCTAGGAGAGATTATTCCTTGGAGAGGGACTTCATGCTTGCAAAGGTTTAGGGATGGTGAAGGAGAAGAAGATCCTCAGCGAGGTAGATTGACACAGTGACTGCAGCAATGGGCGTGAGTGTGTCAGAGATTGTAAAGATGGCACAGGAGAGGACATGGTTCAGATCTGTTGTTCATAGGATTGCAATGAGTCATACTTGACTTGACGGCACCTTAACAACAACAACCACTTCATTAGATAGAGGTTATTGTTATGTGCTGTTCAGTCACCTATGACCCATAAAAACCCTGTGTACAGCTCTGACGCCTGCCCTGTCCTGAGCCAGTCTCACTGACTCTGACACATTTACCCCATTGCCCCACTTACCGTATCAATACATCTCATCTGGGGTCTTCCTCTCCTTCACTGTCCTTCCACCCTTCCAGGCATGATGTCCTTCTCCAAGCATTGGTCCCTTCTGGCCCTGTGCCCCAAATATGTGAGATGGAACTTCAGAATCCTAATCTCGAAGGAGAAATTGGTTTCACACACTCCAAAACAGACCTATTTGTTTCTTGGCAGTCCATGTTATGTTCAAAACTTTACTCCAGCACCACAACTGAAAGGCATCAATTCTTCTTCTGTCATCCTTAGTCAATGTCCGGCTCTCTGATGCATAGCAAGTAATTGTGAAGACCATGGCCTGGATCAGGCGCACCTTAGTCTCTAGACTGACATCCTTGCTTTTTAGTACTCTGGAGAGGTATTTGACAGCATATTTTCCCAATGCAATTAGTCTTTTGATTTCCTGACTGCTGATGCCAAGAGTGTTGATTGTGAAACCGAGCAAACTATAATTGTTAACCACCTCAGTCTATTATTCATCGGTTATGGTGCTGCCAGCTGGCCCAGTGGTGAGAATTTTTGTCTTCTTGATTTTATTCTCAGCATCAATCCATATTAAAGACTACAGTCCTTTACCTTTGAGGTAGCAGGTTGCATAATGTTGGTAGGATATAATGGCTAAGTGTTTCTGAGTGCTAGCAAGGTCATGAGTCAAAGACAGTCTTTTATAACTTTTTTCAGTGTCTCTTGTCAATTCCTTATCCCTTCCTCCTTTTTCTTTCTCTACTTTTCATGTTTTTCATTCTTGCTCTGACTTTTTTAAGCCTTCAGATACATTGACTGCCTGATACTTGGTAGCATACAAACATTTTTGAAATGGGGAGAAATTCAGAATCTGAGAAAGCAAATATCTTGAATTCTCCATCCCCTTTGTTGACAATTTGGTTATGAAATGAAAAGTGGTATTTAAGGAGCTCTCCTTTAACCAGGGAGCTCTGGTGGTGTAGTTCATAGGCAGCTAATGCTTCTAACCCAAAGGCTGAGGCCTTTTGGCAGTTTGAATGCACCGGCAACTCCAAGGGAGAAAGACAGACAACCTCTTACCACGCAGTTTACAGAAACGTGGAGGGTCAGCTGTTAATCAGTTCCGACACAATGAGGTGGTTTTATTTTTTTATTTTCATTGTGATTTTAATAAAAGTTTTCAGAAAAGTTAGATTTTCACTCATTGTTGCACATTTCCCCCCACTTTCCCCCTCCCCAGTTCACTTTTTTGAAAACAATGTTTATTCATTTTAAAATTAATTTTTAAATCACCTCCCTTCCCCCACCCCCAGTACTCTTTGCAATATACCTTTTACTCTGGGCTGTTGTTGTATGTATAATGCCTGATCATATATTCCTTTTAGACATTTCTTTCCTTCATCTGTTCCAATGCAATGTTCATTATCTATCTACTCTTATTCTATTCTCCTTCCAACCTCACATGTCAGATCTGCATTATAACAGTGGTGCTATGCTGTATTTGTCCTTTTGTGACTGAGGTATTTCACTCAGCATAATGTCCTCCATAATGTCCATGTTGTGTAACGTTTTATGAATTTATTGTTTTTAAGTGCTGCATAGTATTCCATTGTGTGAATATACCATTGCTTTTCTATCCATTCATTTGTTGATGGCACTTGGGTTGCTACCATTTCTTTGCTATTGTAAATAACTCAGCAGTAAACATAAGTGTGCATGTATCTTTTTAGATGGTGGTTATGATTTCCTTAAGGTATATTCCCACTAGTGACATTGCTGGGTCAAATGGTATTTCTATTCCCAACTTTTTGAGAACGTGCCACACCACCTTCCAATAGTGGTTGCACCATTTTACACTTCCACCAGCAGTAAATAAGTGTTCCAATCTCTCTGCAACTTCACCAGCATTTATTATTTTTTAGTCCTTTGATCAAACAAAGCATTTAAAAGGCTCCCTTTCTCAGTTTTCTCTTTAAAGATATTTTTTACCCCCCATTTTTTCAGCTCTGCATAATTGTGGCCTCAGGAAGTACCCCAAGAACAGAGTCTGGGACAGTTATTTGCATCTGTGCATACAGATTGAATGTACTGCAAACTGAGCACAAGTCTGTCCTTTAGCCAGTTATCGGCAATATGTATCTAAAGATCCATAGCCCCAGAATGAAGCCCTGGGTTTTAAGCCTTTGTGTGTCCCAGCTGATCATTATTAATTCAATGAATGTAGTTGTAAATTGACAAAGAACACACAATGGGAGCGATTACAAGTGATCTTGTCAGTGTGGGCTCACTCCATTGAAAGATGTTTTCAACTTACTTTCACTTCATTCCAAGAAAATATAAAGTGCAATTTGCTTTGAACTAAATGCTCCTTCTATTTATTGCCCAAATATTAAACAAGAGGGAGGGCAGGTGGGAAAAGCCATTCCTCGGATGTATTGTTCTAAATGAGTTGGAGGTTTGCAGGGTCACTTTTGAGTTAATGTGAATTGGCAGGCACGATGCTTTTCACAGAGATGAATTATGTGCTCAGGGTTACCTTGTTTTTTATCTGAGTTAGAGAAGTCAGAAGGAGATAGAAATGAAATGACCCATTATCAAATAATCAATGAAAAAGCTACTCTCTTGCAATGTTTCAGGATCAATATACAAGTTACCTTTCAGAGAGATGAATTATTCTTGTGTAGTTCAGAGAACAATGCCCACTTCCAGCTAGACTCACTGAATGCACTGTGTGAAAACAGTGGAGAGAGAAGGCACCAAACCAAAGATGTCAGAGTAGTGTTCTTTGTGCAGTGACCTCTCCAACATTAGGCTGAATGTGTTTTGGGGAACATGCTCTGGTTGGTACTGATTCAGAAGCACAAACTGTTGGAAGTGAAGAGGACGATACATGAGGTTCTGGAAAAAGAGTATGTCTAATCTGGGATCAAGCTTAGAAGCCCTAGTCTATGATATAAAGAGACAGCCAAATACAGCCAGAAATGTACAATCGGAAAAGAATAAAATTGATGAATAGGACCTTCTAAGGATTAAATCCCTGTGTTCATAAAAAACTTTTTCCAACAGGGTGAAAAGAAAACCTACTGACTGGGAACAAACATTTGGCAATATCATCTCAGACAAGAGTCTCATAATGAAAGTTTATAGAATACTCCTGGACCTCCACAAGAAAGAGTCTGATAACCCGGTTACAAAATGGGCAAAAGACATGGAAAGAATTTTCACAGAGGGAGATATTAAAATGGCCAACACACATAAGAAGAAATGCTCCAAATCACTGGCAATAAGAGAAATGCAAATCAAAACCATAGTGAGATATCATCTCACTACAGTAGCAGTGGCAAAGTTTAACAGGACAGCAAGTAATAAGTGTTGACAAGGATATGGTGAAATAGGAACTCTTTTACATTGTTAGTGGGATTCTACAATACTACAACTTTGGAAGGCAGTTTGGCACTTCCTCAAAAAGCTGAACATAGAAATTCCATATGACCCAGCCGTTCCATTGATTGGAATATAGCCCAAGAAAATGAGAACTGAGGCTCAAATGGATACTTGTACACTAGTGTTCATAGCAGCATTACTCAACCATCACAAGAACATGGAAACAGCCTAGATGTCCAACCACAAACGAATGGATTGAAAAGTTGTGGTACATTCATACAATAGAATACTATGCAGCACGCAGGAGCAATCATTTTGTAAATTTCTACCTAACTTGGGAGGGATTGGAGAGCATTATGCTGAGTGAACTAACTCAGTCCCACAAGGACAAATATTGTATACAACTATTACTGCAGAATGAGTATGAGGTTCCAAGGCAGAAGAATGAGGGGTAAAGATGGGGGGATAGGGTGTTAATCATAGGGTTGCACAATTTTATGGGCGGATGGGGTGAAGGAAATGGGAAGGATCTTCTGTGAAAAACAATGTATTCAAACTTTGTAAATAAATCAGAGTTGTTGTTGTAGTTGTTATGTGCTGTTGAGTTGTTTGCGACTCATAGCGACCCTATGTATAACAGTCCTAAACCCTGCTCTATCCTGTGCCAATCGCATTGCCTCTGACACACCCATCCTGATTACCCCAGTCACTGAATCAATCCACCTCACAGAGGGTCTTCCTCTCTTGTGCTGTCCCTCCACCCTCCCAAGCATGATGTCCCTCTCCAAGGACCTGTCCTT
>NW_006399890.1:3030136-3084279 GCF_000299155.1 Elephantulus edwardii | reverse complement strand
ACATTCTTCTGGTATTCCCTGCTTTTAGCTAAGATCCATCTAACATCAGCTACAATATCCCTAGTACCACGACCCCTTCTAAACCCAGCCTGGACTTCCAGCAATTCTCTGCTGATGTGCTGTTCCAGTCGATTTTGGATAATCTTCAGTAGAATCTTGCTTGCATGTGAGACCTGGGTGTAGTTTAAACTACTAAAGAACAAAGATGTCAGTTTAGAGACTAAGGTGAAGCTGACCCAACTTTAGTATTTTAAATTGTGTCACATGCACATGAAAGTTGGACAATGAATAAGGAAGACCAAGGAAGATTTGATGCCCTTAAATTGTGGTATTGGTGAAGAGTATTGAATATATCATGGATGGTCAAAAGAACAAATCAATCTTAGAAGAAGTGTGACAAAGATGCTAGTCTGTAAGAAAGGCATTTTTTTTTGCTGGTAAAAGTAGAGGAGCAGTAAAAGAGAAGAAAACCCTCAAGGAGATGGATTGACATGGTGACTGTGGCAATGGGCTTGAGGATGGTGGAGGTCCTGAGGACGGTGCAGGATGGGGTAAGATTCCATTTGGTTGCTCATGAGTCATGGTGGACTGGAGGGTACCCTAATGGCAATAACAATAACATTTCCTGAGGGCAGGTGTACAATCAGTAGACTTCCTGAAAGGCAAATTTTGGTTAATTGAAAGTTTGGAAATTTATATTCACTTAGAGGTACTTCAGAAGAAAGTCCTGGTGATTGACTTCTGAAAATTCAGCCATTGGAAACCCCATGGAGCATAGTTCCACTAATGAATTTGGGGTTGTCATGAATCAGAATGAGCTTGATGACAGCTTCCTTTTGTCAGACCTGATATTGTTAGTCTTTTACCTTGCAGTCCTAAGAATGTATACTGCAAATGTAATTACATGTGTCAACAAAGGTTTTTTGTATGAGAATGCTGCTTGCCATATTATTTATGATGGTCAAAACATAAAAATAGCTTTGAAATGTTCCTCAAAAGGAGATTATTAAGTAAAATATGTCAATACTTATGAATATTCTCCACAGTTAAGAAGAAAGGGGTAAACATACAAACTTGGATAAATCCTTTCACTTCTCAGTGCTTCAGGCTTCTGATCTGTGAAATGGGGGTAATAATAGTATTCGGTATATGTTATCTGAATGACAAGCTAAATGAATATATGCATGTGTGTAGACCTTTATCTATAATTTTTATTTATGTCTAAGAAGATTGGTAATTAGAGGATTAGCTGAGAAACTCAATGCAGTGAGCTAAGTTTAGAATCCTAAGACCCTCATCTGAGGGTGGGTGGGAGATAGAGAGACCAGGGAGAAAGGGAAGTAAGCTTTATTGAAATATACTTTATGGCAAGATACGTTTAATTTATACATCAGATTTAACCTCATTTAATTCTCATAGTTCTCAAGGTAGGATATATTAGTCTTATTTTATAGTGGAAAATAATAATGTTTGGAAAAATTGTCTCATGATCGATCACACAGTTGTGACTGAATAGCAGAGCAAGGCTTCCAAACTAGGGTGAACGTCAAAGCTTGGTCTTCTATCACCCTGTCCATGCTGAGACAAATTCTTACTCATCTCTGAATATTCAATCTCTCGAGCAAGACATGACTTCATAAAGCTGCTAGTTGGTGAAATATTTGCTGAAAATGTTGAGGACACTTACATAGGTCATTGGTTGCTTTCTGGTCTTTAAATGGTCTCTTACTCCTCTCCCAGGGTAGCTGGTAACCAAAGGCTGGAGTGCACCCAGAAGCATCTTGGAAGAAAGGTCTGGTTATCTACCTTCAAAACATCAGTCACTGGAAACCCTACGTGCACAGTTCTGCTGTGACACACGAGGTCACTAAGAGCTGACATCTATTTGACAGCTGCTGGTAACTGGTAAGGCTCGTTACCATTTCTTTTTTCTTAAAGGAAGCATTGATGACCTAGTCTATAGTGAGTTTTCTGCTAATCCTAAGGTAGTGGTTTTCCAGTGGTTCAAATCCATCAGTAGGCCCAAGGAGAAATGATGGGCAATTTCCTCTAGTGATGTTTACAGCTTCAGAAAGCACAGCAGAGGGTCAGACCCAACTCCATGACAATCATTGACTCAAACGATATTTTCTTTAGTATATTCAGTGGATTAGCAGTGTGTGTGTGTTCTTCACCCCCCCCATGTACGTCATGGAATACTTGCTACTCTGCTCTATTTTGCTTTCATTTTGGGATCTCGGCTGAAGAAAGAGCTATTCCCTGGAGCATTGTGTATCTCATAGGAAAAGAAGAATTTGGGGAGAATTGCACATGTCAGTTCTAGTCACAATTTACTGGCTACAGTGAATCAGATGTGAACACAGGCAGAGACAGGAAAGGGGCCTGTAAGAAGATGGTAGAAAGGGACAGCTAAATTTTGAGCAGTAGTGCAATCTAACTTACTAGTACACTACAAAATATATCGTAAGTCCCTTGACACAGACACAGCATTTTTCTATTGCTGCTTCACTGTGTATCTGTAATGAACTGCTTCCTCTTAACTTCCTTTTTTTGGGGGGGTGGGTAGTCAGTCTTACCTCAAAGTGTATTAAGGGGATGCTAGGAGTGTCTGAGACACTTTAAGGGGATTTGTTCTGTCTAAATAATCATATAAATAACTATTGGATGCTGTTTAATCAATTCTAACTCTTAGTGAACCCATGTGACTGAGGGGAACGGCCTTAGAGGGTTTTCTTGATCCACTGTCTTCTCTTAAACTAGACACAGAAGAAATTTGTGAAAATGTAAAGCAGTATCACTCTTCCATTTAAGGTTTCTGTTTTGGAAAACATAAGTTGTATTTTGAAAAATTAAGTTTTTATAAAAAAGATGAGTATGCTGATAGGTTTACTTTTTAAAGAAGATTAACATTCCCCCCAATTTTAACTTTTAACACAATAAATATTAATATTTATAACCCATATGAAGAAAATCTCCTTGGGGTCCTTAACTCTTTGACAACTTTTTTTTTTTTTTTTTAGTGTAAAGAGATTCTGAGAACGAAATTCTTGAGAACTTCTATCCTGAAGCGAAGGTGGCTATTCCACTGAGAGTATCAGCCAGAAAGATCATTAAACACAGTTAAGGTTTCCTTGGCTTTATGGATGTTAACACAGAGCCCAGTGGGTTCTTGTAAATACTGCTATTTTTCATAATCATCACCAGTGTTCCATATCTTGTACTTCCTAAAGGGGAGAGATGATTAGTTTGTTAAAGAAGATTGGTTACATGAATTATTTCCAGCCTCTCAAAAGGTCACAGCTTGATGCTGCATTAAAAATGAATAAGAAAGACGGTGGTCCATAACCCTGAAAAGAAAAATTCTGCTTTCTAATAAGAGACACCACTAATTCAACATTGTCTTGGAACTTTATCATTGTGTCTTACGAGCTTCAACAAGAATTTTATCAGGTACACATTTGCACTAATTGTAAGATTCTACAGTGCTTTCCACATATGTACTAATTAAACTAGATTTCATATTTGTGAGCAAGCAGTCCCCCACGCTCATCCCCGTTGACTTTCACCTCCCTAGTGGTTCAAGTACACCAGCCACTACAGGGGAGAAAGATAGACAATCTAATTTGATGTGATTGGCAGTCTTGGAAACCCAATGAAGGGTCAATTGTGAGTCATTTCTTACTTAATGGCAATGAGAGAGACAAAGAGAGAAACCTTTATGGAAACAGATTACTACATTCTTCTCCCAAGGAAGCTTTTGGCCTCCAACTGCCAAACATGTTCTTAACATCTTTAACCACTGTGTCATCAGGCTCCTTCTAGTGAAAATAATAATAATAATAATAATAATAATAACAATAACAATATTAATAATAATAATAATTTAAAAAGCAAAGCGGCTTATTGCCATCAAGTCAGAATCGACTCACAATTGGCCCTCCAGTGAGGTTTCAGAGTCTGTAAACTGCACAAGAGGAGATTGCTTATTTTTCTCCTTTGGAGCAGCTGGCAGATTCATACAGCCTGTCTTTGGGTTGGCAGTACAGCTGCCTACCCACTAGGCCATCAGAGGACCCAAATAGGAATTAGATACCAGAACAGTTATATGCTACGGGATGGTAGGAGATAGGGAAATGGGGTTATTATTTATGGAATATGTGTTAATTCACTGATTCATTCATTAAAAATATTTATTGATGCCACTCATTATAACGGATAAAGCCTAGAGCTAAGCTCTGGGTGTTAGGTGAATGAACTGGACAAGCTTGGTCCCTGCTCTGGGGTGTGTGTGCATCGGGTGAGGATAGCAAGGACAGTGGCATAGAAAGGAAGGCTTCTGAGAAGAGGTGACATTTGGGCTGGATCTTTAGTATGAAGGGAATTTCAGGCTGAGAAGAAAAATCAAGTACAGAATCACAAAATGCCAGACTTAATGAGGATTTTAGACCTTGTCTCAGGGCAGTGCGTTCCCAAGGTGTTTCACAGAGAGCACTGTTGTTGTCGTTGTTGTTGTTGTTGTTATGTGCCATTGGGTTGGAACTGACCTGTAGCTGACCCTCCAGTGAGTTTTCAGAGGCAATGGATCATAGAGGAGGAGGTCACCCATCTTTTCCCCATGAACAGCTGATGGGTTTGGACCTTATACCTTTGTGTTGACAGCGTAAGTCCTTACTGCTGAAGCCACCAGAGGTCCCTCACAGACCACTAGCCTCCTTTAATGGCTCCATAAGGGCCTAATTTCCAGGTAAGTCACCACTTCCAGATCACAATGACTATCAGTACAGTAAACAGTTGAGAAGGCTTAAGGTTATGTCATTTACTGCACTTAAAAATTTCTGATCTTTTTGATCACAGAAGCCTTCCTTGATGCAGTCTCTATCAGAACAGAACACACTTTGGAAACCAAAGTTCCCAGGTGATCAATCACTTCTGTCTTTCCACCCAGCATATTCTGAGACTCTAAATCACGTGGGAGGAGACTGTCCATCTTTCTCCCAAGGAGTCAGTGGTGGACTTGAACTTCCACACTTTGGGGTAGCAGTGCAACTCTTTATAGATTATGCCACCAAAATTTCTTCAGAGAGGCTATGTCGCACAACTACATTATGAGTTCCAGGAAGACAGGGACCATGTTATTCTCCAGCCCCTTAACTTCCCAAGCAATTAACCTAGTACCTGGTTAACAAAGAAATCTTATTGCTGTTAAGTGGGAACAGGCTCATAGGTGACCTTCCATTGGGTTTCTGAGGATGTAAATCATAAAGGAAAAGATTACCCTTGGAGCCATTCGTAGATTTGAACCACCAGAGAGGTTCAATTTTGGATATGCTGCTAGGAAAGGCTAATCCTTGGAAAAGCACATGGTGCTTGGAAAGATGGGGGAACAGGGAAAGTGAGGAAGACCTTCAACCACGTGGATTGACACAATGGGCTTGAATATTTCAGAGACTGTGAGGTTGGCACAGGATAGGACAGGGTTCAGATCTGTTGTTCATAGGGGGTTGCTATGAATTGTGCTTGACTTGACAGCATCTAACAAGAACAACAAGATGAACTGATTATGTATAACTTAGTTCCTTTCAAGTTCCTGCTGAGAGGGGCCAAGAACACATTTCTTTAATGAGCCTAGCCTTAGCACGTGTATAAAAGCATGCAGGGACCACTGTCAGCTGAGATGGCCACTCAGCTCTAGGGCAGGGGCCATTAGAGAGACAAGATAGATGTGAGGGGTCAAGAAGACAGAATCCTAAGAAAGGAGGCTCGGACTTCGTGGAGAGAGAAACCTGGCTATAACATACTCCACGTCAGGCCTAGGTTTCCCCAAAGACTGTTTTTAGCTACATTTGTGGAAACTTAGACCAGGTGATTCCTTCATTTTGTGCAGTGGGGACCTGGGTATAGATAATAAATGATAATGCTCTTAAAAGCACTCTTGGTCCTCATTGGTCTTTATCTTGCCCTACAGATACCCTCAGACCTCTCTCTCACAGACCATCCATCATTACTTTGCCAGGAGGAACCTAAAGGCCAGGCAGTGAAGCCATTAAAAGAAACACATATGAAAAACATAATCCTCTCTTTGAGCTCATTCTCTTGTCAGTTGTTCAAATTGGGCACTTTGCCTGCACTGTCAGCAGAGGTGAGATGTACATGTTTTTATAAACCCCAACTGAAAACCCAGGATATCTTTAGGCGGCTTTTCCCCCCACTCGAGTCCTTTCCTCACAATGCTATTAGGGTGATTCTACTTCCAGAGAAGGGGGAGGACTCCAAGAGAGTCACTAGCTATTTCATTCATTCATTCCACTTGCATTCATTCACTTGCTGCTCCTAGCTGTGTGCTGTGATGTCCGTTCTAACCCATGACCGATCTATAGGACAGAACAGAACTTCTCCCCAAGGGTTCTAAGACTCTGGTGCCACCGTGTCGGGCATTGTGCTGCTTTGCCAAAGCTCACAGCTCTTGGCTCCTTCAAAGCCACCACTGACTGCCTCGTGCTCCTCACGCTGTGCCCAAGGAGCAGCAGGTAGATTTGAAATACTGATCTTTTGGTTAACAGCTGAGTGCGGAACCACCGCGCCATCAGGGCCCCTTTGCTTTTTCAACACATATTTTTAAAAAGCACAGGTGCAAGAAACTGTACACGAGATACAGGCAAAACAGAGGCATAAAAAACCCAGTGTGCGGGCCCTCCTGGAGCTGACCGGTTAAACAAATATTTGCAGAACAGCGTGTTGGGTCAATAGAGGTGATTTTTTTGAGGAGCTATTGCCATCAGCTTCACCTGTGGGAGGTACAGGGGGTGGAAGAACTGCACAGAGGAGAAGATTTATGAGCTGAATCCTGAGGCAGAACTAGGCCTTTTTTGATGTAAATGGTGGCCATCTGCTCTCGAAAGGTCACAGCCTTGGGAGCTCTGTCGGGGAGTTGTACTCTGACACACACGGGTAGAGAGGGTCAAGGGTCAGCACCGTCTCCACCGCACCTGGTTTGGTCTTTTGGTTTGTCTGAAGCAGAGAGAAGGTGAAAGGGAAACAGCATGTAAAACCACAAGGACATAAAGAATTATGATTGGTGGCTTGGCGAGAGGACTTCACAGCAAGGGGCTAACGATGATCCACTGGGATCCTGAGAGAAAATAGCACGGGTTCTTCCTATATTTGCTTTTGTGTAAAAATGAACTTTACTAGTATTTTCATGCGCTTCAGTGGCCGAGTCTGTAGGGAGTCTCCCTGATAACACATGCACCTTTCTGGTGGTTCGAATTCACCAGGTGCTCAGAGGAAGGAAGATGGGCAGTCTCCTCCTGTGTGATTTACAGCTTCTGAAACCCAATGGAGGGTCAGCTTTGAGTCAGTTCCAACTTGACAGCCATGAGGGTTTGATAAGAATACTTTTATATAGTGTATAGTTGTGCGTTTAACTTTTAAATAGATAGGCATATTTCTAATATACTGCAGGATTAGTTCTGGAATTGCAACAAAGCGAGTGACACAAATTTTTTGGTTTCCTGGGGCACATAAAAAAAATTATGTTTACACTACTTTGTAGTTAATTTAATGTTCAATAGCATGACTAAAAAGTTAAAAATATTGTGTGAACTACCAAGATGTGACACAGCAGCATAAATGAATATGTGCTGTTAGAAAATGGGTGACCCTACAGGACATTAAGCTGAGTAAAATATCTCAGTCACAAAAGACAAATACTGCATAACACCACTATTAAAAAAATAGGACTGACATGGGGGTTGAAGAGCAACGAAGAGGGGATAAATAATGAATACTGCATTAGAACAGATGAAGGAAAAAACTGCTTAAAAGAAATATATGGTTAGGCATTATTTGTATGGCACCAGTCCAGAATAAGATGCATACAAAAGTGGACTGTGGGAGAGAGGAAATTATGCAACAATGAATGAATTTTTTTTTTAATCTCATTTTTTTATTATTAATTTCAATGAACATTTACAGAGGAATGATTTTTTAAAGTGAACTGCAGGGCATATGGAGGAAAACATGCAACAATGAATGAATAAAAATGCAAATTTTCTGTAAACTTTTGTTAAAATCACAATAAAAAAAGAAAACAAACAAATACAATCAAATGGCACCAGTAGACTTGCTTGACTCAGTCTTATCTCAACTCTTCAATTTGTAAAAAATGCAATTATCTGCAGAGCACAATAAAACAAGTATGCCTGTACGTGCTTGGGAGGTTGCAGGTTCAAAAGTCTTCACCACAAGGACAAGTTCACTCTCAGAGTTCTGAATCATGGCTCCCAACTCAAGATGAAACAGGGCCAATAGTTGTTGTGTTAGGTGCCATCAAGTTGACGGCAATTCAGGGCAACCCTATGAACAGCATGTTGAAAGCTTTGCCTATCCTGTGCCATCATCACAGTTTCTATCATTGTTGCGGTAACTGAACCAATCCAACTTGTTGAGGGGCTTCCTTTCTTTTGCTGGCCTTTGCTAGCATCATATCAACAGTGGTTTAGATCATTACACTGCAGTCCATTTTGGGGCTCTGTTTTTAGGCTATATGTCAAAATACAGTCCATGAATATAGGATGCTTCCAGAGCTTGCTAAAAAATCAATTCTCAGACACCCCAGATCAATACAATCCGTAACTCCCAGGAGTAGGCTTCAGGAAGCTCAGTTTTTAACAAACTCCTAGATAGATATTCTTCAGGCTCATTGAAATTGGAGAACTTCTGCCATAATCCAACCAAGGAAGAGCAAGAGCAAAGCCACTGACAGCTTCTGATAGCAGGTTGCCTTGGCACCAAGTTGAATGAAGAGAGTGAGCCAGAAAAATGTGGGGTTTCCAGTTCTTTCCTTTTCCTTCCAGAAATAGTCTTGCCCAGTAGAAATGTAATGGGAGAGACAAATGAATTACACACATAATTACACCTTTTCTAGCAGCTGTATTGAAAAACAATAAAAAGAAACAGGTGAAAACTTTTATGGAAGCAAAAAATAAAAGAAACAGGTGAAATGAATCTTAATGATTTAGTTTAATCCAATATTTAAAAAATATCATTTCAACATAAAATCAATATGAAAGTTATTAATAATATAATTTGCATGTCTTTGGTCCTAAGCCTTTAAATTCTGGGAGACGTTATTTTACACATACAGTACATCTTTATGCAAGTTAGCCAGATTGCAAATGTCACACGCCTGTAGCCATGTGTGGCCGTTGGCTGCCATGCTGGACAGCATGACTGTAGACTATTTGAACCCCTCAGTTCAATGCCTGAAGTGATAAAGCAGCAAGGTGTGTTGTGTAACATGCTGTGCAAGTAGTATAATTTCTAAGAAAGCCTTTATGACTGTGATTAGCCTTGAAATGTTTTCGTTAACACGACTCTTTTCTAACCAGCAGCTTAAGATGTCACGTTTAAGCAGAGAACAGAAGCTGACGGCTCATCCTAGCTGTTGAAGAAATTGTGCCACTCAGTGTTCTGTTTATGATTTACATAAGAAATCAGAAGCTGTCAGAGCTGCCTGGTGACTGAGCCATGCTGACTTGATGATAGTTTTCTCTTAAATGAGCTACATTTGATTCATCACTCTGTCACTCTTCACTTCCACTGAACCTTTCCTGAGACCACAAGAAATGTCACTTCAAAGGTTCAGCACAGACTTTCAATTGTGAAAAATGTATTAATTCTAAAACAAGTTCCTTCCAATAAAACAGTACTTTGCCACCAGTGTTGGGTGGGAGCATATGGGGAGAGTCTTGGGAATTTCTCTTAATGGAGAAAGCTGTAGATGAGTCATAAGACTCACTTGATGCATGCGCGTAAGATCAGTTTGGGGAATGTCAGGGCATTTATTTAGACCCAAGAGACTCCAAAACCTTCCAGTTATTTTGAAGTTAATAAATTCTAGTTGCATAAATTTGGGTGTTTGGCTTTAAAAGTAAAAGTTTGGTGCAGAATGCATAAGAGAGCTCACTTTCACATACGTGAAGGCATTTTTTGGGAAGAGAAATGAGACTCATTATGTATAGTAAAAAATAAAGTAGTATGTTTTAACTCAGTATAGAGAAGATATATTTAATGAGGCTGTTTTTGTTAGGAATTGTTGAGTTGACTACAACTCGTAATAACCCTATGGATGACAGATCAAACCTTGCTCTACCCTGCACCATTCTCATGACTTCTGTCATGCTCAAGGCCATTGTTGCAGCCACTGTGTCAGCCCATCTCACTGAGAGTCTCTCTTTCCTTCACTGACTCTCTGCTTTTCCCGGTGTGTTGTCTTTTTCTGAGGACAAGCACATCCTGACAACATGCCCAAAATATATAAGATGAGATTGTACCGTCCTTGCCTCTAATTAACACCCTGGTTGCACTTCATCCAAGAGAGTTTTTTTGTTCTTTTGGCAATCCATGGGATATTTAATACTTTTTGGCAACACCACAATGCAAAGACATCAATCCTTCTTTAATCTTCCCTATTCCTGTCCATTTTTTTTTTGTCATGCATACAAAGCAATTGAAAATACCATGGCTTGGATTAGGCACACCTTAGTCTTTAAACTAACATCCTAACTGCTTAACACTTTGAAGAGGGGTTTTTGTTTGTTTGTTTTTGTTTTTCTTTCTTTTTAAAAAATTTTATTTTAGTTTGCTTACCCTGTTCATATATATTATGTTCCACACTATTCTTCATTCACCTTGTGTTTCATACCATCCTTCCCATGTATTATGTTTTATAAAATTAATGACCGTTGGACCTTGCCCTTGGATCATGTCCCTATATTTTCTGGTCCCCACCAGTTCCTTCCCATTTCCTTAACCCCTCTCTCCACCCACCAAATTGTGCAACCCTGTGGTTTTGCTCCACCTATCCTCACCCCTCTGCTCCCATCCCTCCCTCCCTTGGGGAGGGTCACCAAATATGTTTTAGTTACTAGCTATACATGTTTTAGTTTACTAGTTATCCTTCTATTTTTACAATAATGGTCTTATGCAGTATTTGTCCCTATGAAACGGAACTAATTCACTCAGCATAATACTCTCCAGTCTTGAAAAGGTTTTTGATGGCAGGTTCTACCAATGCAACTGGCATTTTATTTTTTGACTGCTGCTACAATGAGTGGTGGATCAAAGTAAAATGAAATAATAACAACTTCAATCTTCTCTCCATCAGTCAAAGTGTTGCCTATTGGTCCAATGGTGAGGAATTGGGTTTTCTTGATATTCAGATGTTATCCTTATTGGCGGCTGCAGTCTTCGATCTTCTTCAGTAAATGAGACTATGCAACTAAGACATCATTAACAACTAAGATCAATTTTCTTAAGGAAATAATTGTGGGGGCCATAGTGGTTCAGAGGCAAAATTCTCACCTTCTGTGTAGGAGATTTGGATTGGATTCAGGCAATGCACCTCATGGTCATCACTTGACAGTTGTGTGGTACTAAAATGATGCAGAGTTCTCCAGAGCTTCCAGACTAAGAAGACAAGACCTGGTGAAATGCTTCTGAAAATAAATTATGAGTACCCATGAGTGGGGACCCCCTGGAAAGCGGCTGATAACAAAAGAGAGAAATCACTGGTATGGAGTGTGGTTTGAGAATGGTTTGGACTTGATTTCTTATAATGCCAAGGATACTTCACTCTTCGTTTACTTGACAGAGAATATCTCCATTGGCTATTTATTGCACTTGGCCTGGACAGTGTTCCACACAGGGCTGACTTCCACGGCAGCCAACAGCAACAACAATACAATACCAAAACTGTTTGTTTTGATCCTAAAACAATCTGGTCAAAGTGATATTATGTAGACTAAGTAATGGTTTCCAGATTTCAAACTCCTTGCAAACTGAGAAAATACCTTTCTTTCTCTCAGATGGTTGCTCTGGCAGTGAGAGGCTCCTGTGTGAAGCATATCTGGTCTGAGTGGTGTGTGGAGTGGGGCTCAGCCTGCTGGCTGCTTCTGTAGAAGGGCACTTTGAGGGTTTTCTTACAGTCTCTGAGTAGCTTGAACTGAAAACACTGAGCTCTTTAGCCACAATACAGGAATATGCCTACATACCTGTCCAATTTTAAAAATGAATAGTAAAAATAATCCCTTAACGAGCACAGTATCCACACTGTGCCATGCTCTTGAATGCTCTTGACATATATTATTGTCCTTTCATCCTCACAATAGCCTTTCAAAGGAGGCATTTCTTATTGTCTGCCTTATACTTACAAGGAAACGGAAATTCAGATGACTCAGTAATTTGTCCAAAGTTAGGGAGAAAGGAGTGAAAGTAGAATTTGGCCCGGGTCTGTCTCATTCTAACGTTCTTCCCCCCATCCCCCCATGACATTTTCTTCCGTGTATAACTAAGTGGAGTGTGGGAATATATCATCAAGTTGTTCAGTGGAGAAGAGTAAGAAATTAAAACCACCTAGGACAGAAGCTCAGCCTCCCGAATGATCTGTTATGCATAGCCCATCTACTGTGGAAAGTTGCTAACATTGTAGGGAAAATCCCACAAGAACAGAAACTTGTAATAAAGGGCCATCCCCCTCTTGGTGTGTGTTTGATCTTAGATGGCAGACCACAAGGTCACTCTCAGACATGCTTCTTTCTGTGGATAATTTACTTTCCCCCCCGGTAGGAACACATCATTCCTTTTGCAAACATTGCATTTTGCCATTTGAAAAGAGCATGCTGGTTTTCAGGTGTGCTGCTTGACTCTTCTTGTGAGTAAAAGTTTGTACTAGGCTCTGCCTTGAGCCGCTGGGTTGAGAACTAAGGAAAGTCACCATTTGGATTTGTGGAAATGGTGATTCCTTTGACCAAATACTCGAAAACACCACATAAAAAGTGACAATCTGACTAATCATTATTGAAAGTCATGCAGAAATTCCTTTGAGAATTGAGAGGTGAAGAAGAGATTAACATAATTACTAGCAAAAACACTGAGCAAACTAATAACTCCCTACACTCATTCAGGTATTATAATTAGGCACCTGAATGATTAAGGGCCAAATTCCAATCTCTAGATAAAGAAGAGTTCTGTGATGCCAGCAGCTTCAGCATCCTGTTAAGTCTTTCCTCAGAAAATTCTAGCCCTTGCCTGCCTCTCTGTACATCTAATTGTCTTCTCTGTCTTTACAGGATCTGTGAAAGCTCAGTATTTACCATCAAGCTTGCTCTAACAGACTGAATGAGATCTTTGGGTAAGCTAGGGGATAAGGCAATTTGAGTTACTTAAGGAAATCCTTTCTTTTTTTTCTTAAATTGTGTGTGTGTGTGTGTGTGTGTGTGTGTGTGTGTGTGTGTGTGCCGTCAAAACTGATCTGACTAGTATAGGAGGAGATTGCCTCTCCTTCTCCGGTAGAGCATCTGGTGCATTTGAACCGCGTATCTCTGGGATTGTCTTCCTTCCTTCCTTCCTTCCTTCCTTCCTTCCTTCCTTCCTTCCTTCCTTCCTTTCCTTCTTAAAATGCAGAAATGGCAGACTCCATGAATTGACTTCTAGCCCCCTTACCCCACCCACCTAAACAAACTCATCTGGGTTGTGTTTCTCAGTGGTTTGGCAGTTATGTAATGATGTAATGTAGTTGTAGTTGTTGTTGATATGTGCCATTGAGTCGACTGCGACTCTTAGCGACCCTATATACAACGGCCCTAAACTCTGCCCTATCCTGTGCCAATCTCACCATCTCCGACACACCTGCCCCCATTATTACCCCAGTCAATGAATCAATACATCTCATCGAGGGTCTTCCTCTCCTGCACTGTCCCTCCACCCTCCCTAGCATGATGTCCCTCTCCAAGGACTGGTCCCTCCTTGCAACATGTCCAAAGTAAGTCAGATGAAGCTTCAGAATCCCTGTCTCCAAAGAGCAGCCCAGCTTCATCCTCTCCAGGACAAACCTGTTCGTTTTCTAGCAGTCCATGGTATATTCAATACTCTACTCCAATACCTTAGCTCAAAGGCATCAATTCTTCTTCTATCATCCCTAGTCATTGTCCAGTTCTCTGATATGTAACAAGTGATTGCAAAGACCATGGCATGTATCAGGTGCACCTTAGCCTCCAGACTGACATCTTTGCACTACAGCACTTTAGAGAGGTCTCTAACTGCAGACTTTCTCATCACAATACGTCTTTTAATTTTCTGGCTTCTGGTGCCAAGAGTGTTGACTGTGGACCCAAGTAAACCAAAACTGTGAACAATTTCAATCTCTTCACCATCCATCATGACGCTGCGAATCGGCCCAGTGTTGAGAATCTTTGTTTTCTTGAGATTGAGTCTCGATTCATACTGAAGACTGCAGTCCCTGACCTTCAACAGCAAGTGCTTTGGATCCTCTTCAGTTTCAGCAAGCAAGGTTGTGTCATCAGCATAATGCAGATTGTTGATGATTTTTCCTCCAATCCCGATGCCACATTTCTCCTTATAGAGCCCAGTCTCCCAGATAACTTGTTCTTCATAAAGATTGAAAAGCTATGGAGATAGAATACAGCCCTGGTGTACACCCTTCCCAATTTTGAACCATGCAGTGTTTCCTTTCTCTGTTCTGACGACTGCCTCCTGGTCCAAGTATAGGTTTCACATTAGCACATTCAAATGTTCTGGGATTCCCATTCTTCTCAGAGTCAGCCAGAGTTTGTTATGATCCACACAGTCATATGTCTTTGCATAATCAATGAAACAAAGATAGACATTCTTCTGGCACTCCTTGCTTTCAGCCAAAATCAGTCTAACATTAGCTGCAATATCCCTAGTACCACGGCCACTGTCTAAATCCAGCCTGCACTTCTGGTAGTTCTCTGTTGATGTGCTGTTCTAGTCATTTTTGTAGTTATAAAATTATGTAATCATCCTCCATTATGTGATATAATGCAGTAAGACTATCAATTGGAAAAAGATTAGGGCTAACTGTAAGATACTTACTCAGATTATCACTCTGATTTTATGTATGGGGAGTTTCCCTGGGGCATGGCCTTCACCACCTTTTATCTTACAAGATGTAAGAGGTGAGTGAAGTGAGCAGAGAAGGGGCCTTTTGCCAAAAAAGAACAGCCAGCAATGAAATGTGTCCTTTTCTTTGAATTCAGACTCTCTGTACTGAGAACCTCCTAGACCCAGGGGAAAATTGATGTCGAGACATATGGAGCTCTCCAAGACCACCAGGCCCACAGATATTGATAGGACACACTCAGAGAAAGCCTTCCCTTAGAACTTATACTCGGAATTTGTTCTATCCTTCCAAGCTGTAAAAGAATACATTTCTATTTTGTTAAAGTCAATAACTTCAGATAAAATGTATTGAAAAAGTTAAACACTTGCTGAGTTTTCAAGGATCCAAACTATGTCAGAAGAAGGAAGATTAAGTGAGAAGAAGTGGATTTCATGTTATCTACAGCTGGATTAGCTATTCACCTTTGGGAATAGGGCTATAATATTCACACAAGTGCAAGAGTTGAAGTCACAGGCCCCATGGGTAAACTGGAAATGAGCTGCTTGTAAAAAAGCCAGGAGTTGGGAAAGAGTCATCCCACTATAAATAAAAATGTTCCAAATTTTGATCCAAGAATATGACAGAGAAAGGAATATTTACTTGCCTAGAGAGATGGAAGGAAATATTCAAGAATAAGAAATTAGCATTCTGAGCCTGAATTATAGGTAAATGTTGTTCTTGTTGTTGATCGCCTTCGAGTTGAGCATGACTCATAGTGATCCTAAGAACAAAAGGCCTGAAGCCTTTCTACAACTATCGACATTTATCAAAGTTCATAAGGTTTCCGGAGGTATGTTATTTAGGAAGTGGGTGCCACTCCTGCTTCCAAATGTGGAAAATTTAAGCATGGTCACTACAAAACCTTTCCATAATACTACCTTTACTCCCAGAACACAGGTAAAATCCTACAGGAGACCCTTCCTCCTGAACATGAGCTTACACACAATGACAAAGCACTAGGAAATCCATCTCATGAGAAAGAGTTAGCAGTTGTTTTAAATAAGGAGTAGATAGACCTTCAGAGGACTTGTGATAATAGATAGAAGGATAGAAAATGTACTTTAAAATAAGTATGCTTAACATGTTTAAATAAATAAAGGAAAAAATAGAATCCAGTCTTACGAAAATTAACATCGATGAAATAAATGTTGTTGTTGTTCTTATGTGCCATTGAGTCACTTGCGACTCATAGCTATCCTATTTACAACACCCCCAATCCCTGCTCTATCCTGTGCCAATCTTATTGTCTCTGATAAACTTACCCCCATTACCACAGTCACTGAATCAATCCATCTCATTGAAGGTCTTTCTCTCCTGCGCTGTCCCTCCACTCTCTCAAGCATGACGTCCCTCTTCTAGGACTGGGCCCTCCTTGCAATATGTCCAAAGTATGTCAGACGAAGCTTCAGATGCCTTGCCTCCAAGGAGCAGCTTGGTTTCATTCTCTCCAGCTGTTCCATCCTGTTCGTTTTCTTAGCAGTCCATGGTATGTTCAATATTCTTTTCCATCACCACAGCTCAAAGGTATCAACTCTCCTTTTATCATCCCTAGTAATCCCAGCTTTCCAATGCATAGCAAGTAATTGCAAAGACCATGGCCTGGCCTATATCAGGAGCACTTTAGTCCCCAGACTTACATTGTTGCTCTTCATTACTTTGGAGAGGTATCTGATAGCAGATTTTCCCAGTGCAATTTGTCTTTAGAAAATGTAACAACAAAGCGTAAAAACAGAAATAAAATCAATGGATGGGGTTAAACAATGGTCTAGACCAGTTCTCAGCAAGTTATGGCCTGTGGATATGGTTCCTGTCTTTGGTAAATGAAGTTTTATTGGCATACATAGTCCTTCGTGTATGTATTATTTATGGATACTTTTGAGTTATAATGACAGAGTTGAATACTTGTGACAGAGACCAAATGGCATGCTGTGAATATTTACTATTTGGTCCTTGAAGGGAGTTTGAAAAGCCTAGGGTTGTCATATCTCTTGCTACAGCACAGCGTAATTTTTTTTTCTATTTTATCAGAAAATAAACACACTGGTGAGGACCTATTGCATTCTAGACTTGTGCTGTCCAATATGGTAGCCATATGTGTCTCCTGAACCATTAAAATATAGTTAATCCAAATTACTGGATTGGCTAATACAAATTACTGAATGGATGATGAAGGAATTGAGGTTGTTGATAGCTTCTGTTTGCTTGGCTCTCCAATCAACACTCTTAGTACCAGCAGCCAGGAAATTAAAAGATGAATTTTATTGGGAAAATCTGCTGCCAGAGACCTCTCCAAGATTCTAAAGAGCAGCAATATGAGTCTGGATACTAAGGTGTGCTTAATACAGGCCATGATCTTTGCCATTACTTGCTATGCATCAGAGATCTGGACAAAGACTAGAGATGGTAGAAGGAGAGTTGATGCCTTTGAGCTTTGGTTCTGGAGAAGAGTATTGGATATACCATGGACTCTTAGGTGAACAAACAAGTTCATCCTGAAGAGGGTGAAGCCAGGCTGCTCCTTAGAGGCAAGGATTCTGAAGCTCTGTCTCACATACTTTGGACATGTTGCAAGGCAGGCTAGTCCTTGGAGAGGGACATCATGCTTGGGAGGGTGTAGGGACAGCGCAGGAGAGGAGGACCCTGGATGAGATGGATTGATTCAATCACTGCGATAATGAGGATAGGTGTGTCGGAGACAATAAAATTGGCAAGCAATAGAGCAGGGTTTAGGGCTATTGTACATAGGGTTGGTATGAGTCACATGTGACTCACATAACAATAATAACAACAACAATCCAGATTGGTGCCTAATATCAGAGGTAAGGCTGTAAGACTTTGATGCTTTAGTAAAAGAAGACTGTAAAATATCTCTGTAGTCAAAATTTTTCTTGATTAAATACTCAAATGATACTATTAATTGAAAACACGTATGCTAAGTATAATTTAAATTAGATATTGTTGTTTTCATTGTGTGCTGTTGAGTCAAAACTGACTCATAGCTGACCCTCCAATGGGTTTGCAGATGCAGAGAATTGCACAGAAGGAAATTGCCCATCCTTCTCCCGCCAAGCAGCTGGCGGATTCAAACCTTGTATCTTTGCATTGGCAGTGCAACTCCTTACAACTTTGAAATTAATTCTTCCACTTCTTTTTTCTTTTTAAAATGTGTTTTCTGGAATATTTTAAATTTCCTATTCAACTTGCTTTTTGACTCACTTATTCACTCAGTGCTGGGTCCAACTCATATGATCATGCCTCTCTCTGGTTTTTGAGGCTGTAGATTGCAATGGAAGGGGACTGCCCATCTTTTCCCCATGGACCACTGGAATTGCTGGAGACTTGAGGCCTTTGAATTAGCAGTGCAGCTTGCTATGCTACTAGAGGTTCCTACTTTTGTGACTAGCATTGTATTTCTATTGAATGGAACAGGCCTAGATGGTTTGTTTATTCATTCACTGTGTATGGGCCCCTAAGAGACACTGACTGTAAGTGAGACTCTGGGGACACAGTAACTGACATGAAAGACTTGGTGCTTGTTCTCATGCAGCTCACACTGAGAGTGAGGTGGGGGAGATCCCTGCAGGTGGGAACCAACAAAAAAATGTGTAAGCAAATAAATGGATTGAGAAGTTGTGGTACATTCATACTATGGAATATTATGCAGCACTCAGGAGCAATTGTTTTGTAAATTTCTACCTACCTTGAAAGGGACTGGAAAGTATCAGCCTCACAAGGACAAATACTGTATAAAACCATTATTGTAGAATGAGTATGAGGATCCAAGGTGGGGAGAGGGTGGAAATAGAGAGGTGAGGATGGGTGTGGCGGGTAGGGTGTTAATCATAGGGCTGTACAATTTGATGGATGGGTGAGGTGAAGGAAATGGGAAGGATCTTTTGTGAAAAACAAACTTTGTAAACAAATCTGAGTAATATAAAAAATAATTAAAAATGTATAAGAAGTTAAGAAGAAAGGGGATTGTTGTGAAAGTATGTAGCAAGACCATTTAACCCTTCGGGCCAGAGATATTGATTTAACCCTTCGGGCCATCGATTATTCATTTAATTTCTCCCCCTCCACCTCCCAATATATACTAGAACCCTATCCTCTCTATGGGGAAATAATCCTGTTTGGAATAGTGTTTTATTAGTTAGGAGGCCATATCAGCCTAAGGAGTATTCTAAACTCAATCACTTCTGAATTACAGAAAGGGCAGAATCGACACAGGAGGAAGCACAGATGAGGGAGACTGATGCCACGTGGAGACACTCAGGTGAGCCTGGAGCTTGGGCTACAAGGGGTTAGACAAGAATTTCCCTCCAGAGCTGACAGGAAGAGCCTTCCGAGACAGTGTCTGAAACTGGGCGTTCTAGTCCCTCTGGTGGGCTTGTGAGTAAGGAACTGTGCTGTCAACCCAAAGGCACACGGTTCGAATTGACGGGCTGCTCTGCAGAAGAAAGATGGACAATCTCTTCCGATGCAATTTACTGCTTTTGAAAACCTGCTGGAGGATCAGCTATGAGTCTGTTGTGACTCTTAACAAAATAACGGCACGGCGTAGAAGCACAGCAAACAACAGCAAAGTGCCCTGAAAGGTATTAGTCCACGGGGAGTTGCGCTGCTAACCCGAAGGCGACACTCTCTGCTGCTCTGACTCTGCCAGCTGCTCTGCAGGAGAAATGAATGCAACTTCCCCTCGTGCAGTTTACAGCCTTGAAGCCCAGCTTGTGAGCTGGTTGACTGACAGTAATGAAAGAGTCTCCTAAATGGTAAGTAAAAGGATTTCGGTCTTATAAAGTCACTCACTTGCGGTGCTACAGCAGCACTAGCTAAGACACCATCCAACAAGAATCATTCACTCAATGTTTTTCGAGGGCATGAATAATGTGGGGGCTAGGGGTGCTATCCCTGTGGAAGTAACTTTCAGGCAAAGTCTGAAAGAATTAGGTGACATACTGGTCACGCCCACTGTAATCACGGGCCCTCCCAGCTAAGTGACTTGGATCTGTGCCTCTCTTATAGCAAGGGACAGTTTCTCTGCTCACAGATACATTCATGAATTGTAGTGTAGATAGAGGGGTGGAGGGTTGAGTGCTGGTGTGGGGAGGAATGGTTCTTTGGTACTGAGGACATCACAGGATATCAGATAGGCGGGGGTGGGGGACAGGTGTGTGTGTGTACGCGTCTGCTTGGTGCCTGCTCCCCAGAACTCTGTGGTCTCCCCTCTTGCACCCCTCATCTTAGGCTCCCAGCCTCAAACCCTCCTCTCTTTTCTCTCTGCCCACACTCCTCTTGCTCCTATAACATTTCCCTCGACTGCACAATCCATTAGATAGGTTTGTATTTTGTTGTTGTTCCTGCCCCGTGTAAATGAGATCTCCAGCAGAGAGAATGACTTTTAAATCTTTTGTGAACCTAGAGCACAAAGCGTTCCCAATTTCCTCCCCTGAGCAGTTTCCATATCTGTGGAAAGCTACAACAGAGCGCTTATTCTTGTCAGTTAACAGCAGCCGCTCAGAGCAGAGTTGAAGGAAGGCTGTGCTGTGCTAGGTGGCTGGGGCTGGTGTTTGCCAACTGGGGACCTATGTGAGAGAGAGCTGGCCCTGGCAGAGAGGGGTTCTAGGCTGGGAGGGAGGCCGGACACAGTGGATCCCCACCTAGGTACAGCCTGGAAGTTGCTCGAGGGTGGGCTGCCTTGAGTTCTTTGCAGATTTACCCAATGAGCCAGAAAACCACTTCTGAACCCTGCAGCTGGAGTGGTGTTTGCTGGATCTGAGCCTGTTTATCTTTCCTGGATCTTAGATCAGGTTTAAATGCTGAAGAGCTAGCTCAAGGTGGTTAACAATTTCAGCAGGGAAATTGGACACTGTTGTTGGGCCATACTGGGCACCCAATAAATAGTGCTAAATCAATGAGCAAAAATTTGCAGCAAAGAATGCCACTTGTATTTTATTCGCCTATGTGCTACCTAGAGGACCGTCAAGCAAGCTGTCAAGGCATCACTGTGGTTTGGTAAACAAACGTTTTGTGCCTTTGTTCTAGGATGGTCCCAAGAACTCTGTTTTCAGTTGCCACTCCAGGTATGCAAAGTGGAACTATGTGCCCCCGTGTGGTTTAGACTATAACTTTTGGAAGCAGATCACCAGGCCTTTCTTCCTAGTCACTTCTTAGTGGATTTGAACTAACAATTTTTTGGCTAGTAGTCAAGTGCTTCACCATTTTGCCCCATTAAATCCCCTAAGAATGCTCTTAGGTCTCAGGTGGACCAGATTTGTTTCTCAAGCAAGAGCAACCACTTCAACATCCTACTAGGAATTTGTCTTTCTATCCCAGATGTAATGAATCAGGATCTACATTTTAACATGCATTATAATCACCTGGGGATTTTGCTAAAGTGTAAACCGTGATTCAGTCTCTCTGCTTCAGAGAAAACTAGCCCAGCTGAGACCAGTAGATTTCTTAGGGGAATTCCTGGATGATTCAGACGGTGAAGGCAGGCCTGATAGGCATCAAGAAGTCCCAGACTTAAAAGCTATCTGCCTCTTGTTAAAATGTAGATCCTGATTCAGTAGATCGAGCGTGAAATGGCAAATTCCCAGCAGGGCCTTGGACCATAATGGCCCATTGGAAGTCCTGCCCTACAGTCTCCTTCTGCTCTTCTGGGCTGCTTTGAGCTACTATGCCTGGCCAAGGACAGGCTGCCCTGGAAAAAGACTGTCGTCCAGCTTCAGGTCTAGCCAGTAGTGGTGACTCTTGTTTCTTTGCAATAGGAGCAGTCAACCCTGATACAAGTGACATCTGCAGCTGGATGTATGTTGTGGGACTTGTCATGGACATTGTAGCATGGCTGGCAGTATCCCTGGCCTCTACCCTCTGCTGTGACAATAAAGAAGTGGCTATAGGCTTGGCCAAATGTGTCCTGGGGGCAAAATTGTCCCTAGTTGAGATCCATTGGTCCACAGCAAGAAAGGGAGAGGGTAGTGAAGATGCATCAAACAGTTCAGCCAGAAGCAGCTTCTACTGGATTGTATCCCTTCGGATGCTGGTTTGATCATTTTCTCCCTCACTCTAACTATTGTTAGGTGCCATTGAGTTGAACATGGCTTATAGAGACCGTATGAACAGCTCATCTGAACCCTGTTGTATCCTGTGCCATCCTCTCACTCTGACACACTCAAGCCCATTGCTGCAGTCACTGTGTCAATCTATCTGGTTGAGGGTCTTCTTCTCCTTTATCATCCCACCACCTTTCCAGCATGATGTCTTTCTCCAAAGAATAACCTCTCCTAACAACCTGCCCAAGGGATGTGAGATGACGTGTTATCATTTTTATTTTGAAGGAGCGTTCTGGCTGTATCTTCTTCAAGACATGTCTGTTCTTTTGGCAGTCCATGGCATATTCAGCACTTCTTTCTATCACCACAGTTCAGAGACATTGATGATTCGTCTGTCATCCTAACTCATTGTTCAGCTCTCGGATGCACAGCAAGGGATTGAAAAGACCAGGGCCTGAATCAGGCATACCTTAGTCCTCAAACTGACATCGCTGCTCCTTAATAATTTAGAGAGATCCCTCACTGCAGATTTTCCCAGTATGTCTCCTTGATTCCCTAACTGCTGTATCCAAGTGTATTGATTATGGATCCAAATGAGATAAAGTCATTGACTCACTTCACTTCAAACCCATTAAAGCTGCCCATCTTCTTTTGGAATTTGTGGTTTGGGGAGGGATTGTGGGATGAGGAGTGCCCCATGGCACAGAGGGGCTCTCAGTTTCAAACTGTGCCCTCTGGCTGTGTCTCTCTTCCTCACACAGGAAGAGAGACTCTTCCTGAAGAGTCACTAGAGTCACATGGGGCTTTTTCACAGCAATAACACGCCTTGTTCCCTGTCAGGATCCCACTGTAATTGACCAAGCCTGGGCCAGGGCACTGAGGTTTTCCCAAGATTTCCCCATGTGGTCCTCCTGAGCAGCCCTGGTGGAGAGGCCCTGGGTGTGCAGAGAGCAGGGCCTTTCAGAGAATGGGTCAGACTTCGTTGAGATGCTCTTGGGTCAAACTGGTAAAACCTCCCTTTCTGGGTTGAGTTGACAACTGTAAAGAAGGTAGCACTTGTAGGACGATCTTATTATGAAGTACATACCTGTTCACCCGTTGTCAACTCAGAGCTGGCTCTACATTCGGTTTCTGAAGCTAGGAATGGCCCAGGAAGAGGTTGCCTATTTTTCTCTCGCAGAATGGCGTGTGAATTTGAACCACCAGAGAGTTGTGGCCTTTGAATGCACAGTATAACTCCCTGGGCGCTACGTCACCAGAGCCCCCCTGAAGAGCGTAAGTGTTCCACAACCTCCCTGCCTTTTGGGCCAGCCTGTCTTCCCTATTTCCTTGTCCTCTTGTCTCTTTCCTAACTTCTTCTCTTCCTTTCAAGGAAATTCTATGTTTAGGTTACACAGTTTTTTTACATGGTTGCCTTTAAGACTGGTGGGAGTGCTTCTCTTGATTGATAAGAAGTTCCTTTAGGTTAAAGGTCCCTGGGTAGCAAAATTGGTCTGCTCTCAATTGTTAACATAAAGGTTGGTAGTTCTAGTCTCGTCTATCTAGAAGAAAAGGCCTGGCTTTCTGTTCTGGTGAGATTATAGCTGAGAAAACACTGTGGAACAGTTCTTCTACGTACCACACAGAGTCTTAACACATGTCACATGGAACACATGTGAATGGGAATAGCCTCAGTGGCAACAACAACAACAAAACAAAGTGGCATACAGAAAGTGTTGTTGTTATTATGTGCCATGGAGTTGCTTGTCACTCATAGCAACCCTACACACAACAGCTCTGGACCCTGCTCTATCTCGAGCCAACTTCACTGTCTCCGACAAAGGTACTGCATTACCTCAGTCACTGACTCAATCCATCTCATCCAGGGTCTTCCCCTCCTGCGCTGTCCCTCCTCCCTCCCAAGCATGATGTCCCTCTTCAAGGACTGGTCTCTCCTTGCAATATGCTGATGTATATCAGAGGGAACTTCAGAATCCTTTGCCTGGTCTAATCCTCGCACCCTGAATTTAGGAATTCTTTGCACTCTGCACTATCCAGAGGCACAAAACAGAGAGCGAGGTCTTCCTGGAGAAAGCAGTTCAATGGGGCCTGAGATGAGCCTGCCTGGGGGCACAGGAAACCACATTCCAGACTAAGTACACGTCTCCAGCACTTTGCTGTCTTTTCTTCTCTAATAGTGGGAGGGTTGGGGCAGAGCTAATAAATTCAGTAAACCTAGGTCACACAGGGTCAGCCAGGGCTGGCATGAAAAAAAGAGAGCTCTGTCTTGGACTCATCATTCTTTGATTCATTCCTTTATTCTTCCAAGTCACTTTGTGTTTTTAGCGGAACCCCCTGCCAAGGCAGGCTCTCCAGTGGGGACAATTCTCCAGGTTACACTGAACCAGTGAGCGGGACATGTCTTTGGAGAGAATGCTCTTGTGTGTGTTTGTGGGTCCTCATGGAGGTTACTAGGGACACACTGGAGTCACATAATGTTTAACCAGGGCACGGGGTTCCTGCCAACATCTGGGCTGGGCCCTGGGGCTCCAAACACCCCTCCAACCTCGTCAAGCAGAAATGAATAGTCACAGATGTACTAGCACAGAGTGGAAGCAATCTTTAAATAGACACCAGTGTTACAAGGTCATGAAATTATTTCCGCAGTTCATTCTCTTCTCTTGGGAAGCACTGTTTAGAAGACACACAGAATTTAATATTCTTCACTGGACAGGTGGTTTTTAACCAGACACTCTTGATTATTTTTTTTAAGCCACCTTGCTTAAGAAACTCAGCACACAAGTATTACTAAAGATTTTCAACCAGGGGCAATTTTATCCTTCAAGGGACATTTGACAATGCCTGGGGATGTTATTGTTACAGCTGAGGTGTTATTGGCATCTAATGGTAGAGGGCAGGGATGTTGCAGCCCACACACTAAAGAATTATACACGCCAAAATGTGGATAATGGAGAAACCCAGCACTAACTATATACCCAGCTGACTCCATATAGCACTAAGGAGTTAACTTCCAGGGTATTAAATATCCCACGGACTGTAAGAGAACAAACACATTTATCTTAAAGGAAGTGCACCCAGGGTGCACATTAGAAGCTAAGATGGTAAACTTGGTCTCATGTATTTTGGACATGTCAGGAAGGGTCAGTCCTTAAAAAAGATAATCATGTTGGGAAAAGTGGAAGGTCAGTGAAAGAGAGGAAGATCCTCAACGTGATGGATTGACTCAGTGACAGCAACAATGGAGCAGAGCATGTTGGAGATTAAAGCAAATTCAGGTCTATTGTCCATAGGGATGTTAATGGTTGTAGCTGACTCAATGGCATTTAACAACTGTCTGGTCAACCTGGTTGTCATTGGTTGAAGCATCTCAGTTCGCTGTGGTGATGGTTACGGTATGCTCCACTCTCAGTTCTGAGCTGGGCTTCTTGCAGGCCTCGTCCCCTTTAAGCCTTTTGGCAGTTGTGCATTGGGCAGATAGGCAAGTGGAGGCTGAGAAAAAGTAAATTGTTTTCTCGAGGCCACACAGCAAGCACTGGAATCCATACTTGCACCCAGGTGTGTTCCTCCCAGAGCTTAGCATGTCTATTCCTCCAACAGGAGGAAGTTTATGTGTGGCTAAGGGTCTGGATTCTTTTATGCAATCTAGAACAGATGTATTGAGAATACCATGGACTGCTAGGAAAACAAACAGATTTGTCCTGGAAAGGGTTAAACCGGGTGGCTCCTTGGAGGCAAGGCTTCTGAGGCTCCATCTAACATACTTTGGACATGTTGTGAGGAGAGACCGGTCCTTAGAGAGGGACATCATGTTGGGAGGGTGGAGGGGCAGCGCAGGAGAGGAAGGCCCTCTATGAGGTGGATTGATTCAGTGACTGGGATAATTGGGATGGGAGTGTCAGAGACAGTGCGATTGGCACAGGACAGAGCAGAGTTTGGGGCTGTTGTACATAGGGTCGCTATGAGTCGCAGGCGACTCGACGGCACATAACAACAACAGAACAGATGTCCTTCAATAGTTGGTCTTCACTTCCTTCAGTCAACCTGCAGTCAGTATACATGGCTGCCACCTTTGTCTTTTCCATGAATAATGGTTTTAGAAGTATTAGTGGCAGTATCGTTTGACACCATGAATAAGGTCTCAAATGACAGGCAGGCAGGTGCCTTTTGACTTGCTTAGGATGTCCCCAGGGCTGATGCTCTGTAAGGGCAGAGATGCAGGCGATCCAGTCTGAGCTAGCTGTGAGGGTATGGGGGCTCAGAACTCACCTCTAGAGCTCAGGCCCCTGCTTGAGACAAAGGAACAAGATGTTCACTGAGGGTCAAACTTAGCATTCATGAGAGAGCCTGATTGGTCATTTCCTGCCCTGATCATCTGACTGCATTGATCCCGCAGGAGTGAGTGCTGACTGCCTCAGGGTAGACCAGACAAGTCAAGACAAGGCCTCTGCCCTCAGTAATGTGCAGTAAGAGGCACAGCTGTTAGAAGATGCCCTACCACAATTTGCTTTCTGACCCGCTCTTTGCTTTTGAGTCTCCTAGTACAAGTGGGAATTTGGTTTTCATAGGAAAGTGCACGTGTAAAATTCCTTCTTTAAAGGCAGGCTCGGAGCCAGCCCTAGGCAAAATTGTGATGCCTGTGAAGTTTGCTTTCTACTTGCATGAGACCCTTCTGGTTTTTCAAAAAGGTTTTTTCCTCTCTTCCTTTGTCCTTCCATCTGTTCTCCTCCACTCCAGAGCAACCTTTCCCCATTATAAAATTGCAGTAGATATTGAGCAAAAAAGTGACTTTTAAGATAGAGTATTCCTTATACACCCAGATTTTCAAGGTGCTCTGGTGGTTTAGCCATACGGAGTTGTGCTGCCGACCCAGAGGCATGTAGTTAAAACGCACCGGCTGCTCTGCAGGAGAAAGATGGATAATCTTCTGCTGTGTCATTTACTGACCCTGAAAATCTACTGGAAGGTCAGCTATGAATCGATTCTGACTTGATGGTACATAACAATAACAAACCTTTAGAAAAAAAGAAAGAGATGCAATTATATAGTGAAAGGAGCAGTAAATAAACAAAACTCCAAACTCATTGCCACTGAGGAAATCCTGATTTACAGCAACCCTGTTGGACAAGGTTGATGCTGTTGTGTGCCATGGAGTTGGAATTGACTCACAGCTGACCCTCCAGCAGGTTTTCAGAGGCAGTTAATCACACAGGAGATTGCCTATCCTCCTCCCACAGAACAGCTGGTGGACTTGAACCGCATGCCTTTGAAATGGCAGTGCAGCTCCTTACCACTAGGCTGCTGCCCTTCTACGTTACAAAGGTTGTCAATCTCAATGGGCAATCTTGTCTTTTTTTTTTCTCCCTTAGAACAGCTGGTGGGTTTGAACCTCTGATATTTGGGTTAGCAGGCTCTGGTGGCCTAGTGGCAAGAAGCTGTGCTGCAATCCTGAAGGAACATGGTTCGAGGCCACCAGCTCCTCCATGGGAAAAGGATGGGCATTCTCTTCCCTTGTGATTAACTGCCTCTGAAAACCTGCTGGAGGGTCAGCTATGGGTTAGAATTGACTCTATGGTGCTCAGCAACAACTAGCCCAACTTTTAACCTACTATGCCAGGGCGGTTCTCCACTGCAGCTATAATTAGCATTTATTCAGTACCTTCTGTGTGAGAAGCAACTGTGGCTGACACAGTAGCTCATCTACCTAACAGTCATTCAACACCAACCCCTCATCCTTTCTAGAAGAATCTTGCAATCTGGGCAGTCTCCCTCTGTGTATTTTAGGGAGGTGACTCAACCCCAGTACCAGGTGTATCCTGTCTTGATCTCAGCCAGTCATTCTCTCTGAATTCCTATTGCTGGGGATTGGTTTAAGCAAGAGAATGTGAGGTAAGCCTGGTCAATGAGATGGGCTTCTGGTCAAGGCTTTGAACTTTGACACAGAGTCTCTTAGGGGAGAATTCTTTTTACTGTTCCCCTGTTTGCTGTTGCATGAAGCAGTGCTACCTGGAGCATCCTTAGCCAGCTTGTCACTGTGAGGGGAGACACGACGGAAAGGAGGAGGATTTCTGTGTCCTTGGTGACAGGGAACAGCTCAGCTAACTTGGGTCAGTCTAAAGTCTGAACTTTTTGTTCTATGAGACAATAAATTCCTTATTATTATGACAAAGCTTCCTTTTGTTGGGCCTTCTGTTTTTTAGAAGCATCCTAACAGGTATTATGCTAAAATGCTTAATGCAGGTTTTCTCACAACTTCCCATAGATGAGAAAATGTAGTATATGATTTTCTCAGAGTCATGCAAGTACAAAGTGGGGGGCTGTCTGTTTTGTTTGAGCAAGCCCCAGTATCAGTTGTCAAAGGGCATGACTCTTAAAAGCTACAGTTAGGGAAAAAAAAATTCTACCTTTTGCTTCTCCCTCCATCGGAGACCTTTTCTGGGCCTCCTTTTCTAATTGGTGAAGGTAAGGGGAGACTATATTGATAGATTCAAATACTTTTCCAGCTCTAAAAGCCTAGGAATAAAATTCCGACTGTGAAATTATTGGTCTTCTTCGGAGACAAATCCAGGTGTCCTTGGGCAGGAATGGGGTTTGTGTTTAGTTATGAACTGTATTTGATACAACCAAAATTACCCAATGATGGATCAGTTAAGCAGACAATAATTTATTGTGATACGTTATATGGGTCAGAATCATTCTTTAGACACAGCCTAGTGATCCAGCCCTCAGTAGCATGCTGGATTCTAGAACTATCTTGAGGACTAGCCCACTGCCAGGTATTGCAAGTACCTTCTGCCCGCCTCAGGAAAGGTTCTGTTTACTAATTGATTCTTTGATTGCTTCAGGGTAGTGATCTCAGGTGGAAACAGCTTAGACCTTCTGGATGTCAGTCATAAACTCTGGTTGAGATGTATTCTGTCACGTACCTGGCTAGCAGTCATTTCTGGTGGTAGATGGAAGCTCATCTAAGGTAGCTGGGTGGAGTGACTTAGTTCCCCTCCACGTGGCTTCTCCATAGAACTCGAGCTTCTCACAGAATCGTGATTGGGTCCCTAAAAGGAGCCCACCAAGTGCGTACAAGCACAAGTCAACGTCTTAGGAAATTCAGTCATAGCAGCTTCCCATTGTCACTTCCATGTTAAGTCCTAGAACCAGCCACTGGAGCAGGGATGGCAAACAATTTACAGCCACCTTGCAATTGCAGGAAATTAATCATAGAAGTGCTCGTCACAGTCTGTGCTACAACAAACAGAGGATCTCCTCTAATATTAGGAAGCAGAAATCCTTTGACTCTCTGCGTCCTTGTCCTGAGGGTTTACCACTCTCCTTTGTAATTCAATCCATGTTTCTTAAGGAATGCTGTTCCTGAAAGACCTCAAGGAGGGTTTCTCTACTGCTCCAGCTGCAGAAAAAAACCTCCTATTGAAACTGTTTGCTTTCTGCTCACAACAGCTAGAGCTAAGAGTTCCACAAAGCCATTGTTGCACCAATCTGTGTCAAGACTGGCAGAGAGCGCTGCCCACTTCATTTTCCTTTCACTGCCTTTGGGCGGGGGGTGGGCATAAAAACACAGCCCAAAAAGAAACATGTTTGCATCAGAGCTACTTTCTTCTCTTCACCTTTTTCTGGTTGCTCCTAAAAGCCACCACTAATGAAAAACATTTGCCCTAGTCATAAAATGAGTAACAACTGGGCTTCTCACGCAAAACTGAAAGTTGAAGGGAAAAGGTCAGTTCTGTGATTAGAATGGTAATGGCTCCTGGTTGTTCTTTCTCCTATAAGGGCAGACTGGACCTTCTTTCACAGGTAACTGTAGATTAAGTTTGGGAAGCTTAACCTTGAGACGTTGGATCTTAGTGCTGGAGGGTGAACCAGAGATCACCAAGCCCAACTTTTCTTCTTTACAAATAAAGCAGCTCAGAGAGGCTAAGTGCTTTGACCCAAGCCACAAAGCAACAGTAGTTTCTCCCTTTTGCTCCAATGATACCTATCTTTGCCTTCCTTTCTGTTCTTTTGTTTATTGGTGTTATAGAAGAGAAAGGGGAGAGGGTGTAGTGTTGTTAATCTTCCATACTTGCAGTGATGAAATATATTGCTGTGCTTAAGATCTCTTTTATTCATTCAGCAAATATTTATTAAGTGCCTACCAGGTGTTAGGCATTGTGCCAGGACATTCTTCCACTCTGCCTGTTGAACACAATTTTCCTCAAAGTAGAATGAGGCCTTAGGCCAGCTGCTGTGAGCATGGAAGAGGCATTTTGTATTTCCTGTTTCCTGACTCTGGACCTATACTGACTCCTATCTTCCAGGGCCTTGCCTGGTATTTCTTGTCCTCCATGTCTCTCTGATTGAGATGGTTCATGTCTGGGGCTCTAGGTTTTAATGTCTTCAGTGGAGAGATCTTCTGCTCCAAGTTATGTGGTCTGGAGGCTGAACATGACTGGGGCATTTAGGATGGCAGCTGTGTCACTCACATGGCTTAGAAGTTAAAGTAACAGTTGGATGGAAACTCATCTGGGACTATGTAATGGAGTCATTTGCTTCTCTTCCAGTTGCCTCTGTATATGGCTTGGTCTTCTCACAGCAGAGTGGCTGGGTCCTAAGGGGGAATATTCCAAGCACATGTAAGCACAAGTTACAGAACTTTGAAGGTTCAATCTTAGGTTCATCCTGGAGAGGGTGAAACCAGGCTGTTACTTGAAGACAAGAATTCTGAAGCTCTGTCTGATGTACTTTGGGCTTGTTGCAAAGAGGGACCAGTCCTTGGAGAGGAATATCATGCTTGAAAAGGTGGAGGGACAGTGTAAGAGAGGAAGACCCTGGATGAGATGGATTGACTCAGTGACTGAGTTAATGAGAGTAGGTGTGTCAGAGACAATAAGGTTGGCACAGGATAGAGCATGATTCAGAGCTGGTGTATAGAGGGTCATTATGAGTCGCAAGGGGCTCAACAGCACATAACAACTCAGCAGCTGTACCATAGTTTCCCTTAAATGTCACAGGAGAAAAAAAAAAGTCCCAGAAGCAGCTTAGGATCGGGGTAGTAAGCAATCATAGCTAGTTTTAATTCACCACAGCAGTAAATAAAATGACATCCTTGCCACAATGAGAAACCAAACCAAACCATCTAATACTCAGAATAGAGTTGTGAGCGGCACACATGGTAGGTGCTTGGCCACCAACCAAGAGCCTGGTCATTAAAATCTAAACAAAGTCACTTTGGGAAAAAGAAAATAAGAAAAAAAAAATAGAGAGAGATCTGCCTATTTCTAAAAGGTCCTAGCTATTGAAAACTCTGTTGGAGAGTGGTTCTAATCCCACAGTGTCAACATTAGTCAGAAGCCACTTGACAACTGGTTTTTTGGTTTTAGCATTAGAAAGTAGAAATCCCCTTGCCCCGGTCTTTGAGTCCTACAGAGGGTTTACTGGTTTGCCTTTCATCACTCAACTGGTCTTTCTTGAGAAATAGTCTTCTAGTTTTGGTTCTCATGCCCTTCAGGCCTTGTGTTCTCCCTTGGGAGTCATGTGCCCTGCAACAAGCCCAGGAAGGAAAGGCATGAGCAGGCGTAGAGGATGCTCTGTGGTGATTTGATTGACCCCAGGTCTTGCCTCTCTTAGCTGCTGAGCTAGAGCCTCTCAGCTACAGAAAAGACATAGCTTGTGGGTAGAGAGAGGGTCAAAGGGCTCTTCAAAGACAGGACATGCCCCTCATACAAGTTTTCTTTATTGGAGATCTCCTGTGGAATTTTTCTTTTGTTAGAAGCCAGTGTGGTATGAATAGGGTCTGGAGAGTACTGATGATTAGATTTCTATTACGCCTTTGAATTGTACTGGAGAAGAGTATTGGGTATCTCAGGGATTGTCAAAAGAACAAGCAAATCTATCTTGGAGGAAGTGCAACCAGAGTGCTCTTTAGAAACAAGAATGGAGAAACTTGGTTTCACACCCTTTGGGCATATTGTCAGGAGGGATCAGTTCTTAGAGAGATACATGATTCTGGGAAAGGTGGAGAGGAAGACTCTCGACAAGGTGGATCGACACAGTGCCTATAACAATGGGCATGAACATATCAAAGTCATGAAGATAAAACAGGAAAGGGTAAGGTTCAGACATGTCCTTCACAGGGCTTCTCTTGCTATGAGTCAAAGTTGATTTGATGGCACCTAACGACAACAAAAACAACAACAATATTACGGGGAAATTTCACAACAAATGAAAAAGAGCATTCTATTTGGAAAGTTGATTTCAACAGGGTGAAAAAGCTTATTTCAAGTTAGAAGAAAGTAATAGCTGCAAAAAAGAAAAGACCACGCAGGTAATGTTGGTTGAGTGTAATACAGTAGGGGCTAGTGGGTACTGTGGGAAAATGGAGAGAGATGATCTTATCAAACAGGGGAAGTCTTTATGTATCTTCACTTGCAGCCAATTGACAGTTCTTAGAGTTTGCTGTTTTTTAGGGAAAGGGCTGAAATCATGTCTTTACCCAGAGATTTTCTGTTTAAAATAGGTTGGCAACAAAATGAAACATATTGGGGCAAAATATTTAAAAATATATACACTTTTGTCTTTACCTGTTTAATCACCAAAATATTGATATAGTTTGCTTGAATGCTGAACTCAGGAGGTGAATAAACTGAATTTTAGTCAGTTCCACATGAAAGCAGAAAAATGTCTTGCTTGGCTGGTTGGTGGAGAGCAAGACCTGTACTTCTTGTTTTAAAGAGAAGGAAGTAGAAATTCACTGAAGTTCCTTTAGGAATTGACCTGAAACCCCCAAAAAAGACAATTATTGAACTGAGATTAAGTGTTAGAATGTCTGTGCTTGTCCCGAGGTAAAGGTCTTACTAGATGTGAAGTAATGATGTCTAATGTTAACTCTGACTGCAACAGAGTGTAACCAGTGTGCTCCTTGGAGGCAAAGAAGATAAAGTTTTGTCTCACATACTTCAGACATGTTTCCTGGAGTGGCTATTCATTGGAGAGGGAAGATTATGAATTGCTTGGAAAAGTTTAGGGATGGCCAAAGAAAGGAAGACCCTCAATGAGGTGAATTGACAAAGTAACTACAGTAATGGCCTCAAGTGTATCAGAGATAGGATGGCACAGGATAGGACAGGATTCAGATCTATTGGTCATAGGGTTGTTATGAGTCATACTGAATTTGACAACACCTAATAGCAATGTTAATTCACTTGCTATGCATCTGAGAGCTAGACAAAGAATAAGGATGAGAAGAAGTATGTATATCTTTGAACTATAGTGTTGGAGAAGAGGACTGAATATTCCACGGGCTGCCATAAGAGCAAACAGATATGTCTTGAAGAAGGTACAGCCAGACTACTTCTTGAAGGCAGATAATAAAGCTTCATCTCATGTACTTTGGACATGTTGCTAGGAGAGACTGTTCCTTGGGGAGAAACACTATGCTTGGGAAGGTGGAGGGACTAAAAAAGAGGGAAAGACCCTCAACCAGGTGGATTGATACAGTGACTACCACAATGACCTCTGTATAATGTGACGGAAAGTATAAGGATGGCACAGGATAGGACAGGGTTCAGTTCTGCTGTTTATAGGGTCGCTCTGGGTCATGCTCAACTCAATGGCACACAACAACAACAACAGTGTTAACTGGGAAATATGAGAACAAAGGAACAATTTAAGTTCAGTGTAAGGAAATATTTAGAGTATGAGAGGCCTAAAAGGCCTTGAAATAATAAAGAGAAACTCAAAGATCTTCTCTTTCAAACCCTGAGGTTTCTAATGAAGAATTAACAGCTTTTTTGTAAGCCAATCTGCTAAAAAGGAAGTGAGTGAAGGGGACCCCTGTGGGTCCTCTTTCATCCTATGAATCCTTCTAGATCTCACAGAGCGTCCCCCCCCCCATATTTACTAACTCAACAAAATGATTTACCAGCTATCTCCTCCCTCCAGGAGGTAAACAGGCAATACAATAAGCAAAATTCCTATTATTTATTGTTTGAGCCCCATAAATCATTACTCACCCTGGGTAAGTATTTATCTCTAAGGCATCACAAAATATTTAAGCTGCTATCTCCTTTTTTTTATGAATGAAAAAGAAAAATTGAGCAAATATCTTAGTGCACAGACAATGCTGCAAGCAGTAACTGTTGGGTTTCAGAAAACGGGAGTATGTGAGCGTGCTGTGTGTGAGGGACATCGCCAGTCCTCAGAGGCTCTTGGTTTCTTCCATTGCATTCCAAATCTTTCTTGGGATTACATTCCCTGTTGGAAGTTTAGGTCCTTAAAGGGCAATTTATAGATAACATCATATGGGCTATTCCTTTCCATATTTGGTTACTTAGAAAGTCCATCTTGAATTAAAACCTTATTGTACCAAAATAGGGGGCTTTTTGTGAGATGCAAGCAGGCGGGGTGCTAGCCTGTCACCATGACAACAGGCATTTGCATTAAGAACAGCTCTTCAGACCACATTACAGTCACGTAGTCACGTGGTCTTGAGAGGCCCTTTTGATACCCTTGTAATCTTTTCCCTAAGCGTGATTGTTAACATCTTCTGAACATAATCATTAACCATGTTCTGTAACAGATAATTACCTACTGTAGTTAGTATTTTCAATCCCTGGGTGCCTTGTGAAATTCAGAGTGCAAGACCTACTGTAGCTTTACTTTACCTAAACAAGTAAAGTAAAGCAATTGGGCTTTTTGAGATCTTGGAAAATTTGCATTTTGTACAGAAATATTGTGTTGACCCCACCATTATGTGTATCTGTCATTACACGCGCTAGGCTGTTCATTCTGTTCTTCAAATGCCAAACTCCGGCAGTTCCACAAGTGAGCTCCTGTCTCGTGTCTGTATTTCTTTGTTTCCCTGCAATGCCTGCACACTTACTAAACTTTAGAGCCACTTTTTTCTTTATGTTGTGGCACTTTCTTACCAAGATATGTTGTAATTTCCCCCCCCCCCGGTTTATAGTAATTTCCCCTGTCAATTTCTCTTTATCACACAATAGTCCTTAAGACTGGCAAGGCTGATGTCTGACCAAAATCTCCACACAGGAGAAACCCTCCTATTCCAGGTTCCCTATTCTTCATCTTTCTTTGGAGGTACACGTAGAACTCCTGGGGATTAGAGGAACAGGACATGGTGAAAAGAGAAAGAGAGAAGTGGGGGGGGAGGGAGGGGAAGGAAGGAAAGAAGGAAGGAAGGAAGGAAGAAAAGAAAACTATGACACTTCAAACCATAACAGGACTGAAACCTTACTAATATTTTTTCTCATGGACTGCCAAAAGAACAAACAACTCTGTCTTGGAGAAAGTGCAACCAGGTTGTTCCTTAGATGCCAGGATGGTGAAACTTGGTTTCATATTTTGGCCATGTTGTCATGAGGGACAGCCTTTAGAAAAAGGAGTCTTGCTGGCAAAGGTGGCAGGTCATGCAAAGACAGGGAGACCTTCAGTGACTATGAATTGATACAGTGACTGTAACAACGAGCTTGAGCTTATCTATGATGCAGGTTCTTGTCGATGGTGATAGGTTCATAGAGTCACTATCAGTTGTAGTTGACTTGATGGCACCTAACAACAAATGCTTTTTCAGCTGTGTAATTAAAGCATTATACTATTTGATTCTGTAATTATATAAATGAGACGCAAAACCATTGTTGCTATGTGCTGTTGAGTTGTCTGTAACTCAACTCTACATACAACAGCTCTAAACCCTGCTCTATCCTGTGCTATTCTTACTGTCTCTGATTATATGACCTACTTGGGCTGTCTGGATTGATCAGCACTATCTCTGATAAGGCACTAAGGAGGAGAATGTGTATCACACAACTTGTCTACTCTCTGCCCTGCTAACCTTTTTTCCCCCCTCTCTCTAATGAAATGCCAACTAGAATGAACTTCAAGAGCTGTATGAGCACCATATTTGCTTAACTCCAAAATCAGAACCTATAGCAAAGGCGGCATGACTTTATTGGTGATAAAGCCAAGGTCTGCACACTCACACAGTGTAAAGAACTTTGGGTTTTGTCAAAACTCTACTTGGAAGGGGTAAAGGCCCAAGAGAAGACACAAGAGGTCAACTTAGTGAATGAAGAGATATGGGGTACCTTGGAGAGGAGCTGTTCAATGCAGAATAAACACATTTCTGATTATATGTAGATGATAGGGAACTCTGGTGGCTTAGTGGTAAGGAATTGTACTGTCAATGTAAAGGTACATGGTTCATATCCACCAGCTGCTTTGTAGGAGAAAGATGGGCATCTCCTGGTCTGAGATTTACTGCCTCTGAAAAACCACTGGAAGATCAGCTATGTGTCAGTGCCAACTTGATGGCGGACAACAAAATGCATATGATAGTCACAGCAGCAGAGTCACATTGTACATCATGATGATGGCACGAGGCTGTGCTTCATCCTGTTAATGAAAGGTTGCTGTGAGTCTGAGGTGAGTCAATGTGAACAGAAATGTGTTTGTGTGTATGTGTATATATACACATGTATATGTATATGAAGGTGGCCTTGACCTGCATGCGGGCTTCTGGGATTAGTAGTTATTCATACCTGCGTGGTGTGGGGACCACTGCAAGACTTTGTGCCACACACGCTGTACCCCCTGGCTCCTCCCTTCTACCCCCATGCTGTGTTCTGTGCTCCAAGATTGAAGCTTCAGTTTGCTTGGCTCTACAGTCAATGCTCTTGGTACCAGCAGCCAGAAAATTAAAAGACAAATTGCATTGGGAAAGTCTGCTGCCAGAGACCTCTCCAAAGTACTGAAGAGCAATGATGTCAGTCTGGAGACTAAGGTGCACCTGATCCAGGCTATTGTCTTTGCAGTTACTTGCTGTGCATCAAAAAGATGGACAATGACTAGGGATGATAGAAGGAGAGTTGATGCCTTTGAGCTATGGTGCTGAAGAAGAGTATTGACTATACCGTGGACTGCTAGGAAAACAAGTTCATCCTGGAGAGGAAGAAGGCAGGCTGCTCCTTGGAGGCAAGGATTCTGAAGCTTCGTCTGACATACTTTGGACATATTGCAAGGTGGGATCAGTCCTTGGAGAGGGATGTCATGCTTGGGAAAGTGGAGGGACAGCGCAGGAGAGGAAGACCCTCGATGGATTAATTCTGTCACTGGGGTAATGGGGATAGGTGTGTTGGAGACAATAAGATTGGCAAAGGATAGACCAGGGCTTAGGGCTGTTGTACATAGCGTTGCTATGAGTTTCAAGTGACTTGATGGCACATAACAACAATGACAACAAAATATGTATATGCATGTATATGTGCATATATACATGCTTGTGTTTATGGATACATATATACTTTTCCTCAACGAACCTCTCAAAGTTTTTAAAAGAGCATCTTGTTGGACTACTGAAATTTGCTTTTGTCTCCTGCTGCATGATGGTTCCTACAGCATCACAACTCCCTTCTCCCACCCTCTCCCAAAGCTTAAAAAGTGGGATCAGTTCCCAATTGGTGCTGACTTTTGAGAAAAGTTTTGCTCATTATGAGCTGAGTCCTTTGTGATGTAAAGCCCAGTGAATCTTGCCATGATCGCCCAATAGTGAACATTTTCTTCTCTCAGTTACGTATTACTTGATATGCTCTTACCTTCCTAATGGCAGATAGGAAACTGTTACATGTGTAGGAAAAAGGGGTATTGGGCTCTGGTTGTGTCTTTTGTGATTGTGGGACAAAACCACTCTTATTAATCTTACGATGAGTAAAGATTCCTCTGGGGTAAGGCATTGAGATTAGAGGTACTGAGAATCTATATGGTCATACTGCTGAAGGCCTGGAGCAGAGTAGATTCTTGACATACAGAATGGGATTAGCCATAGTGGAAGGTGGCTAAGTGCTGGAGTTGGATTTTTCATTCTTAACACCCAGTGTGGTATTTAAGAACCTCCTTGTCATAACCAAGTGGACATAATTCCTAGGGATGAAAGACAATGTACTGTGGAGTAAATACAGGAGCTGACATTGTTTAGCTATCTTCATTGTTCTACTTTTTTTTTTTTTTTGGTCAGAGACGCAGTGGTCATGAACTCAGTTAGCATCTCTCTGTCAATTCAGAAATGTTCCTAAGCATTATGGTGTTATTTATGCAGTTTGGATTGAAGCAATGTGGATAAATTTTATTCATTGGTAAAATTGATAGAGTTGCTATGACTCGAGCCAGTCAGGAGACAGCATATTGATAACAGCTGAGTGCCTTTGGGATGCACTAGGCCAATCTTCCTTTGGCTCCAGCCACACAATAGTTCTGTTGTCTACACCAGCGTGCCGAGGTCCACAGGGGCACTGTAACAGCTCCGCACCGAAACCCATCAGATAAACCGATTAAATCTGCACTAATCACAGAGCCCAGTGCAAGTGCTGTCAGTGCCCTTGAATATTGCCAGAAGGATCAATTGCTTTGGATTGGACAGAAGAAATGCATTTGTATCATGGCTGGAAGCTATTACCAGGTGATAATGTTCTAGTACAATAGTGTTATCTTTTAATTAATGAATGCTGAGGAATAAATTCAGACCCACGGAACACATACAAGGTATTGCAACCAGGGAGAGGAGAGAGTGAGAGAGAGGTGGGGTGGGAGCGGGGCGGGGGAGGAGAAAGAGAGAGAGAGAGACAGACAGCGCAAGCAGGGAGGGAAAGAGAGAGAGAGAGACAGCGCAACAGCACGAGCGGCTAGCTCTTAGTAGAGTAAGGTGCGTTGACTTCTGCCTGCCTTTCTGATAACGTCCTACTTGTCCTCTCCTCGTGCACTGCTCTTTCCAGGTGCTGTCTCTCTCCTACCTTGGGCTTTTGGTATCTTCTGCCAAGAAGGCTTGACCCTCAGATATTTGCATGTCCGGCTTTTTCATGTTGCTCATAGTTCAAATGGCACAGCCCCATGGAAAGCTTCCTTGATCACCAAATAGTAAGGTCCCATTCCTTCAGTCTGTATTCCACTATTATGTCTCACTTCCTGAAGAGCACTTATTGCCATCTGCAATTCTGCTGTTCAGTCGGCTATTTGTTTGCAGTGGAGCTCCATTTGTGTATCCCTAGCCTCTGGCAGAGTCTGCACACAGTGAAAAACAAACCAAAATAAAACAGAAAACAAATGGCCCTTGAGTCGATTCCAACTCATGGCAACACAACATGCCAGACTAGAACTGTGCTCCCTGGGGTTTTCAACGGCTGGAGTTTTGGAAGCAGTTTGCCAGTGCTTTCCTTCCAAGGTGCCTCTGGGTGCACTTGAACCTCCAAACTATTCCCCAGCAGATACATGTGTTAACTCTCTGCATCACTGAGAGACTGCATGGCATCCAGCATGTGCTTGATAAACTTTGTTGAGTAAATTAATTTCTTTGGCTCCTGGGTCTGTTTTTGGATAAAGGTGTGATCATACTTTGTTGTCGGTTGACTTTTCAGTTGGTTCTGACTTATGTACAAAAGAACAAGACTACCCAGCCCTGCATTATCCTCACAACTGCTGCAGTTTTTGAGCATGTCCTTGTGGGCTTTGTGTCAATCTGTCTTGAGTGACCATCTGCTTCCAAGGAGATAACACTTTATTAGAAGCCTCTACTGTTTCTAGCCTAAATTTTGCCCCCAGCTTAGTAGGGGACCTTGGGCAAGTCACTCAATCTCCAACCCCCCCCCCCCCGGCTTCCTGGACTGCTTCAAGGCTTCTCAGCTATGTGTGTGTCCATGTGTGATTATCTATTTATTTAAGCCATCTCCTACCACAAGCAAAAGGATGGAACCTCATTTATACAAGTAAAGGAAAAAGTCTCTGTACACATTTTGCCCACGTGTAGTGTAATGGCCTAACTATTCTCACCAACATAGTGGTCCCCAGGAGTGGTCCAGGCCCTCTTGATTTAATCCTTTTCATAGCCAGTTGGAAGTGGATTCACATGAGGGTTATGAAACAGCATATGGTTACTATCTCCCCAAAGAAGGGGCTTGGACCTGATGTGGAGGTGGGGCTAGGCAATGAACTCGGGTCTCTCCTCGTCTTTATGATGCAACTTCAGGAAGATGTTGAACATTCATACTGCCACCCCTGGGAGCACCATGAAGGAGGAGAGGTTCCCACCACATGCGGGTCAAGTTCTCCTCACCATGAGTGCTGCTGTCCATAGACAGCAATTGTAGTGCCGACCGAACCAGAATCCCAGAGACCTGAGAGTTGCTGTCGCCATTTTTACTTGGACTGCTCCAACGCCGGATGTCAGGCTTCTCAGTTTTAAAGCAACATTTCTAAGTGCTGGTTAAGAGAAGAATAAGTTGCTAATGAGTATTTCTATTTTAATCATTCGTATTTTAATATTGAAGGGGATGGGAGTAGACAACCCATAGAAGATCATCCCAAGATGTGATGGTAATGGGTAATCATTAGATTAAGGTATCAGGATGCACATCACTGAGTATCTTCCACACTATTTAACAGATATCCAGTTACGATTCCAACTTGGGAGTTTGGTTTTCTCTCTTTGGTACCATGTGGGTCAATGAATATTTATAGGCCAATAAAAGTAGGTTATTAGTAAATGAAAAAGCGCACACTCACTGTAGAGTAGCTTCTGTCTGTATCTCCCAGGTGCAGCTACTGCCCTAGCACATGTGAAGGAGAAACAGGAAAAGCCACAGGGAGAAAATGAGCTATGGGCGTGAGGTACAAAGGTGGCTGTGTTCCTCTTCTGTGGGGACAGAGAAGGCTACCCTTTTATCTTGTGCTTATGGCAGCCCTCACCTCTCATTCTTACTGAACATCTTCAAGTTCAGAAGCCTAGAAAGCAGGTTCAAGGGATTAGATGGTCATGTCTTTCTCAGCATTAAAAGGCATGGAACTTCAATATGTTTTAAAAGGAACCAAGCAATTTAAAAAGCAGCAAAATACAGGTAGCAGAGTGCTCACATGGAAAGCAGAGATATTATGCCCAAGATGAGAGACTGGGTGCGATATTTTGTGTTTTTAAATATTTTTTATTGTGCAGATTTCCCTCTCACACTTTCCTTCATTGACATTATATTTCATACAGTTATTCCCATACATTGAGTTTTATAAAGCTAATCACCATTGGACTATGCCTACCCAGTCTTTTCAAGTTTCCACCAGATCTTTCCCATCTCCTTTATCCCCTCCCTCCACCCATGAAATTGTGCAACCCTGTAATTTTACCCCTACCTATCCTCACCCCTCGGCTCCCACCCCTTCCTCCTTTGGATCCCTATACATGTTTTACTAGTTTTCCTTCTATTTTTATAATAATGGTCTTATGCAGTTTATGAATGCTATGTTTTGAGGAAAACAAAAATACGACTATTAACCAAGAACTGTGAAAATAACCCCACAGAAATTCTTTGGAGAAAATAAGATGTGATTACTCAATACACGTTTTGGAGTGGTGGTTTCGCTTCAATAGAGTTGAGTTGTTTGATGCAAACTTCTGATACGATAGCTTGTTTCTCACATAGCAATGCCCCCACCACGTGTGCATACATGAAACGGTTTTTATTTTCCTCCTTAAAGTTAAATACAGAAAAGTATGTTACTTCTCAGAGGAGCTTTACATTGAAAGAAAAATTATTACTACCAGTGGAGGATTTCCCTGGGATCGATATGATATTTTATGTTGTCTGTAGAGCAGACACCTTTGTATTGTGATATTGGTGAAGAATATTGAACATAGTGTGTCCAAAGAGCAGACAAGTCTGTCTTGAAAGAAGGGCAGCCAGAGCCTCTGCTCCTTAGAGGCGAGGCTGGCGAGGCTTGGTCTCACAGACTTTGGGCGTGTTCTCAGGAGGGACAGCCTCCAGACAATGCTAGCATGCTTGTCAGAGGAGTGGGAGGTTCTCAACAAGATGGGCTGATGCAGCTACTGCAACAGTGGGTATAAGCCCAGTGGAGAGTGATTGTGAAGATGGCACAGGGTCAGGCCAGGTTTCTATCTTTGTACATAGGGTTGCTCTGAATTGACGTTGATTGGACGGTACAACAACAGAAACTGAAAGGATGGAAGAAAAAGTTTGCATCTACAATGAACTGATAAATTCTGTAAAAGAAGAAATGAAGGCAATGGAAGCATAACGCTGGGGTTTTTAGTGGAGTAGTGAGGGTGGTTATAGTCAGGAAAGGATCTCTAACCTCCTTGTACATTCTACTTCCATTGCTTTGTGACTGATTATTTTTTTCACTTTTTTTTTAATAGGGAAAAAACATATTGGGGGTACAAGGAGGTGAGGGTTGAGGGCAGAAGGGTGAGGATGGACAGGGATGCAGTTGCAGAGCTGCAGAAATTGGTTGGTGAGGGGAGCAGGTGAAGGAAATGAAAAGGATCCAGTGGGGACCAGATGCTACAGGAAAATGACAAGCATTTTCCAATGGTAGTTAAATCAACTGTCTTACTGATTTGGGAACTGGATGCTGACTCTCTGGCTTCTTCATGCTGAACAGGGGTGTTGATGTGAAGGGGGAAAGGGAGGACACTTTATCACCTTACTGGTGATCTTGGGTTAAGGCTGCTTGCCTTCTTGTTCTGTTAGATATTTTCCTGTCATTTGCTCCCCTCTGGACTGCAAAGTATTTTCCCAGTGACTGATTCTTTCAGACATTAGGACTGTTTCATTTATTTATTTGGTTGGTTCCTTTCAATTAGCTACTACCTTATCCATTTTAGACCAGACAAGCACTTTCTACAAAGCTGACCAAAAAGCGTATGGTTCCTGATCCCCAGGACAGAATTCTGAACTTCTGCTTTAAAATTGGAAATGTCACCTAGTTGCCTGGACTAGAGCTAGAGTCACTCACCTGGGAATACACCTGTCTCTTCCCACTGGCACTGTGGAGTGCCACACCAGGAGTGACCCCTGCCCCTCTCAGGGACACTTGAGAGGTCTCTGCTAGCAGCTATACAGGATTTACCCGTAGAACTGGGAGTTGCTTTTCCCAACGCACCCAGGCAGAGGTGGGTACCTGAATGAAGATGGAACTTTTATTCTCATAGGTGTAAGTAATGTGTTCTGAGGAGCTTAAACAAAATACTCACTGTATGAAGGGTGTGATGATTAGTATTGTCTACTATCAAGGCCATGATCCTCAGTATAACTGTCCTTTATATTGTTAAATTTTAATCTCTATCATGCTAATGAGGAGAGGTTCTACAAAGGTATGATCAGCCTTCTTTGATTAAGGGAGGGTCTCCTCAGGAGTGTAAACTGTAAGGGAGATTTGCAATGGAGGTCTGGAGTCTCTTGTAAAAAGCTAGAGACCTTTTATTCTGATCTTCATCTTACTGTCTGGCTTGTGGTCTCCAAATTTGAACCAGTGGCCCACTGCTTGATATTGTTGACCTGTCACCCTGCTCTCCAATCAGCACCTTTGGGCACATCAGCCTCCAAAGCCAGTAAGTAGCCTGAGACCCTGTCTAGCTGTTGATGACTTGGACCCATTAGCCTCCCCACATTCATCTCTCTTGAGGTCTGACCTGGGACTTGTCAGCCTCTACAAGCTGGTGAGCCATTTCCTTGAAATAAATCTCTCTGTCATTCCCTGTTTCTTTCTCTCTTGCTCTGTGTGTATAAGCTTCATTGGTTTTGTATCACTAGAGAACCCAGTCTAAGACAAAGGGAGAGAAGCAGCATTTACAGGAGACAGGTGGAGACAAATTTATTTTGGGGCCTCTGTGGTCCATGAATTATTGGAAGTAATTATTAGAAGAAATAACTTAGTCTATCTATTCTCCAAGGACACATACACATATTCTCCAATGACACCTGGCCTTGCAAGCATTAAAAGGAAATGATACTGTGTGTGTCTGAGTCAGAAATAGTCCTACCAAGGGACAGAATCTTTTAAAAAATAATTCTATGTTGATATATTTTTAGTCATCAGATGATAAACAAGCCATTTCTCTCTCCTATTGATGGCAGTACTCTTCTGTTTCTGGTTAAAGTTCAGAGGAAAGAGGAAGACTAGTTTTACCCAATGGCACTTGTAGGTCATGTTGAAAAGAGCTGAAAGACATTCATTCCAATCCCTCTATTACACGATTGGAATGAAAGGCTTAATAACAGTTCTAGATACAAAATTCCATATACCTGTGAAAATGTAGCTAATCACGTTGCTGTTTGTGCTCATAATTTGACATTTCTGCTGAGTCCATCTTTAGCAAAGGGAACTGAACCTCTCTAAGACCCTTACCATGTACATATTTTGTTCTATTTAGTCATTAATTTATTAGAAAAATATGTGAGTACCTACCACATGTAAGTAATGATAATATAGCCCTGGACAAAATAGGCATGGCATGATCCATCAGTCTAAAGAGAGAGACAAAGAAAAATTAAAATATATACTCAAATTATTCAGAAGTTTTTATAAGTTGTTGTTGTTGTTATGTGCTGTCAAGTTGCCTGCGACCCATAGTAACCCTATGCATAGCAGCTCTGAACCCAGCCCTTTCCTGAATCAGTTTCACACATTCTGACACCAACCCCCATTGCCCCAGTTACTGAATCAATCTATTTCATCCTGCGTCTTCCTCTCCTGCGTTGTCCTTCCACCCTTTTGAAAACAATGTCCTTCTCCAAGACTGGTCTCTCCTGGCCACATGCCTAAAGTATGTGAGACGGAGCTTCAAAATCCTAGTCTCCAAGGGAAAATTGGTTTCATCCTCTCCAAGACAGACCTATTTGTTTTCTTGGCCATCCATGGTATGTTCAAGACTCTTCTCCAGCACCATAACCCAAAGGCATCGATTCTTCTTGTCATCCTTAGTCATTGTCCAGCACTCTAATGCATAACAAGTAATTGTGAAGACCATGTCACGGATTAGGTGCACCTTAGTCTCTAGACTGACATTATTGCTTTTTAGTTCTCTGGAGAGGTCCCTGACAGCAGTTTTTCCCTATGTAATTCAACTTTTGATTTCCTGACTGCTGGTGTTAAAGAGCGCTGATTGTGGAGCCAAGCAAGGTGCAATTGTTAACAATTTCAGTGTCTTGTCCATCTATCAAGGTGCTTTCAATTGGTCTAGTGGCAAGAATTTTTGTCTTCTTGATGTTGAGCTTCAATCCATGTTGAAGAATACAGTCCTTGACCTTCTGCAATCTTGCTTGGCTAAAACTGAAGAAGACCTTAAGCACATACTGCAGAATAAGCAGTATAGAGAAAACAAAGCAAGGTTTTTTGTAAAAAGGGTGAAGTAAACTCTATTTGTTGTTGAGTTGTTGACTCATCACTGACCTTACCTTGGGTTTCTGAGGCTGAAAAAGTTCATGAGAGGAGATTGAATATCTTTCTCTCTTTAGTGTGACTTGAACTGCCAGAGAAATGTTCTCTTTGGATTAGCAGCTCAACTCCCAATGGACTATGCCGGTAGAACAAAAAAATGGTAGCTATATAAGAAGATCAGAAGGATTTTAAAGAGTGGAATAATTAAAATAACTCATGGAGAAAATCTCCATGAGCCTAATTCTGAAGTTCTACGCCCTTGAGGATACTCTAGTTTCAGCCCAATGAGGCATCTCATGTGTGGACATTTGAAAGAATCCTAGAGCTATTCTCATGTCTTCTTTGACCAATGATGGTGTGAGGACGAGGTAGATATGTTCAGGGATGTGTATCCAGCCTTGTGCTGTACAGGTCTAGAGGTCACTGTTTGAACACTTCTGTATATGGTCATCTTGACAATTTTACACAGACAAGTCAATGCTTTATTCTACTGTGATTTCCCTTTTAAATTTGTGACATTAGCCTGAATTGACAACCAGGAGAATGAGGGCAGGAGAAGTAGTTTTGAGGAAGATAGTAGATATCTTCTATTTGTGTAGTTTCATTTCATATTGGTGACCTGAAAGGAAGGGACAGTAGAACATTCTAGTTCTAGGAACTTTGCTGTTTGATTTGTTGTTTGTGCTGTCCAGTTGGCCCTAAGTCACAGTGACTTGGGGACCATGGGAGGAAACTCTGTCTGGCCCTGTGCCATCCTTATCATTTCTGCTGTGCTCAGACCATTGTTGCAGCCACTGTGTTCATTCATCTTGTTGAAGGTCTTCCATGTTTTTGCTGACCTTGTACTTTACTAAGCATGATACCTTTCTCCAGGGACTGGCCCCTGCTTGTCATTATGTGCTGTTGAGTCAATTACAATTCATAGTGACCCAATGAACAATAACTCTGAGCCCAATAACTCTTCCTGGCTCTATCCTGAGCCAGTCCTGCCGTCTCTAACATATCCACATTGCCACAGTCACTATGGCAATCCATCTCATCCAAATACTCTCTCCGGTGCTGACCCTTTACATTTCCAAGCGTGTTGTCCTTCTCCAAAGACTGTTTCCTCCTGATAACATGTCCAAAGTATATTATCAAGAGTTTCAAAATCCTTGCCTGTAAGGAACAATAAGCAGGGTGGCATCCAATTCCAAAATAGCTTGCCTCCAGAAACTCTATGAACGTGGAGAAATGACGAAAGTTATACAAGTGTTCAGGTCTTTCATTCATAGGGTCGCTATGAGTTGTCTATGACTTAATGGCACTTAACAACAATAGAAACAACAACAACATTGACAGAGCTCTGTTTGCCAGTGGATAGAAAGTTATGCTACCAAGCCAAAGGTGGGTGATTTTAATCTGCGGCCCTCAGGCCTGGTTTTAATTGGTTTTGGTCAAACATTCTTCTAAGTGGTCTGTCCATTTGCTGTACAGAGGTAACTCATGGTTGCTGTGATGCTAAACACTGTGACACTGAAGTGTAAATTTTATAGTGGTTACCCATGGTGGACAGTATTTGGTGGAGATCCTTGATTAAAACAAGATTGAAAGCAGGAGTGGCATCCACTTCTGAAATGGCTTGCCTCTGGAAACTCTATGAACATGAAAAATGATGAAAGTTATACAAGTGTTCAGGTCTTTCATTCATAGGGTCGCTATGAGTCATCTACGACTCAACGACACTTAACAACAACAAAAAGACAGACATGTTTGTTCTCTTGGTAGTCAATAGGATATTCAACACTCTTCTCCAGCACCATAACTCAAATGTGATCATTTTGCTGATTCTTCATCTGCCATCCTTATTCATTGTCCAGCTTACAGATGCATAGCAAGCAATTGAGAAGACCATGGCCTGGATTAGGTACACCTTAGTCTCTACACTGACATTGTTGCTCTTTAGCACTCATGCCCAAAGTATGTGAGAAGAAGTGAACTTTAATCATGTCTAATTCCAAACGCAAACATCAACATAGAACTTAAGAGAGTTCAAAAGACTTGAGGGCTTCTTAGCCAATTCAATGTTCCAAGAAAGCAACCCAGAAACATGTTGTTTAAAACATTTCCAAAAATAATGGACACTTTAGGAATTTGGGGTTTCATCAGCCCTACTTTTCTGATATCAACCTAGTGAATATATTTACTCAAACACATCCTTAATTTCTTATTCTTCCCTCAACTTTAAGCTCCCCAGGGAGCAGAATCTTGTTTTGCTTCATTCATATTTCCCAGAATCCCTAGAAAAATATTGCCTTATGTATAGCAAGTGCTCAACAACTGTTTATTCTATCAACTAACATAGCAATTCACGGAGCTGAGGGGACCACAAATCAGAGCTCTGCAACTGAGGCCTCTAGAGAAGGTTGGCTCCTGGTCTCCCAGCAGCACCTTCTTGCATGTGGGAGTTGGGAACCATATGGAAGATCCTCACTGTGGAAGGTGGAAAACTCAGCATGAGTGTGAAGCTTTAGTTGGAAACAGAATGCCTCAGAACTCACATTACAGGAAGACCCTGAAGAACTTTGCCTAGATTGGGGTGAGGGCTTCCTTGGATCTCACTATATCTCGGAGCCTCTCCCCAGCTTCACAGGTGCCCAACTTTCTAAGCAAGAGTTTTTACGCAAATTGAGACTTTGTTTTCTCTTGCTTTTTGTTTCCATCTTTCTAATCAAAAGGAAACTCTAGTTGATTTTGAATCAAGACCATACTGAATGACCTTTCCCAAATGGAAAGCAAGATGCTCACAGCCCACAGTTTAAATTCAACAGCGCAGGAGGGGAAGACCCTCTATGAGATGGATTGATTCGGTGACTGGAGTAATCGGGATGGGTGTATCAGAGGCGGTGCAGTTGGCGCAGGATAGAGCAGGGTTTAGGGCTGTTGTGCATAGGGTCGCTATGAGTCGGAAACGACTCGACGGCACATAACAACAACAACAGCACAACAAACAAACAAAATGAAGTTCCCAGAGAAGCGAATGCCAGAATGTCCTAGGAAGGGGCTTTTGGAGATTTTGAGTGTGCAGTGGATGGCCTCTAAGAAAGGTGGCGACACTTACTTTGATGCTTTTGGAGCAGTTGGTGGGGGTCAGTGGCCCCCGCTCCTAGAAAGCCCCATTGTGAGGTTGAGTGCCAAGTATGTTGCTTGAAGGACAAACCTAGTGTTGGTATATGGTGTGCAGCCACATGCTGGGCCTACGCCTGCTGTTTGGAAAGAATTACCGTGCAATTAAAAGACTTTCTGAGAGTTGGCAATACTTGTTAATTCCTTTGCCATTTTATATGAGCAGGAGGATTAATTAGCTTTGGTTTTATTGGAGTTATATCTAAATGCATATGTTTTGGGTTAGATATTTCTTTTTACTAGATTAGTCAGTCCCGCTCCCAACTGTGAAGCCTGCCTTGTGGGACTCATTTATGCCTGCCTGATAACTTCTCGTTTGCCGGAGTGTGGTTGCCAGGGCTGACACCAGACCCTTGAAGGGGAGGTTGGCCCTGTCCTTTCCTCACTTTATGCCTCTGGTGAAGAAAGGAAAAGGAAAATGGGTAGGGATTTAGAACGCAGAGGTGGACGGAGTAGTAAAATTTCTTTCATTTTTATTTTTTTTATAAATTTCTACAAATGACTTCTGAAAACAGACTTAGTCTCCCAAATGCCTTTCTTTGATATTTCTTCATTTTTGTACTTTCATGGAAGAGGAAAGAAAAGTTCAAAACCCTTTGCAAGGGAAAGTGTGCCACTTTTTAATGAAGCTCGGAAAAAGCTCACCAGAGCAACTTCTTCAGACTTAGTGTTCAAATGTGAGCTCCCCACGTTTCCAGTTCTTCCTCTGACAATAAAGCCATAATTAGTAGAATATTTTTTCTTAGATACATTGGTGACCTTGGAAATACACAATAGTCCAGAAGTAGATATATTAACTATTCTATTATTACTCATGTAATGAAGGCTGCTTGTCTATTCATCTTCCAGCACTGGACCTAGTACACAGAGATGTACAGTTAATTACTGAATGAGAAAAAAATGTTGCTTGGGGCACTAGGTGTTTGTCTAGGACAATGGTTTTTGATTAAGCCTGTATGAGGTTTACCTAAATGACTCACTAATGGAATGATTCCAGGCTTTATCTTCAGAGTTCTGATTTCATAGGTAAGAGAAAGAGTCTAAGAATATGTCTTTTTAACAAATACCTCGATGTATTTGAATGCAGGCTCTCGATCTTATATATTATAGAGCGGGGAAATGTATTGGGTATGGCTTTTCAAAACTCTGTTGTTGCTTTGTTGCTGCCTGTGACTCGTGAGGCCCTATGCATGACAGAATCCAGTCGTGATCCATCAGCTTTTCATTGACTGGGTTTATGAAGTAGATCATCACTATTCACTAGTCCTACCTAGTCTGGAAGCTCCTTTGAAATGAGCTCGGCTTTGTAGCTATACACTGCCTCCACTGACGGAGGACTAGTGACTGTGTATGAGGTGCCTTGGTGAGGAATTGAACCAGGGTCTCCCTTGTGGAAAGTGAAAATTTTACCACCCTATGACTGCTACCCCCAGCTTAAGGTTTTAGAGGCTATGTCTCTCCAAACCAGCTTATCTTCCTGTTGCTGTCCATGGTCATGACCTTTCCCAAGGGCCCCCATACATGGGGTCTCTCTCCCTCCTTCACTCTAGCATTTTTGCCATTTACCATTCCTTTTGCCTTCCACTATCCTGACAAGTGGCATCCACTTTCTCTGAAGCCCTCTTGCAGGTCCCCTGCAGACATCTGAGAACATCGTGTTGGGTGTCTAAAACAACCCCTCAGTCTTGCTTTGAAATTGCAAGTTGACTGAGTAGCCAGAATGACTTAAGTGCATCATTCTAGTTTCTGTGGCCCTCCCAGTCACCAGTTTAGTGGGTTTGACCCAAGATATGGAGTGAGGTAAGCTTTCTGAGCTTAGGTATAAAACTGAGTAAATTAAAAACCCCAATCCCACTGCTGTTAAACAACTTCTGACTCATGATGGGCCTCTGCCAGGTTTCTGTAAATACTAATGAGTGGAGACTACTCTGTTTGAAGGCCCAGTCAATAGATCTGTCATGTCTGTATCACTCAGCAGGAAAATGCTCTATCTTTCTACTCTAACACTGGAATGCTCAAAAATACCTTGATTTCTCCTCCCCGTGGCAGGAATATGAAAGACATTTCCTATAATGCAGATGTTGGTTTTGCATTAAAGAAGATTGTTGTTGTTAGGTGCCATTGAGTGAACTCCAACTCATCATAACCCTATGAACAATGTGTTGAAAGCTTGCCTTATCATGTGCCATCCTTAAAATTTCTACCATGTTCATTGTACCATTGTTACTGTCACTAGATCAATCCAGTTCATTGAGGATCTCCTCTTTTGCTGAGCCTTCACTCTGCCAATCATGATGCTTTTTTCCCAGTGTTTTCTACCTCCTGATAACATTGCCAAATTATGTGAGATGCAGTTTAACCATCCTTGCCTCTCAGGAGTACCCTGGTTGCACTTCCTCCAAAACAGATTTATTTGTTCTTTTGGCAGCTCATTCAATACTTTTTGCCAACAACATAGTTCAAAGGCATCAATTTTACTTTGGTCTTCCTTATTCATCGTCTAACTTTCAAATGCAAATGAGCAGTTGAAAAATATCATAGTTTGTGAGAAGATTATACTTTCTGTTATAGCATATGTGTATGTAGTAGTGAACAGGATCATAAATAGCAAAACTATGAAGTTTTAGCTGAAGAATAATATATTTTAAAATTTAAATGATGTACAACTACATATGGAGACTAAGAATTCTTTCTCATTTTGCCAGCTCTGATTCTCTTGTCTACGTAGGCACCTAGTGGCATGGCCTGAAGGGATAATGTGAAGATGAGTTTTCAAAGCCGGAGGAAAGCAGGAAATCAGAGTGGGTTAAGTGGGCTGCATTGGTCTGAAAATGATCTCCCAACAAGAGTAGGAAAAAGCCACATACAACTGCTGTTTGAGAAGGTTATGTGGGCTGCAGTTTCAAGGTGTGTTTATTAGCACAATACTCTGAGTGGATGGTGCTTTAATTCTTTTGGTCTTTTCAAGAACAAAAGGTGGCCATTGTGGCTCCAAGTTTCCATTCCACTCGAGTGCCCTACAAACAGAAAGGAGAATATTAGAGTTCCTCCCCCTTCTTTCCTTCTTAGTTTCTTTTCTTTCTTTCCTTCCATTTCCATTTTTTCCTCTTCTTTTTCATTCATCCAGGGAGAAAAGATTTCTCAGTAATTTGTTACTTCTCTTTGGCAAGAATGAAGTTACAAATTCACCTTCAAACCAATCACTAGTCAACATTTTAGGGCTATTATTTCCCTTTCTGAGGTCTTCAGTAGCAGATTTGCCCAATATAGTACACTGCTTGATTTCTTGACTGCTGCGTCCATGGGGATGGTGTGGATTAAAGTAGAATTAAATTCTTGACAATTTCAATCTTTTCACCATTTATTGTAATGTTGTGTATTGGTTCTGTTGTGATAAATTTTGTTTTCTTTATGTTAAAATATAACCCACACTGAAGACTATAATTAATTGAGCTTCTTAAATAAGTGCTTGACTTTTTCTTCATTGTTTTGCAAAAAAGCTATGCCATCTGTATATCAATTTGTTAGTTTTTCTCTGATATGATGCATTGAGCCTGTTGCTATTGTTGTTAGGTGCAATCAAGTCACTTGCAATTCATAGCAACCCTATATACAACAGCTCTGGACCCTGATCTATTCTGAGTCAGCCTTAGTTGTCTCTGACATGCCTACCCCCAACACCGCAGTCACAGAAATATCATTGAGGGTCTTGCTCTCTTGTGTTGTCTCTCTATCCTTCCAAGCATAATGTCCCTCTCCAAGGAGTGCTTCCTCCTTGCAACATGCCCAAACTATGTCAGATGGAGCTTCAGAACCCTTGCTCCCAAGGAGCAACCGGATATTACTCTCTCCAGTATGAAACTATTTGTTCTCCTAGAAGTCCATGGGATATTCTATACTCTTTCCTAGCACCACAGCTCAAAGGTATCAATTCTCCTTCTATCATCCCTAGTCATTGTCCAGCCTTCTGATGCATAACACATAATTGTGAAGACCACAGCCGAGATTAGGCATACCCTGGTCTCTAGATTGACATCATTGCTCTTCAGTACTCTGGAGATGTCCCTGACCGCCTACTTTCCCAATGCAATTAGTCTTTTGATATCCTGGTTGCTGGTACCAAAAGTGCTGATTGTAGAGCCAAGCAAACTAAAGCTGTTAACAATCTCAATCTCTTCACCATCTATCATGATGCTGCCGATTGACCCAGTGGTGACAATCTTTGTCTTCTTGATGTTGAACTTCAATTCATATTTACAGATTGAATATATATGGTGAAAGGAGACATCCTTGATGCCCACCTTCCCTGATTTTAAACCATGCAGTATCCCCTTGTTTTGTTTGAATGACTGCCTTAGTTTATTGCACAGGTCTTGCAAGAAGAATAAAACTATTTATTTTAGAATTCCCATTTTTCATGGTGTTATCCATAAACTATTGTGATTCTTATAGTCAAGTGTCTTTGAATAGTCAATAAAACACAAATCATCTTTCCAACATTTTCTGTTTTCAACCAAGATCCATCAGATATCAACAATAATATCCCTTCAACTTGAACTTATGGTAATTCTCTTTTTGCTGATTCAGCCATTTAAAAAAAAACAACTTCAGTAAGATTTTCCTTGTGTATGATGTTAATGATATTGTTTGATAATTCCCTTATTCTGGTGGGTAACTCCCCCCCCCCGCCCCAGAATGGGCACTGCAGGATACTGTAATATCCTTTATATACCTGATAGGAGGATTTGGGTCCCACAGTGTGGCATATCTACCCACCCACAGGATTTGCTCTAGATCACGTTTGAGCAAGGACAGTACTGTTTTGGCGAATCAGTATTATGTAAAGCTGAGTGCAACTACACATGTGCGTAGTGTGATAAGTTAGTTGTTACTGAGCTAGTGTGGCAGGGTGTCAGCTTTGATCTCAATACTGTAAGAACTTTGTGGGCAGCTCACCTCCTCTCTGCAGTCTGTGAGTGACAGAATGAACTGAGGTTTAAGATGCCATCAGTTCCTTGTGTTTTGTTTTGTTTTTTTTTTTCTTCACATTGACCACTGGATCTGAGTGTGTCTGGCTTTGGTTGAGCACCTTGGACGTGACATGCACAAATATGGAACTATTCTGGTCAGTTGGCACTGTCTTCCAAATTTCTTTGCATAGAGAAGTAAGTATAATCTAGGCTGCATCTGTTTGCTGAACACCTCAATTAGTATTCTGTCAAGTCCTGAAGCTTTATTTTTTTACTGATTTTAGTGTAGCTTGGACTTTCCCCTTCAATTGTTTTGATTCCTGATCATGTTTGATTACTGAAATGGTTGAGCTTTGATAAAAAAAAAATCTGTTTTGATACACTGATGCTGTATTTCTTCTATTTTCTTTTGATATTTTCCTCTAGAATCTCTCCATATTTGCAACTCCAGATTTAAATATTCTCTTTAGCTCTTTTGGCTTGAGAAATGTTGAGCATGTTCTTATTACCTCTCAGTTTTCTAATAGCAAGTCTGTGCACATTTCATAATAATACTTTGTTTTGTGTTCTTGAGCTGCCCTTTATAGTTTTCTGTTCCTTTTTAAACTTTTACACATTGATTTATTCTGCTTTAGCTTCTCTACCTTCTTGAGCAAGTTTCAGATTCTCTTCTGACATCCATTTCCTTCCTTCCTTCCTTCCTTCCTTCCTTCCTTCCTTCCTTCCTTCCTTCCTTCCTTCCTCTCTCCTTCC
>NW_006399890.1:3021441-3030024 GCF_000299155.1 Elephantulus edwardii | reverse complement strand
TTGTCTTTGGTCACTGGTTCAATGCATCAAATCTGTTTTTGAGATGACCAGTAAATCTAGGTGGATATACTCAAAGTTGGGATATACTTTAGTTCTTGGACTGGTTTTCATTTTATTCAGCTTCAAATTGACCTTATATATGAGTAATTTGCAATCTGTTTCATTGTCAGCATCTGGACTTGTTCTGACAGAGCATATCGAACTTTGCGACATGTTTTTCAACAGATGGAGTCAGTTTGATTTCCATTCATTTCATCAAGTGAGAGTTATGATTATAGTCACCATTTATGTTTTGGAAAAAAATAATTTGCCATGAATAAGTCATTGGGAAAATTTGCTGCCAAAGATCTCTTTAAAGTTCTGAAGAGCAAAGATGTCACTTTTAAGACCAAAGTGTGCCTGATCCAAGGCACAACATTTTCAATTACTTCATATATATGTGAAAGTTGAATGATGAATAAAGAAGACTGCAGAAGAACAGATGACTTGGAATTGTGCTGTTGAAGAGTATTGAATATACCATGAAAGGCCAAAATAACCCACACAAATCTGTCTTGGAAGAAGTGCAGCCAGAATGTTCTTTGGAGACAAAGATGGTGAGACATTGTCAATGTTTCGTTACATTGGACCCAGGGATGTTGTGAGGTGGAGCTGATTTGACAGAACCTAAAATAACAGCAGCCAGGAAATCAGGAGATGAATTGCACTGGGAAAGTCAACTGTCAGGGACCTCTCAAGAGTACTGAAGAGCAACGACATCAGGCTGGAGACTAAGGTGTGCCTGCTCCAGGCTATAGTCTTTGCAATTATGTGCTATGCATCGGAGACTTGGAATGTGAATAGGGATGATAGAAAGATAATTGATGCCTTTGAGCTGTGTTGCTGGATAAGAGTGTTGAATATACCATGGACTGCTAGGAGAACAAACAGGTTTGTCCTGGAGAGGGTGAAACCAGAATGTTCCTTGGAGTCAAGGATTCTGAAGCTTCGTCTGACATGCTTTGGGCATGTTGCAAGGAGTGACTGGTCCTTGGAGAGGGACATCATGTTTGGGAGAGTGTAGGGACGGCACAGGAGAAGAAGACCCTTGATGAGATGGATTGATTCTGTGATTGAGGTGGTGGGAATGAGTGTGTTTGAGACAGTGAGATTGGCACAGGATAGAGCCGCGTTTAGGGCTCGTGTATATAGGGTCGCTATGAGTCACAAGCGACTCTATGGCATGCAACAACAACAACAACAATAATATTACTTAGACCAATCAGAACTCATTTGCTGGATCTAAAAGGGGGTCTAGTTCAGGAGCTAAACATGACTGATACTAGGGTTCAATAAACTAGGAAAGGAGAGGGATGTTTGTCACATGAGGTAAAATGGCTGGATCGATTTCACCTTGATATCCTCAGATACTCTACTTCCTGATTTATGTTTATTTCCATTGGTAAAGAACTTGCATTTCTTTAGCATTAGAGAATGGAAACAGCCGTTGGGAAAATGAGGATAACTGCAAACTTTCAAGAGCATAAAAAATTAAAAGTATCACCATCATCATCATTAGTCCATCCACTTAAGCAGCTACTTACTTCTTTGCTAAAACAGCAGTAGAAAACCACAGCCACCCAGCCAGCTAGTAATATTAAAGCTCTCATATAGAAATCTAAGAAGCAATATCACTGCTGTGCAGTTACTAAACTCCACACTCATGAGAATCATTAAGCAACACTAATCATTTATTAAATTTAGTCTAGTAGAGTCATAAAATTGATTTTTCAAGCATTTATATTCATTATTTAAACTTGGCCATGGAGAGCATGTAGCAAAGCTAGTTTATTCATTCTAGACATTTTTGGGACTATGTATATGTCAGAAATTATAAACATTTAAAATAACTTTCAGAGTATAAATGTAATTATATAATATGTAATGTTCTTCTAAAATAACTGAATTTATTTACTCAAACTTTTCACTTTATAAAAAGCTCACTTCCAGGAATAGAATGATGTTTTGCCTAGAACTTTTTTTTTTAAAAAGCAACTCACTGAAGATATGGCATGAAACAATGAAGAACGCTGAAGTGTTAAGGGTTTATTGTTCAAAATGGCTTTCGTGGCCATTGACTTTGACTTTTCATGGGAATATGTGAACAGGATGCATTAGCCTACCCACAAGGTGCATTCATGACAGCATGTTCTCCAAGTGGGAGCCTGGTGGACATGTCTGATCAGGGGAATTGGTTTTGTGTTGTGCTTGTGGGACTTTGGACAGCGCCCCCTTGTGGAGCTGGTGGAGGTCAGATATGGCTGTCAGGAGGCAAGCGACGAACAGAGCAAGGAAACCCTGCATGGTTCAAAATTGGGAAAGGTGTGCATCAAGGATGTGTATTGTCTCCATATCTTTTCAATCTGTATGCAGAACAGATTATCCTGGACTCTGGGCTTTCTATGAGTAGACGAGTGGCATCAGGATTGGAGGTAGACTTAACAATAATCTGCACTATGTAGATGTCACAACCCTGCTTGCTGAAATTGAGGAGGACCTGAAGCGCTTGCTGCAGAAGGTCAAGGATTGCAGCCTTCAATATGGATTGAAGCTTAATGTCAAGAAAACAAAGATTCTAACCACTGGGTTGATTGGCAGCATCATGATAGATGGTAAAGAGATTGAGATTGTTGAAAGCTTCAGTTTGTTTGGCGTTATAATCAACACTCTTGGTACCAGCAGCCAGGAAATGAAAAGATGAATTGTATTGGGAAAGTCTGCTGTCAGAGACCTCTACAAGGTACAGAAGAGTAACAATGTCAGTTTGGCGACAAAGGTGCACCTGATACAGGCCATGGTCTTTGCCATTGCCTGCTATGCTTAAGAGAGCTGGCCAATGAGTAGGTATTGAATATACCATGGACTGCTAGGAGAACAAGCAAGTTCATCTTGGAGAGGGTGAAGCCAGGCTGCACCTTGGAGGCAAGGATTCTGAAGCTTCATCTGACATATTTGGACATGTTACAACGAAGGACCAGTCCTTGGAGAAGGACATCATTCTTGGGAGGGTGAAGGAATAGTGCAGGAAAGGAACGCCCTTGATGAGATGGATTGATTCTGTCACTGGGGTAATGAAGATAGGCGTGTCGGAGACAATAAGATTGGCAAGGAATATAGCAGGGTTTAGGGCTGTTGTACATATGGTCGCTATGAGTCTCAAGCAACTCAATGACACATAACAACAACAACATATCTATCTATCATATCTATCCTTCTATCTATCTATCTATCTATCTATCTATCTATCTATCTATCTATCTATCTATCTATCTATCTACCTATCTATCTTGTATTTAAAATTCAGTCGGGCCCAAGGGGGCTAGTGTTATTTTATTTTGGAAGAACATTCTTCCAAGTTAAACAGCACTCTTCTGTCAGTTTGCTGCACTGAGGTAATCTGGGTTTGCTGTGTTGCTGAACCTTGTGCCATTGGGCATAAAGTGCAATAATGGCCGCCCATGGTGGACAGTGTTTGGTGGAGCTCCCAATTTAAGACAGGTTTGGAAGCAGGAGCAGCATCCACTTCCTAAACCACATGCCTATGGAAACTATGAATTTGGAGAAGCAACAATAATTATAGAAAGGCTTCAGGCCTTTTGTTCATAGAGTTGCTATTAGTTGTGCTCAACTTGACAGCAATCAACAACAGCAACAACAACATTGCCCTTGCTCTTTTTACAAATTCTCAAAAAGATTATTTGTTTTTTCCCCCTGCATTCATAGTTTATTTTTTTAATTATACTAGTTTATTTACAAATTCAAATACATTGTTTTCCAAACCAGATTCTTCTAATTTTTCTCACCTCCCACCCATAAATTTTACAACTGCATTATTAATTGCCCCTCCCCTGCATTAGCATTATTGTTTTTTTTCATTAACATTATTTTTAACTCATTATAATACTTTGCAATCATGCTGCTGTTCTCTGGTGCTTTTCCATTGGTATTATGGCCGACTGGGGCCAACATGGTTTGGCAAATTTCAGGAAAAGGGAGGAACTGAATCTGTGGACTGTATTTGACCCGATAACCAAAGATGTTGGATGGGCTTAGAGGATGCTAGCTCTACGTTGGGAGATACATGAGTTTGAACAGACAGTTGATGCTTCATCTGAAATCACTGGACTTTGCTCCTCTATATCCTTACTCATTTATTTCTTCAGTGATAGTATGCAAACTGAAGCCTCTCTTAGCAAAGTTCTCCTGTTGTTATTGTCATTAGGTGCTCTGTGAACAATAGGCTGAAACCTTGTGTGCCCTTTTCTATGCCATTATCATAATCTCTGCCATATTCAATCCCATTGTTAGTTACTGTGTCATTCCATTTTATCTTCCTTTCTTTATTGACCCTCTGTTTTTTCCAGGCCTGAGATCTTTTGCCAGTGACTGGTTCCTGCTGTTAACATATCTAAAATATGTGAGATAGTGTTTCACCATCCTTGACTCTAAGGAGCACCCTGGATGCATGCATTTCCTTCAAGACAAATTTGCTTCTTCCTTGGCGGTCTATGCAGTACACTTCAACAATACCACAATTCAGGGACATCCATTCTTCTTCGATATTTCTTATTCATTGCCTAACTTTCTCATGCATATGAAGCAGTTGAAAATACCATGACTCAGACAGGCTCACTTTAGCCCTTAAATGACATTCTTACTCTTTAATACTGCTATCACCAGGGTTACCACTTTCTTGATTGAGCCACCAAGAAAAGGTTGGGACATTAGTTAAATATTTTCTCTAAGCCCTTCGCATAAGGTCAGACAAGCTGAAAAAAAATCTTTTCATGGATATTAAATATTGAATTGTGCTCTTCCTTCTAAACAGTGTGTCTTGAAGTCATAACTCTAGTACCTGTAAATATGACCCTGTTATAGAAATAAACATTTATTTTGAAATCAATGACATTCTGTCAGAGTATATGGGTCCTAAACCTAATCATTTCTAAGGAGTGTCTTACACAATAGCAGAATAGACACAGTTAGACATAGCGGGAGAAAGCTGTTTTGTAAGGATCAAAGAAAACATCAAGAATTGCTGGCAGTCACCCCAAAGTAGGAGAGAGACCACAAGGAAACCAGCATGCCCCAAACTTCAATTTAGATTTTGAGCATCCAGAAATGTGAGAAAACAAACTTTTGTTTTTTTAAAGTTCTCTCCTTGTGGTATTTTTATTACAACAGCTCTAAAAAAAGTCTAGGTCTCTCTCTTTTGCACTCTGGACCTAAGGCCTCTCTCTTCTGCACTCAGGACATAGATAAATTTCAAGTGTCTCTTTATAAATGTCTCTGCCTGCTGACAGCACCTAACAAGAATAACTACTGATGAATTCAAGTATGAATTCGAGGTGCTTTCATTGCTTCCTTTCGTCCATTCCTTCCTCATCTGAAGTGCTAACCACTGGATGTAGGAAACAGCTCCAAGAGGGGACTTCTTAAGATTTTTCTGCTTGGTTCTATCCTTGGACAGAGAATCCTAGTCTGAAGTTAACGGGATGTTGTTAGCCACCCCTTGAGTCAGCCCCTGTACACTCCCAGGGGTACAAAATGATGCCAGTCCTCAGCCATCTCCAGGGCTGATTATGAATCAGCTTCTTTGGTCCAGAGGGCTTTTCAGTGAGTGAAGTAAATGACTAGACTGTTTTTCCTCATCTGGAAGATCCACCGCAAGCTATTCAGCATCATAGCAATTAGTGGACAGGTGGTAGCTGTGTTTGAGGTGCATTGGCTAAAATCAAACCTAATCTCCCAAATGGACTGACTTTAACTATGGGCTTATTGTGAGATTTGTGAAAAGGTGGTGTACACAGTTTGTAGACTGTAGGTGGTCTGTACCTCAACCACCCCAGAAAACATACTTGCCTGTCCGAGGACTCTTTAACTCCTTTGATAACTTGCTTGACTCTAACAGTCTTTGCTCAGGGCTTCTATTCTTTTTTGTTTCTTCAGCCCTAATACATTGTCAGATGGCTTAGTCTCCTCTCCACAATTGGGACTCAACAGGGTTCTTGTAGGTGGCCTCTCCTGGCCCTTGTGCTTGCCCTTTGAGTCTCTTAATTGCTTTCCGATTTCTCCGATGACTCAGAAGTCCCGATCCTCTAAGCCCCTCAGGGACAGGATTCAGAGGTTGTAATATTAGCCCAGAAAAGCATCTACCTTTTCTGGTGCTTAAATTTTCCTAACTTGAAAGCAGAGCTCACGAGAACTTTAAGCTGTCTTGTAGTCTTATAAAATGTGAAATGCTAAAAAATGATGTGCAAAATGGGAGGCCTAGGTGAATGTGATTTAAAAAAAAAATTAAAGCACCCTAAACTGTAGACTCCCCACAGTTAATGGAAATAACAAACTGCAGCCCAAGTGGGCTTTGAATGATGGCTCATGATTCTCACTGGGTTCTGCTGACTCCACCAATTATTCGAGATTAGTCTTGAGTTTTATGATGTCACTGGGACTCCTATTGGTGTTATTGACCGTAGCTGCCTGAGACTTCTCTTGTCAGTTTCCTCAAGTGTGTTCCTAAGAGGCTTTCTGCTATGCTGTTAGTGTTAGTCTTTTGGGCTAATACATGTTTTTGCTTATTTTCCACATAGAAACAATTTTTTAGGTTCACCCAGAAATTACCTTACACAGTTACGAAGTCCTTGATGTGCTGACATGATTAAGTGCTAATTTTTTAAATGTACAGGTGGGTTTTCCACCAGGAAGCCCAACCTGGCCTTGATGACATATGGGCAAATCCCCACTGACTGCACCGGATCTTTGGGGGCCTCACGTGTCTCTTGTTGTCCGTGTCCTTAATGCCTCTTTCTTAGTTTGGAATTGCAATGTTGCAAAAGGCAGAGGACCACACCCCAAAGGAGAAGACTTCAATTCCATTGTGAATGAAAGGAAAATTTATTCCAGCCATCCCCACCAAATGAGCTTAATGAGTAGGAAACAAAAGCCTATGAATTTCCCCTTGTTGTGAAGTTGGATGGATCTGTTTATTCAGCCTTTTCCTGAACATCGGGTGACTGGCATGCCTGGGTGCGATGGAGGGGTCTTGTGAATGCCTGTGGCTGACATGTGGGACAATGTGGTTTTGGACAATGCTTATTAGCAGAGATGCAGGCGGAGAGGAGTGTTACTATCCAAATGCTTTGTGAGAAAAGCAACTCAGAGGAACTTTCCAACTCTGAACTGTGCCGTGTGCACCACACTAACGCTGCCGCTCTGTCTTCACCCCTGCTTGCTCATTTCTCCTATCAGTACTGCCCCAATTTGCTTTAAAAGCAAAGCCAAGCAGAAATTGTTCTTCACCAACTCCCTTCATGCCGTTACCAGAAAGAACACGAAGGCTAGCTCTGGGAATTCCTGGGCCTTCCACTCTGTGACCTGGAATGGAAGGCATGTGAAGCCTTGCAGTCTAAAGACTGATGATCAGAGGCATCTCAGAGGACAGGAGCATCTGCTTCCAACAGATCACAACCTGTTGTTTCTGCCTGCTCGTGTGGGACTGCCACGAATCAGAACCAGCTCAATAACAACTAACAGCGTCAGTCTATCAGCCGATGCTTGGCTCTGCCTCTGCTGTTGGCTGATGGAGCCCTGATGGAAGGACTGGCCACGCTTGCATCAAATCATGGCCCAAAGCCCTGTGGAGTGGTCCTACTTTGAAGTGGGTGGGGCTGCTATGAGTTTATCAACTTGATGGCAATGGCCTTGGTCTTTGGTTTGGGTTGTATTTTTGTACCCATTGGCTGATGCCAAAACCATCAACTAGTTTTCATAACAAGATGGAGTCCTTTACCAATAAATCGTAGGAAGTGAGACTTGGTAGCTTTTGTGGCATCATTACATGGGGAGACTGGGAGGCTGAAAGCACACACCCACAAACAAGTTCACCTGGGGCCACAGGTGCCTACCTATGTGCCTGTCTTACATGGACCACCAGCTCAATAGTGTCCAACAAGCTCATGCTCTAGTGGTCTGTTAAGGACAAAAGTCCCTGAGGACTGTTTCTCCATGAATTGCCACCTGAATCTTGAGGTCTGAAGGCTTGGTGTGAGAGACAACAGGGAAAGTGGGGAAAGACCCAGCCCTCGAGGGGTCCCTCCCTTGTTCTGGCACACTGCTGGGCATGTGCACTAGGCTAAGCTTATTCATCTGTGATCCTGTCATGCACGAACGACTATCATCATTTTCTAGAAGAGGAAACATAGTCCCGGAAAAGTTATATTTATTTGTTTTGCTCCCTGCTGTTCTTTGACGGATTTAAGGTAGTTAACAAGAGTGCTTACAATTCAAAAGGAAAATAATAAAATCTTGATTGAAAGAGGTGAACTGGAGAAAAAGCAGGATAGGAGTACTAAGCCTTCCAGAAATGCATACCACACTGGTAGAGTTGTTAGATACATAATAATAATTTTTTTTCTATAATTATATTTTATTAATTTTCATAAACATTTACAGATATTTTGGGCTTCCACTCATTCATTGTTGCACTATTCTCTCTACCCTCCTCCCAGTTTGTTCTTGTCCAAATGCCACAGTGCTTGTCAAAGC
>NW_006399890.1:3019095-3020883 GCF_000299155.1 Elephantulus edwardii | reverse complement strand
TAATATTTGTCCTTTTGTGACTGGGATATTTCACTCAGCATAATATTCGCACAATAGAATACTATGCTGCATTAAAAAACAAGGAACTCATGCAATATTATTCAAAATGGTTGACTCTGGAGAACATAATAATAAATTTGACTCTAGGTTTTCTGGAGCCAAAACAGAAGGAACACACTTTACAGTTCAAAAAGTAAATGATTTACATTATCAGTGGAGGAGCCAGAGTTTTATCTCAGCTTCATCTGACAAGTTCATTCATTAATTTATACCTTTATACTTGTTATGTTGTCTTGAATAGTGTCCATGGCCAACAACTAAAACAAGAAGCTAATCTCCAGATCATCATACAGTAAAGAGAACCACTAACGTGCTGCCAAGATCTGGGCCAGGTGGAGCACTGGTGGCCTAATGGTAAGAAACTGCACTGTAATCCTGAAGGCACACGGTTTGAATCCACCGGCTGTACTGTGGAAGAAGGATGGGCAATCTCCTCCCATTAGATTAACTGCCTCTGAAAACCCACTGGAAGGTCAGTATGGGTCGGTTCCAACTTGATGGTAAACAACAGCAACAACAACAACAATAACTCTGATTTGATGCCAGGCTTACCAAAAAAGCAATGAAATCAAGTTTATTGTCACTCAATATACTCCTCTCAGGCTATGAAATAGGATGGGACAAGCAAAGGGGGTTTCCCTAGCACTCAGGTCTTATGGGTGATGAGGGACTAAACATTCTCTCACCATAGAGTATACTGTGTGCAAGGACTGAAAAGGAGGAGCCTGCCAGCTAGGGCAAACACACATGTTTAGTCTGCATTTCTGCATATCCTGCATAAATTTAAAGATTTTTGAAGATAAAAGGTTCACTGGAGTCATTGGTGCTAGGAAGCCTTGAAGAGATTGTGTGACAGTGTCCCTGTAAAAGAAAACTATCCTATCTCACTTTCCACAGGCCTTAAAGAAAAAGACCTCCAAAGAGTGTCATCTTCATTTATTCTTGGAAGATTATACAGCAGATTACAAAATTAAAACAAAACTCTTTTGACTTGGAGATGCGGAACAAACTACTAAAATCCAGAGTCTCAGTTCACCATCTAGAAAATAGTCCCAGAAGCCTCTGCACCCAATTTTTCTGACATTTCACTAAAAGGAGCATTGTGTACCTCTCCTTCTACCCCCTCCACTGCAGCACTGGGCACACAGAGTGTGGTCATGTGATATTTTCATATTTATGAGTTTCTGTGCTTCTTTTCTCGTATCTGTTCTGTCCTGGGGAATTCTCAAGTTCCCCTTTGCTGCAGATTGTAACCCTCTCTTCTCAACAGGTTTCTGACAGCCACTCAAGGAGCTTCTGACTCAGGAGGCACATTGGTGAGCACAGGAATCAGAAGGTTGTTTTTTTTTTTAAATTAAATTTTATTAATTTTAATGGACATTTACAGAGATTTTGGGTTTCCATTCATTCATTGTTGCACTAATTTCTCTACCCTCCTCCCCAGTTCGTTCCCTCTCCTCCCTTGAAAGTCTGTTTTAATTGTCCAATTGCCACAGTGCTTGTCAAAGCCAGTTCTGATTAATCTCCTTTGCAAGTGTGCCCTTTGCCATTCCCTATCACTCCTCCCTGAGAGAGACTTCACCCTGACTCATAAGGAAAAGGGGATGGCATATTCTCTTAGCAACTTCCTGCTGAAAAGGGATGCTGTAGGTTTCAGGGTGAAGATCTTTTCTCACTACTCTAAAGAGCCCCTTTGGTTTTTTTTTCTATAATTATATTTTATTAATT
>NW_006399890.1:2991651-3010322 GCF_000299155.1 Elephantulus edwardii | reverse complement strand
GAGGTCAGAATTGCTTCCACTGTGGAAAGCTGGGCCACGTCAGTAGACAGTGTCACAGATGAGAGCCACAGATAGGCAAGAGAGTAGAGAGGAAGCTCCCACTCACTTGCTTTAAGTGTGGATATGAAGGACACTTGGCCAAGGGTGGCCCACATCAGGTCCTCGTAGCTGATGGGACTGACAGGCCCCAGCTCCCAGCTGGAAACAAAAGAGGATGCTTCAACGATTTAGATCCTCCCAGAAGAACTGTGGGTGAGCATTAACATTACAAGTAAGTATATTCATTTTCTCCTGGACACAAGAGCCTACTATTTGGTCCTAAAAGTCTTCTGAGGTCCCAACTCTTCTCACTATTTCTTTGTTGTTGGAAGTGACAGAAAACCTCATAAGCAGTTCCTTACTTCACCTCTGCCTTGCAAGTGGACTTTCGACTTGTAAAACAACCCAGTGGTAGATGGAATTTGCTCCAGGACTTAAGAACAATAAATGACATAGTTGAGCCTCTACATCTTGTGGTTCCTAACCTTTATACTATAATAGACAAAGTGCTAGTCAATAGGCCTTTTATTGGAAGAACTACCTTCCCTCTGTAACTTGATTTGTGCCACTAGTAGAGCCTCTACTTGGAATATTATTGCTTTTTAATTTTTGACTCATGTAATTTTAACTTGTTAGTTAAATTTGTGTCTTCTAGGCTGCAACACTTCCATGATACATCTTCAAGGATATGAACATGTACGGCTAAGGAATCAGAAGTTTTAAAAGCTCCCAAGTGATTCTGATTCTTAACCAGTTGTGAGCACTTCTGCCTTGGGCCATACTAAAACAGTCTGATTTTTGTGGCCTTGGAACAGTTTGAACAGGGCATCACTAACGCCTTGCTCACCTATCACTCCTCTAGTTCTGTAAAATATATGAAATTGCCACAAGGCTCTCCCTTTTCTTTGAAAAGCGAAGATGTTTCAAATTGTCAAACCAGAGCCACCATTAACTTCTAATAACCCAGCACAGATTGATTTATCAGATTAAATCTAATTACCTGACAGGTCTGTATAGGAACACAACTCATCATAGATTGCTTTTGAGGATTAATGGGAAAAGGATGGTTCTATGCCTGGGACCCTTCCTGGAGACCACATGCAGTGTGCAGAAGGGACAGAAGTGGTTCCTTGCAGAAGGAAGGAGGGGGATGAAAACAGAGATGATTTGGTGGGTTTTTTCCCCAAATAATGAGCATCCTTGTTGTTGGTCAGTGGTAAGAATCCTTGTTTTCCTGACATTGAGATGCAATCCATATCGAAGGCTGCATTCCTTGATCTTCTGCAACAAATGCTCCAAGTCTTCCTCACTTTCAGCAAGCAAGGTTGTGTCATCTGTATAACACAAGTTATTGATAAGTCTCACTCCAATCCTAATGCCACATTTCTCTTCATAGAGTCCAGTTTCTCGAATAATTTGCTCATCATACAGATTGAATAGGTATGGAGAGAGAATACAACCGTGTAGCACTCCCTTCTTAATTTTAAAATTAAAATTATTCTGCTCTATTTTCACAAAAGCCTTCTAGTCCAGGTATAGGTTTTGCAAGAGCACAATAAAGCGTGCTGGAATTCTCTTTCTTCTCAATGTTATGATCCATTCAGGACATGGTCTTTCTGATCACTTGCTATGCATCTGGGAGCTGGGCAATGAATAGGGATGACAGAAGAAGAACTGATGCCTTTGAACTGTGGTGTTGGAGAAGAGCACTGAACATCCTATGGATGGCCAAAATAACAAATATGTCTTGGAGAGGGTGCAGCCAGAGTGCTCTTTGGAGGCAAGGATGATAAGGCTTCACTTCACATTCTTTGGACATGTTGATAGGAGGGGCTGTTCCTTGGAGAGGGACATGTTGCTGGGAATGGTGGAGGGTCAGCAAAGGAGAGGAAGACTCTCAACCAGCTGGATTAACACAGTGACAGCCACAACGGGCTTCAGTGTGTCAGGAAGTGTGAAGATGGCTTGGGATAGGACAGGGTTCAGATCTACTGCTCATAGGGTCACTATAAGTCATATTTGACTTGACGGCACCTAACAAAAACAACGACAAACATTGTTGGTAATATTTCGCTTTCATTTTAGACTTGGAGAAAAATTTAAAAACCATTACCAAGCACTTGTCACACCCTTTTTCAAATAGCAACCTCCTAGTCTCCATAGTAAAATGATCAAAATCCAGAAATTGACATTATAAAAACTTCTCATGGTGAGCTCTGGTGGCCTAGTGGCAAGAAGCTCTACTGCAATTCCAGAGATGAGCAGGTCGAATCCACCAGACGCTCTGCTGGAGAAGAATGAACAATCTCTTCCCATACCAGTCAAATCCGATTTGACGGTACACACACACACACACACACACAATAAAATTTAAAAAAATTTAAAAAGACAACAATCTCTCATGCCTTGTTTTTGAGTTTTAAAATCACCCAGTCATACATCGTTTCCTCCCAAGGAAGTTTCTTTTTTTTTGTGCATGGGTGCGTACCATCAAATCAGATCTGACTGGTACAGGAGAATACTGTCCCTCCTTCTCCAGCAGAGCACCTGGTGGATTTGAACTGCTCACCTCTGGGATTGCAGTGCAGTTTCTTGCCAATAGACCACCAGAGCTCGCCCCAAGGAAGTTTCTTTATCGTCCCTTCATGACCTTGGAATTTAAAAAGAACAAAGGCAAGTAGTTTGAATGCACTGGTGGTTCTGAGGGAGAAAGATGGACTGTCTCTTCCCATGTAACGTCCAGTGTCTGAAGACCCATTGGAAGATCAGCTGTGAGTGAGTTAGGTATGTTGACACATAACAACTACAACCTCCTTTAAAACAATAGAGCTAAAAACATGGGGATAATTTTCATTTGTAGACAGGCCCCCACCCTATCCATCACTTCCTGCTGGATCAAAGACACCTCTTCTCACTCTCACAGACCACTTTACACTAAAAAGAAAAAAAAAATCTTCCATAGACTTGCACCTTATGTTTTTACCTCTGTTCTCATGTATGCTAAAATTCCTGTGCATTGATAAAGACCTTCTGACAAGTTGTCACCTTGTATCAAAGAAGAGTTTTGAAAGCTATCCATGTGTGTGACTAGTTTTAGCAATTCATGGAAAGGTAAAACCTTTCCTAACCTTTTGTACTGTGTATGCTAAGTTATGCCAATGAAGGGTCTTAGTACAACTGCTCTGATCAAAAGCTCTCCTGTTTCCTCCTTTATTTGTTCTTTCTTTCCTCTTTTGTGTTGTTATGCACCATCAAGTTGGAACTGACCCTCCAGCAGGTTTTCAGAGGCAGTGAATTGCACAGGAAGGACATTGTCTATTTTTCTCCTACAGAACAACTGATGGACTCAAACTGTGTGCCTTTGGTTTGGCAGCACAATGCACAATATCACTAAGCCACCAGAACTCCTTATGTTTTTACTGTTAGGTGCCGTAGAGTCAAGTATGACTCATAGTGACCCAATAAACAACAGATCTGAGCCCTGTTCTATCTGTGCCGCCCTCACAATCTCTAACGTACTTGAGCCCATTGCTGTAGTCAGTGTGTCAATCCACCTGGTTGAGAGTGTTACTCTCGTTTGCTGACCCACTACCTTTCCAAGCATGATGTCTATCTCCAAGGAATAGTCTTTCCTACTAGTAAGATGCCCAAAGTAAGTAAGATGAAGCTTTATCATCTTTGCCTCCAAGAAGCTCTCTGGTTACACTTTTTCCAAGACATAATCTATTTGTTCTTTTGACAATCCATGGAACATTCAATACTCTTCTCCAACAGCATTGTACAAAAGCATCAATTATTCTGTCATTCATATTCATTGTCCAGCTCTCAGCAGCATGGCAAGTAATTGAAAAGACTGTGGCCTGAATAAGTCCTCAAACTTACATCACTGCTCCTCAGAAATTTGGAGAGGTCCCTGACTGCAGATTTTCCCAGTGCAATATGTCTTCTCATCTCCTGACTGCTGGTACTGAGGATGTTGATTGTGGATAAAGTAAGCTGAAGTTCTGGACAATTTCAGTCTTTTCTCCATCTATCATGGTGTTGCTAATTGGTCCAGCGGTGAGAATTTTTGTTGTCTTGAGAGACAATCCACATTGAAGGCTGTAGTCTTTGATCTTCTGCAGCAAGTGCTTTTAGTCGTCTTCACTTTCAGCAAGCAAGGTTTTGTCATCTACATAACAGTTTATTGAGCAGTCTTCCTCAAATCCTAATTCCACATTCTTCTTCATGGAGTACAGTTTCCAAAATAATTTGCTCAGTATACAGACTGAATAGATATGAAGAAAGGATACTACCCTGAAGCACTCCCTTCTTAATCTAAACGATGTGGTGTTTTCTTGTTCTGTTTGCACAATAGCCTCCTGGTGTAGGTGGGGGTTTCACATGAACACAGTTATATGCTCTGGGATACTCATTCTTCTCAATGTTAACCATGACTTGTTATGATCCACATAGTAAAATAGTCTGTACATAGTCTGTAAACGACGAATAGACATTCTTCTGGTATTCTTTGGTTTAGGCCAGGATCCAGCTGACATCAACAATGATATCTCTGGTGCCAAGGCCTCTTCTAAATCCAGCTTGAACTTCTGGGAGCTCTCTGTCTATATACTGTCCTAGCTATTTTTTAATGCTCTTCAGCACTATTTTACTTGCATGTGATATTAATGATATTATTCAGTATTGTTGCTATTATTTGTCATCAAGTCATTTGTGATTCATAGAGACCCTATGTACAAGAGCCCTAAACCCTGCTCAATCATGTGCCAACCTCACTGTCTCTGACACAACTGTTCCCATTACCCTAATCGCTCAATCAATCCATCTCATTGAGGGTCTTCCTCTCTTGCACTGTCCCTCCACCCTTCCAAACATGATGTTCCTTTCCAAGGACTTGTCCCTCCTTGCAACATGCCCAAAGTATGTCACATGAAGCTTCAGAATCCTTTTGTCCAAGGAGCAGCCTGGTCTCACCCTCTCTAAGATGAACCTGTTTGTTCCCCTAGCAGTCCATGGTATATTCAACACTCTTCTCCAGCACCACAGCTCAATACAATAATGATATTGTTTGGAGCTCCCTTAAACAACGTGACAAATGAAAATGATTTTTAATGTCTATTTGTAACTACTGTGGTATTTCCCCCTTATGGCAATGCTCTTTCTTGGCACTGTTGTTGTTGTTCTGTACCATCAAGTCAGAACCAATCCATAGCTGACCCTCTGGTGTGTTTTCAGAGGCAGTTAATCACACAGGAGGAAATTGCACAACCTTCTCCCATGGAGGTACTGGTGGATTTGAACTGCGTGCCTTCGAAATTGCAACACAACTCCTTGCCACTAGGCCACCCAAACTCCCTATCCTTGGCACTATATAAGACAATATTATATTGTGATTGACTGGGTTTCCATTGGCTAATTTTCACAAGTTGATTGCTAGGCCTTTCTTCAGAGTCTGTATTAGTCTGGAAGTTTCACTGAAACTCATCCACCATGACTGAGTGCTAGTACTTGAAATACTAAAGGTGCTTCCCCCGCATCTTGCAAGATAGTGGGTGAAAAGCCTGACACCAAGGAGAAGATACCTGAGGCCAAGTCTGATGCCAAGAAAGCAGATCCTAGTGGCAAAGTTAAAGAGGCCAAGGCCAAGGGTGGAACGCCCAAGAAAGGGAAGCCCCATGGCAAGTGCAGTCCTGTCCTAGTCGAGAAATCAGAAGGTATTTTCTAGATCAGCCATGTGTTTCAGGAAGGCCATGCACAAGAGGAAGTAGCCACTAAGTCCAGGGCTGAAAAGAAGGAGAAGGTTCTTGTTTCTGTCACAAAACCAGTTGGTGGTAAGAGTCCAGAATTGAGGTTGCATAGTGGCGTGTACTCAGGGCAGTGGGGGAAGGGGGTGCGGGGGGGGGGCCTTGTATACCAATGAAAGAATTTTTCTTTTACTTTTCAAAGAGAGGAGCAAACAGGAGGGGGGGAGGAGGGCTGGGCAGGGAGAAAAGTGCAACAATGAATGAATGGAAATCCAAAATCTCTGTAAATGTTCATTAAAATTAATAAAATAAAATAAAAAAAGAATGGTGGTACCCAAGGGGTGAAACCTCGCATAACGCCAATGTATTATCTTACCTCGGAAGCTGTTGAACTTGAATAAAAAAACCCTTCAGTCATCATGTGAGGGGGCTGTGTGCTAGCATCCCACCAGTGATTTGTCTGATTATCCTCACCGGCCATCACAGACACAAGAGAGTGGCTTTCCTGAAGCAGCTGGACTGAGGTCTGTTCCTTGTGACCGGGTCTCTGACCCTCAATCGGGTTCCTCTGCAGAGAAGACACCAGAAGTTTATAATTGCCACCCCACTAAAGTTGACATGAGCGGTGTGAAAAATCCCAAAGCATCTCACTGATGCTTGCTTCAAGAAAACACAGATATGGAAGCCGTGCCACTCGGAGGGTGAGATCTTTGAGAAGGAGAAATAGAGATAACAGAGCAGCATGAGGTTGAACAGAAAGTGAAGAATTTCCAAATTTGCCAACAATCCGAGCTGTTCCTCAGCTTAAAGGCTACCTGCATTCATTATTCTCCCTCACCAATGGAGTTCATCCTCACAAGTTGGTGTTCTAGATTTCTTGAAAAACCTAATTAAATTACGGTTATGCCTTAAAAACAAAACAAACCTAACCAATGACACAGCTCCCACAATCATGACAAAACAGAGGTCACCACAATATAACAAATGGACAGAACTGTGGTTGTGAAGAATACTAGCTAGTTATTTTGTAAAATGTAGAGAGTAACAAAAGAGAGGAAGAGCCTAAACCAGATGGGCTGACAGTGACTACAGCTGGGCCTGAGGATGACGTGTTACAATCATGACAACGGCACAGGACAGGGCAAGGTTCCCACCTGTGGTTCACAGGGGCCCCGTGAGTCACAGTTGATGGCACATGGCAGCTAGTTACCTTCCAAAATGTCCCTCAGTTCTTCTTTGTCTGGTGCTTCCTCCTAGGTCAATTCAGGTTATTAATTTTTTGCAAGAATTTCACAGAAATGGCATTCCGTTTTCATTGTGTTACAAATTGTAGTTGTGGTATACCATTGGGTGAGAACTGACTCATAGCAGACCCTCCAGCAGGTTTTCAGAGGCATAAAATGACAAAGTCCATATCGTTTTTCCTTCAGACACTTATTTTGGAAGGACCTCTACCCATGTTAACATCAACAATTTATATCAACAATGAAGAGGCGATAAGCCTCATCCATAAGGCATCCTGCTCTGCTCTTGGGTATAGTCTTAATTCCAAGGCTTGCCCTGCCTTACTAGCCCTGTCTTTCATGACTTTTTAAAAATACATTTTTTTCCACACCAGATCTTTTCCATTTCCTTCACTACCACCCCCATCAAATTGTGTGACACTATGATCACACCCCGCTATCCATTCTCACCCCTCTACATCCCCATCTCTGCCCCTTGGATCCTCGTACTTGTTCTACAATAATGGTTTTATATACATCATTTGTCCTTATGGGACTGAGTTAGTTCACTCAGCTTAATGCTTTCCAGTCCCTCCGAAGTTAGGTAATAATTTACAAAATCATTGCTCCTGCGTGCTGCAGAGTATTCCATTGTGTAAATGTACTGTAAGTTCTCAATCCATTTGATTGTGGTTGCACATCTGGGCTGTTTCCATGATTTTGCGATGGTGAATAATGCTGCTATGAAAATTGGTCTACAAATCTCCATTTGTGCCTCAGTTCTCATTCCCTTGGGGTTTATTTCAAGCAATGGGATAGCTGGGTTTTCGATGTTCAGCTTTTTGAGTTAAGTGCCAAACTGCCTTCCAGACTGGTGATACCATTTTGCAATCCCACCAAGAATGTATAAGAGTTCCTATCTCACAGCATCCTCTCCAACACTTATTATTGTCCTGTTAAACTTAGCCACTGCTACTGGAGTGAGATGTAATCTCATGTGGTTTTGATTTGCAACTCTCTTATTGCCAGTGATTTTGAGCATTTCTTCATGTGTTTGTTAGCCATTTGAATATCTTCCTCTGTGAAAATGTCATGTCTTTTGCCCATTCTGTGATACTGTTATCAGACTTATCTTCATTATCTCTGCCCCGCCCCCCATCATGCTCTTGAATTGGATCTGACTAGCACAGGAGGAGATTGCCCCTCCTTCTCCAGTGGAACATCTGGTGGATTTGAACTGCGCACCTTCAGGATTACAGCGCAGCTTCTTGCCACTAGGCCACCAGAGATCCCTTCATTACTTTTATCTACCTTGGGTGTGTGGGCTTTTCTTAGGAAGATAGAGTAGTTTGGGAAGTATTTACAATCTTACATGAAAATGAGTCTGAAAGTGGTGAAAATGTGGGTGCCACCTCCAGTTAAGTGCAGTTTTCTTTGGGAAGAAAATTGGATCTAAGTAAGAATTGAATGTGATTGAAGAAACAAAGACATTTATGCTTTGTGTGCACAAGAATTGCCAGTAAGGAAAAAATGAAACACATTGCAGAAAATGTAGTTGTTGGTACAAAATTAGTTCATTTGACACAGTAAGAGTGAAATAATTCAGAATAGAATAGGAAGAGAAGGAACAGAATGGAATTGTGAGTGAGGAGGAAACTTTTTTCCCCTACACAGTCATAGGTCATGTAATGTTAGGATGAACACTGCTGCAGTGACAAAGTAGAATATGCTTGTGTCACAGGATTTTGTCTTATTTGGATCTTTTTAGAATGAGTTAAATTTGGGACAACAAAATAGAGGAAGACCTTCAACCAGATGGATTGGCACAGTAACTGCTGTAAGGGCTCACAGATGTCAGAGATTCTGAGGGTGGCACAGGAAAGGGCAGGGGTCAGATCAGTTGTTTGTAGGGTTACTGTGAGTCATACTCAACGGCACTTAATAACAACAACAACAGCAGCAGCAACAACAACAGTTAGTTGTTTAGAGCTTTAAGCAACAAAAAGGTATTAAGTGTGTCAAATAAAATTTCGGATTTGTAATTGTCCACTACTGGGAATAGACATTACTAGGGATACTGGGAATAATAAGAGAATAAAAATGGAAGCCAAATGAGCCCTCCGGCTGTTGAGCTCATATGAACTCATGGTGATCCTCCTTAGTGTTCATGGGGCTGTAAATCTTGTGGAATCGGACTGCCACATCTTTTTCCCCAGGAGTACCCTGTGATAACCTTTCAGGTAGGACCCCAAATGTTGTTGTTAGGTGCCATCTAGTCATGTACAACCCATAGCAACACTATTAACAACAGACTTGAACCTTGTCCTATCCTGCGCCATTTTTTCCCCATCCCTGACACACTTGAGTCCATTACTACAGTCACTGTATCAATCCATCTCACCAAGGGTCTTCTTCTCTTTCACTGACCTTTTGCTTTTCCAAGCATGATGTCCCTCTCCAAGGAATAGTCTCTCCTAATAATATATACAAAATATGTGAGATGAGCTTCACTATCCTTGCCTCCATAGAGTACTGTGGCTGTACTTTCTCCATGACACGTCTATTTGTTCTTTTGGTCCATGGGATATTCAGTACTCTTTTCCATACACAACTCAAAGGCATCAATTCTTTTTTTTTTTTTAAAAAAAAACCTTTCTTATTCTGCTATACTTATTCATTATCCAGTTCTCAAATATATAGCAGGTGATTAGAAAAACAGTGGTTTGAATGAGATGCACTTTAGTCTTTAAACTGATATCATTGCTCATTAGGACTTTGGAGAGGTCCCTGACAGCAAACTTTCTTAATGCTGTATATCTCCCAATCTCTTGACTGCTGGTGTCAAGGTTTTTATCCTTAGACTTTAATGCTAATGACCTAATTTTTTTAGAAAATAATATTTGTTCTGTTTAGAACATTAAAGCAAACTATAAAGAAGAAAGTAAAATTCTTGTAAATTTGAGGATTGTCGTCTTTCAAGCTTTCTTATCTTTGTATTCACATAGAGGTATATTGTTTTAAGATGCTAAAATGCTGCACATGCTGGCTTATATGTGGTTTCTTGTTTCCTTTGTAAACTTTGTTTTTCCTCTTAAAAGCACATATGCCTTTTTCTTCCCCATATAGGCAACTCTGGTTGGCATCGTCTGTAGCAAGCTGTGCTTCTAACCCAAAGGCCACACCTCTCTAGTCATTTGAATCCACCAGTGGTTCCTCTGGAGAAAGATGAACAATCTCTTTGCACTGAAAACCTTGAAAACCTGCTGGAGGATCAGTTGCAACTCAATGGCAATGAGTGAGTTTTTAAAAGTATACGTAGTAGTATATGGGTTGTTAAATTTTTTTTTCAGACTATATGATACACAGAAGCAGGAGTGGCATCCACTTCCTAAACAACATGCCTCCGGAAACTTGACGAACTTTGATAAATGTCGGTAGTTGTAGAGGGGCTTCAGGCCTTTTGTTTATAGGGTCTCTATGGGTTGTGTTTGACTCGAAGGCAATGAACAACAACAACAACATCTGGTACACAATGTGAATGTTCTTCTTTGTTGCTTTTACTGTGAATAGTGGCCATCAAACTGGTGATCCATGCAACATAGAAGGAAGCACTTCCTGGTCCTTAGCTGTCCCCTGATCAGTCGCCGATAGGAATACTGGGGTCCATGGGGTTTTCATTTTCTGCTTTTTGGCAAAAGAGTGCCAGACTTTTCTTCTAAAATTTGTCCACGTTGGGAATTCCACGGAAATCTATTCAGCTTCACAAACATGTTGATGCTGTAGGAGGCCCTTGCACCCCTCTCATGGTCATCGTTTCTGTCAGAGTCACTTGGTGATGCAGTGGTTAAACATGTGGCTGCAAACTGAAAGGCAGGCAATTGGAATGAATTGACTGTGGGAGAAAGATGTGGCAGTTTGTGTCTGTAACAACTTACAGCCTTGGAAACACTGTAGGGCAGTTTTGTCACAGGCTGTCGCTATGTGGGACTGGCTTGTTAGCAAGTGGCCTTTGTTTGCTTTTGGTGCATCTGGGCTGGTATATACCCTGTTTATCCATTTATGCACTAAGTTCTTTGACTTTGGCTATGTTCTCAATTCTGTCACCTCTCCTCCTCCTTCTGCACACTCTTCCCATCTCAAGTATGGGATCAAGTGCCATCTCCTCGAGTCTGTCTGTATTCATCTGTTGATTCTTTGTGTCCTCTCTGCTCCTGTCAACATTGTTTCTCTCACTTTTTCTCAGTCTTCATGCTGTGGTGGTGGGGTTGGCTATGTATGTGCTGACCCTGAGGCTCATGGGAAGCTCCCAGAGGATGGAGCTTGAGATGGTTCCTGTTCCTCACTCTTTGTCCTTCCTCCCCTCCTCTCCTCTATTCCAACAAGGCATATCACATTTATTCAATACAGTTTTTGCAGGAGAGTTCCTCAAATTACTGGCTTTTTTATATTTGAGTATAGTCTCTAGTTCCTTTGTAAAGGATGGGGATCCTCAGTAAATGATGGAAAGATAAAATCTACCAGTTGTAGTGTTGTTTCCTATCTGGGACTGTGCTTCCTAAACATAGATATTAGGGAAGTTTCTTCACATGATTGAACATGACAAAAGTGTAAGGGACACAATCTGGCATGAAAGAGTCATAAAAATGAAACATTTTTCTATTCTAGTTCTTTTATCACAAAATCCTGGTTTTTCATACAGCGTTTCCCTACTTGAGAGAGGCAGTAATCATTTTACTTGGCTAGAGGATCATGTTCTTTCCTTTTCTTAGTTCTCTGAAATTTATATATGCCTCATCTACTTGTAGCATTCTTATTTTTAGCAAAATACAGCATCTTTTTTACTGGCTGCAAATGAGTTTTGAATGTTAAATGTAAAATAAATGGGTTTTTATAGCCAGCATAGTCTGTACTATAATCAACTCATAGGTGCCCGATAAGGTGGGCAGTCCATGTTTTCTGTGTCTGGTCACATGAATTTCTTGCTAGCCTGCTTTGCCGCTTCTAAAGCTTCACTAGAATTACATTCATTGTTTTTATTTAAACAATACATAAATTGTTGCTTTTGTTGTATGCTGTTAAGTTGCCTGTGACCCATCAACTATGACAATGAATAAGTTACATGATGAGCTACTTAGAAACAAAAATGCTATTGTAGGATAATTTTTAATGACATGAATGGACATGACGCAATATGTTGCTAAGTGAAGGAAACAAGTCTTACATAGTATATTTACCATTAGGGCAATTAGTTACAGAAAAATAAATGTGTGTAAATTTTATTTTCAAGCCTTTTCTAACTATGAGGAATTCTGGTAGGACATGTGTTTATAGTTTGGAAGCTGAATTCTCCCTTGGCCCATCCCCAGTTTTGCTTTTAAGGTTTCAACTGATTGCTTCGGATCCACCAACATTTTGGGGTAGTAATCTGCCTTACTTCAGATAAATTTATTTTAGTGCTAATCATAAGTAAATATTTCATAACATGTAGATTAGTGTTTGATCAAAGCATGGGGCACAATCAGCTAAGCCAAGTTGACACAAAAAATTAACTATTCAGAGAGACCCTACTTTTAAGCTCACACACATGACTGTTGGCAGAGATCAGGCCATTGTTGGTTGTTGTCTGGAGACATTGGTTCTCTTCCAAATGGTCCTCTCAACAGGGCTACTACACATTTGGCAATTTGTTCCCTTTAAGCCCTGATGGTGTAGTGGTCAAAGAGTTTAAATGTTAACTGAAAGGTCAGTGCTTTGGGGGAGAAAAGTGTGACATTCTGCTTGCATAAAGACTTACAGCTTTAGTAACCCTATGGACCTGGAAACCCTACCTTGTTCTTACAAGGTTGTAATGAATTGAAATAAACTCAATGGCAGTAGGTTAAATGAGAGCAGAAAAGGAAAAGGGGAGGGGATACAGAGATAGAAGTTATTATGTTGAAGTTCCCAAGAGCATGTCCAGGAGCAACAATCTGCTAGGAAGATTTCCAGGACTCAGTAAAGGGAAAAGATGTGGGCACAAGCTCCATTCCATCTTTTCCTGTGGAGTCACACAGGGTACACTTAATTCCCCAGCAATGAGTAATAACCCCATAAGGATTGTAATCCACTAGGGAAGCTTATAGTGTGAGTGTACAGGGATTTTGTTAAGTGCTGGTCATGTTTGTTATGCATCATCAAGTTAAAACTGACTTAGAGCTGAGCCTCTTGCAGGTTTTCAGGGGTGGTTAACGCCACAGGAGGAGCTTGGCCATCTTTCTTCTCATAGCAGCTGGTGAAATTGAACTGCATAACTTTGGGTTGTCAATGCAACTCCTTACCACTAAGCCACCAGAGCTCCCCTAGAAGGAAACCAAGTATTGAATATAAGTAATTTTTTAAAATGCAAACAGTTTAGGCATAATAAACCTTTATTAACTGCTATAGTGATGAGGATCTTATCCAAATTCAAGTTCTCAGAGGCCAGCCCATGCTAATCTTGCAAGGTAGCCTTTCTGAGTAAGGGTAACAATCTCAGACTAAGGATAATAGAAGAAGAATTGATGCATTTGAGTTGTGGTGCTGGAGAAGAGTATTGAACATACCATGGACTGCCAAGAAAATAAACAGATCTGTCTTGGAGAGGGTGACCCAAGCTCCTCCTTGGAGGCAAGGATTGTGAAGCTCTGTTTCACATACTTTAGGTGTGTTGCCAGGAGGGACGAGTCCTTGGAGAAGGACACCATGTTTGGAACGGCAGAGGGTGAGCACAGGATAGGAAGGTGTTGGAAGGGATGAATTAACTCAGTGACTGGGATAATGGAGGATAGGTGTGTTGGAGACAATGAGATTGGCTCAGGATAAAGCAGGGCTCAGAGCCATTATACATAGGGTCTCTATGATTCACAGCTGACTCAGGTGACTCATAGGAGACATATAACAACAACAAAAATTTTATTAGTAGAACTAGAGGAAGACATAAATAGCCTGCATTACGCAGATGACACAACCTTACTAGCAGAAAGTGAAGAGGACTTGAAACATTTGCTTGCAGAAGATCAAAAACTATAGTTTTCAATATGGATTATATCTCAACATCAAGGAACCTAAAATCCCCACCACTGGGCCAAATGGCAACATCATGATAGATGAGAAAACATTGAAGTTGTCAACAATTTCATTGGCTCCATAATCAACACCCATGGTAGCAATATCCAAGGAATCAAAAGATAGATTGCAATGGGAAAATATGCTGTCAAAAAATTCTCCAAAGTGGTAAAAAGCAACAGTGTCAATTTAAAGTCTAAAGTGTACCTAACTCAAGTCATACTACTTTCAATATCTCTATATGCATCTGAATGTTGGACAATGAATAAAGAAAAAGAATCAGTGCCTTTGAATGATGTTGACGAAGGGTACTGAATATCCTATGGACTGTACAAAAGCACACACTGAACAAGTCTGTCTTGGAGGAAGTGTAACCAGAGTGTTCCTTAGAGACCAAGATGGAGAAACTTTGTCCTAAATACTCAGGGTATGTTGTCAGAAGAGGCCAGTCCTTGGAAAGGAACATCATGCCAGGAAAGGTGGAGGGTCAGAGAAATAGAGGAACTCTCTCAACAAGGTGGCTTGACATAGTGACTGCAACAATGGACCATAGTGTATTGAATATCATGAGGAAGGTGCAGGACAGGGCAAGGCTCACATCTGTTGGTCATGGGGTTACTAAGAAGCATAGTCAACTCAATGGTACCTAATAAAAACAACAATCTCAATAGTGGCAGCCCCTGACTTTTGCCAAATTGTACTTCTGAAAATTAAGTCACAACATCTAGTCCATGGTCATGGGTGGGAACTACAGAGGAGGAAGAATACCTGGAGGTGAGGACTGTTGGGTATTATCTTAGTCTACCTGCAACAGACCATGCTTTTACCTTCTCTAGGAAGATCTATTAACAATCTGCGTTATGCAGATGACACAACCCTACTTGCTGAAACTGAGGAGGACCTCATGCACTTGCTGCAGAGGGTCAAGGACTGCAACCTTCAGTATGGACTGAGGCTCAGTGTCAAGAAGACAAAGATTCTCACCACTGGACCAATTGGTAGCATCAGGATGGATGGTGAAGAGATTGAGAGTGTTCACAGCTTCAGTTTGCTCGGCTCCATGGTCAAAACTCTTGGCACCAGCAGTCAGGAAATAAAAAAATGTATTGTGATGGGAAAGTCTGCTGTTAGGGACCTCTCTAAAGTACTCAAGAGCAACGGTGTCTCTCTGGAGACTAAGGTGGGCCTGATACAGGCCATGGTCTTTGCAATCACCTGTTATGCATCAGAGAGTTGGACAATGACTAAGGAGGACAGAAGGAAAATTGATGCCTTTGAGCTGTGGTGCTGGAGAAGAGTATTGAATGTACCATGGACTGCCAAGAAAACAAACAGATTCATCCTGGAGAGGAGACAAGGATTCTGGGGCTTCATCTGACATACTTTGGGCATGTTGCAAGTAGGGACAGGTCCTTGGAGAGGGACATCATGCTTGGTAGGGTGGAGGGATGGCGCAGGAGGGGAAGACCCTCTATGAGATGGATTCATTCAGTGACTGGGGTAATCGGGATGGGTGTGTCAGAGGCAGTGCGATTGGCACAGGATAGAGCAGGGTTTAGGGCTGTTGTACATAGGGTCGCTATGAGTTGCAAACAACTCGATGGCACATAACAACAACAACAACAACAACGACAACAACAATCTGTACTTTGTAGTTTCTGTCTCATGACTTGTAGTATTTTATAATAATAAGTACTTTCAAAATACTTTATAGTTTAAAAACCAAATGCCAAACAAACAATGATCCATTCTATACACAGCTTTAGTGAGGCAAAATTAGATCTCTAAGGGTACCATGCATGCCTACAGGAATGAATTTTTGTGGCCTAATAATTGATATTTGAGTTGGTGAAGTTATCTGTGAAGAAAGATTGGAACCAGAATAAATACTAGATTTAAAAAAAAAAAAAAGAGGTTGGTGTTTTAGAAATAGGAACAGCAGCAGTGGCGAAATCTAAGTAGACAGTAATTTGTGAAATAGCACAACATAAAAGCCAGAAGTAAGTTAGTTGGGTTCCAGGAAGCTGCAGACCTAGCTGAATGCTCTGCCATGGAAGGTTTGGCAAGAAATCCTGCAAGTCCTCTATGTGTGTTAAGTGTGGGTGGTGCTATGGAGGAAAGGAAAAAGGGTGCAGAGGCTGGAGCGAGTACTTTACCCATGTACAGGGGTGATAACATTATTACTGCCACACAGTAATGTGGGAATTGGGGAAGGGAGAAGGAGGAACATCTGCCCTCTCTTACCTTCTCTACAATTTGAGATTTCCTAGAAGAAAAGAGCCTGGGCTTGAGAGAGAGAGACACTTATCACAGAGAGACAGTTTGCGGAATGTTGGGGAGAAAGGGTGTGCCTCTGGCCAGGACAGGTGCCTGAGCTCCAGACAGGTTCAAGCCTCCCAACAGCCTTTAATATGGGGTAGAGAAAGCTCCCCTGTGTTTGGCTGTACCGGCTTGAGAAAGCTTGCCACCTGGGAAGATGGCTGCTCTGTTTGTTGAACTGAGAGTGATCCACAAGAGGCTGAGGTTCCCCCAACCAATCCACATGTCCCATGTCTGTAAACCCACTGCATCCTGTTTTCCTGTGTATATAAGTACAGTGCTTAGCCCAATAAAATCGAGCTGGATTGACTCTCTGATCCTCTTCCAGAGTGGTGTATCTTTGTTGTGCTTACTCCCATCAGGGTGTTGCTGTTAAGTTGCTGGTGAACTGACAGCAACAAGACAGAGTTTAGACCTGCTGGTCTATTACTCATAATAGGAAGATGCTCACTCACCTTTGATGTAGAAATTGAAGGGGATGCCTGCTACCAAGCTTCTGGGAACAGAGAGGGCACTGAAGGGCTAGAATCCTGGCCACAACCAGGTAATTAGTGAGAGAAAGAGAAACAGACACAGAGAGAGGCTCGGTGAAGGGAGTGGGGGTGGATAATGGACACCATGCAGAAGGCCTCCTCTGGTAATTTTGGTCTCCCAAACTTGCTTTGTTTTTTCTCCTCTTGTAATTAAAATCTAATATATTATGGAGCTTTGGTGGCCTATTGGCAAGGATGCTGCATTGTAATATCAAAGGTATGTGGTTCAAATCCACCAGTGGCTATGCCGGAGAAGGATGGGCAGTCTCCTCCCATGTGATTAACTGCCTCTGAAAACCCACTGAAAGGTTATCTATAGGTCTGTTCTGACTCTACTGCACACACCACCACCAACAACAATGACATATTGTTTAGGAAGCTCTAGTGGCTTGTTGTTATGTGCCATCTAGTCATCTGTGACTCATGGTAACTTTATGTACAACAGCTCTGAAGCCTGCCCTGTCCTGAGCCAGTCTCACTCACTTGGACACACTCCCATTGTCCCAGTTACTGTATCAATCCATCTCATCCGAGGTCTTCCTCTCCTGTGCTGTCCCTCCACCCTTCCATGTATGATGTACTTCTCCAAGGACTAATCTCTCTGGACCATGTCCCTAAAGATTGTGAGATGGAGCTACAAAATACTAGCCTCCAAGAAGAAAGTTGGTTTCTCCCTCTCCATAACAGACCTATTTGTTTTCTTGGTGGTCCATGATATGTTCAAGACTCTTCTTCAGCACCACAGTGCAAAGGCATCAGTTCTTCTGTCTTCTTTACTCATTGTCTGATGCATACCAAGTAATTAAGAAGACCATGGCCCGAATTAGGCACATGATAGTCTCTAGGCTGACATCGTTGCTTTTCAGTACTCTGGAGAGGTCCCTGATAACAGATTTTCCCAGTGCAATTCGTCTTTTGATTTCCTGCTGCTGCTGCCAAGAGTGTTGATTGTAGAGCCAAGCAAACTGCAGTTGTTAACAACCTCAATCTCTTCTCCATCTGTCATGGTGATGCCAATTGGCCCAGAGTTGAGAATCTTTGTCTTCTTAATGTTGAGCTTCAATCCACATTGAAGACTGTAATCCTTGACCTTCTGCAGCAAGCTCTTTAGGTCTTCCCAAGTTTTAGCAAGCAAGGTTGTGTCATCTGCTTAATGTAGGTTGTTGATGAGTCTTCCTCCAATCCTGATATCACACTCATCATAAAGCCCAGCCTCACAAATGATCTGGAAATGTATGGAGACAGGACACATCCTTGACGTTGTCCTTTTCTGATTTTGAACCATGAAGTGTTTCCCTGCTTTACCCTGAGGACTGCTTCCTGATCCAAGTATAGGTTTCACATGAGCACAATCAAGTTTTCTAGGATTCTCATTCTTCTTGAGGTTAGCCATAATTTGTTGTGATCCACGTAGTCAAATGTCTTTGCATAGTCAATGAAACACAGATAGACATTCCTCTGATATTCTTTGTTTTCTACCACGATCCATCTGACATTGGCAGTAGTGTTTCTAGTGTCATGATCTCTTCTAAACCCAGCTTATATTTCTGGTAGTTCTCTGCCTTAGTGATAAGGGATTGCACTGTCAACTCAATGGTATGCAGTGTGAATCCATCAGCTGCTCTGTAGGAAAAAAGATTGGCAATCTCCTGTGTGATTTATTGCATCTTATAACTTGCCAAAAGTTCAGCTATGGGTTGGTTCTAACATGACAGTAACAACAACAACAA
>NW_006399890.1:2959805-2988721 GCF_000299155.1 Elephantulus edwardii | reverse complement strand
GGCTCCTTGGAGGCAAGGATTCTGAAGCTCCATCTAACATACTTTGGACATGTTGTGAGGAGAGACCGGTCCTTGGAGAAGGACATCATGCTTGGTAGGGTGGAGGGACAGAGCAGGAGGGGAAGACCTTTTGGTTAGTAGTCCAATATCTTGCTTATTAATATTTAAATAGAAATTTGTGCTCATTGGCCTTTGTTGTTGTTGTTAAGTGCTGTCGAGTTATAGACGACTCATAGCGACCCTATGAACAAAAGACCTGGACACTTAAATAACTTTCATCATTTCTCCAAGTTCATAGAGCTTCCAGAGGCAAGCTATTTTGGAAGTGGATGCCCTTTCTGCTTTCAAGCTTGTTTTAATTGGAGGGCTCCACCAAACACTGTCCACCATGGGTAAGCATTATCACTTTTGATAATGACATCAGCGTCACAGTGTTTAGCTTCACAGCAACTATGAGTTATCTCTGTTCAGCAAATGGACAGACCAGTGCTATATCACTTAAAAGAATGTTAGACTCAAAACAATTAAAACCAGGCCTGAGGGCCGCAGATTAAAATCACCCACCTTTGACTTGATACCATAACTTTCTATCTACCAGGGCCACAGAGCTCTCTCTGTGTTATTGTTGTTGTTGTTGTTAAGTGCCATACACTCATAGACGACTCATAGCGACCCTATGAATGAAAGACCTGAACACTTGTATAACTTTCATCATTTCTCCAAGTTCACAGAGTTTCCAGAGGCAAGCTATTTCAGAAGTGGTTGCTACTATTTGCCTTTAGACTTAGTGTATTTCAGATGTAGAACTTCACGAATTTTCAAACAGATTTGTCAATATTTTGCTAAATGAAAGAAGAAGGCTACATCTTCTATGATTACATTTATATGACATGTTTGCAATAAGCCAACCCATAGAGGCTGAAAGTTAAATTAGTGGTTGCCTAGTGCTGGTGACTGGAGGGTGTGGGAAAATGGGGAGTGAGTGTTAATAGGCATGAGGTTTCTTTTTGGGGAGGTAGAATTACATAGTGGTGATAGTTGCATAATTCTGTGAATGCACTAAAAACCACTGAATTGTATCCTTATAAGGATGAATTTTATGATATGTAAATTATATCTCCATAAAGTGGCTGTAAAAAACCCCAGTAGATTTATCACTAACCTCCCATGAGACAAGGGTGGCTAGTTCTTGCATTATGGCTCCACAGATAAAGAAAACAAAGCTTACTCGTCACGTGGTGTGATACAAATAGTGTGAACACCAGAGTCAGGCACACGTGGATCTGTATTTGGGCTTCTTACTGCCATGTGACCTTCGATTAGTGATTTTGATGACCTCCTGTAGTTTCATTTTCCTTCTTTGAAAAACGAGTATAAAAAGATTTATGAAAAACACAATGTGAAGGAAGAGTCAACTATATTTACCTACGCAAGTCTCAGAGTTTTTGACATCCTATCAATGAGCTTGGTCTTCCTCTTACCTCCAAAGATCTAGCCAAGGTGCCCATGTAGCTAGCAAAGAAAGGCATTAGACTATGGTCACCAATGGAATCCATTTTTACTTCCATTTTGTGGCATCCAAAATGATGCATCCAACCGTTGAAGCCCACTTGTCTGCAGTGGTCCAATGTGCTTCCATCACCTGTCATAGAAGGCCACTATCCCTTGTTCTCCTTTCTCCTCAAGGTCAGAGCAGAGGCCATGACAACTGACATTGAGTATAGCCAGTAGGGAACTGTCACTGTGTCTCTGGCACATTACTTTCTTTACAAGACAATTGTACTATAACAGCTCAGTAGAATTCCTAGGCAGCATTGCTTCATAAGGAAAGATTTTTTACATGGAATTACAGATGGACTTATGCTTCCTAAGTTCTGAACACATAAGCACAAAATTATGAGCTTGAAACTAGGGTTAGAAATCTGTGCAGGCTGTTACTGGGGGACTGGGAAAAGGGATGATATACTTCAAAGTAAGATTGCTTTGGAGATGTCTTTTTTGACCATGTATGGAGTTATATTTTAGTCAGTACATTTAGACCACTCAAAAAGCATCAGGTAACATGCCTTGTAACTTGGAGAAACTAACTATGCATGTTTGACAAAGTTTGAATCACAAAATGAATGTCACAGGTCACAAGTTGTGTCCTAAGGAGAAAAGCAAAAGTGTTGGTAGATTCGTAGTCTTACAAACAGAGGTAAGTGATATGATGTATTGCATTAGGAAAACCTCAGACTAATGAAGCTCCCACTCCTCCAGTGGGCTAAGCCATATTGCTTGGTCAGTTATAAAGAGAATAAACTCTTGTAAGTGATCAAAGTGACTTTGGAATGTAACCACACGTGCTGGGGCTATTTAGAGCTTGCTGGTTAAGATGGGCAAAAGTAGATCTGAAAGTGATTCTCATGGATCTGCAGGTGATTCTTATGTTGAGAATTGCCTGAGAATCTTGCTAAACTATTTTGGTTCAACATATCTGGGATAGAGAAGCAATTCCTCAGCACAAAGGCTGACCTAGAATGAACAAATTTCAAGAACAGATATTTACTGTGAGTTTTGGAGGCTAGAAGACCAAAGGTCATTGATTCTAGGGAAGGTTCCTTCCTTGTGCACAGCCTCAGGCATCCCTCAAAATGTCATGGATTATAAGTGGCTCTTCACATAGTACCTTTTCCAGTGTGTGTTTGTATCTTTTATACTCTTTCCATAAGACATCATTCATAAGATATTACAATATTTTATGTAAATAACACACTGTATAACGTTTTTGCCAAATGTATCTTCCTTCATGGTATTTTCATAAAGAGCTATCCACCCCTGCCACCATTGTATATTAAAAACTCCAAAACACCAGGGTCACATAACTTGCTTACAAAAATACCTTTGAGTGAGAATGTGATTGAAAAAAATTATGGCTTAATTATTTGAGTAAATGGTAGGATTAGAACCTGCCTTAATCTAACATGATTCATTAACATGACAAAAGTGTCATCTTTCCAAACAGGGTTATATTTACTGGCATAAAAATTAGGACTTCAACATCACTTCTTGGGAACACAATTTGATCTAAAACAAGAAGCAATTTCTTGAACTGAGTGGGTATTAATTGAGGATGCTCTGCATTTATGAAAAACTCTTTAATTTGCTGGATCATTGATCATTGAAGCAATCAACCATGTTCCCAAACAACTCTATACTACGTAAAAAACCTCATTCTATGCCATAGAGTTAATTCCCGTTATTTGATAGAGACCCTCCTTTGGGTTTCTGAGGCTACAAATCTTAATGGGAAGAAACTACCCATCTTTCTCCTTAGAGTTACTGATGTATACCAATCAATAAAGACATGTATTGGTTATCAACACAACACAACACAACACAACACAATGTACATTTTATAGATTGTAACACCAGAGCTCCCTATACTATGCAAAAAACAAAACAACAACAGCCCACCACAAACCAAAACCAAAAACAACAAACCAACCCAAACGCCAAACCAACCCAAACTCATTGTCATTAAGTCACAACCAACTCAGAACTGACCCTTCCACAGGTTATTTGACGCTGTAACCACACACAGGAGATTGTCCATCTTTCTTCTGGGGAGCTGCTAGAGGATTCAAACTACCTGGCAGTGTGTCTCCAGATCCATTAGATCACGGGAGCTTCCTACACTGAGTCATTGTTATGTGTTGTTAGGTAAACTACAACTCATAGTGACCCTAAGAACAATGGTTCTGAACTTTACACTCTTCTGAGACAACTTCATCATTTCAGACACACCCAACCCCATTGTCCTCCAAGGATTGGCTCCTTCTGACAAAATGCCCAGAGGATGTGAAATGAAGTTCAAAATCCTTGCCTCCAAGGAGCAACCTAGTTTCACCCTCTCTGGGACAGACCTATTTATTCTCTTGGTAGTCCATATGATGTTCAATACTCTTTTCAGCACAACAACTCAAAGGCATCAGTTCTTCTTTCATCATCTTTAATCATTATCCAGCTTTCAAATGCATAGGAAGCAATTGAGAAGATGATGGCTTGGGTCAGATGCTCTTTAGCTGATATCCTTGCTATTTTCTTCTCTGGAGAAGTTCTTGAAAACAAATTTTCCCAATGCAACTCATCTTTTGATTTCATGACTGCTGGTGCCGAAGTGTTAATAGTGGATCAAAAAATAAGATTAAATTGTTAGCAAGGTCAATCCTTTCTTTGTTTATCATGATGACTGGTGTGAAGATTTTTCTTTTCTTGATGTTGAGATGCAATCTATATTGGAGGCTGTGGTTCCTGATCTTCTGCAGCAAACATTTCAAATCCTCTTCACTTTCAGCCAGCAAGGTTGTGTCATCTGCGTAGCACATTTTGCTGATGAAACTTCTCTGATTCTGATGCCATATTCTTAAAGTCCAGAAAGATGTGTTTGGAAATATAGGTTGTAAAGACATGGGAAAAGGATACCTCCCTTTCATGATATCTTTAATTCTAAGCAGTCTCTGCCACAGACATGGATAATCTGGTAGCCAAATAGTACTTGTAAGGTCATCTGGGAGCTAGGGGATATTCCATTCCAACCATACCTTATGGAGAAACATTCCATTCAGCCTGGTGTAATAACAGCTGCAACTAATCAGAAGAGAGCATGACCACCAGCCACATCCTGCTCAACCATCAGCTATGACACAATCCACCTAAAGGAACTGAGCAGCTGCATATTTGAGAACTAACAGAGGATATCCTATTAGTGTCCTGTACAGAGAGCTAACCACCAAGTTGACCACCCTACCCCCAACCCCTACCTATAAAATTTGGCCTGTAATTTCCTCACTTGTGACTTCCCTGCCCCATATTCCCTTTCTCTGGCCTGGGACTGCAGAACCTCACCTGAGAGCTGCTAATAAACTCCTCTGTTTTACTTTATCTGGTTTCCGGTGAACTTTTTACCTTACAGTACTAAGGAATTTTTTTCCCCCATTTGCTGAGACTATCTTAAACACAGGGAACTCTAAGCCAAAAGCAGCATCTTATTGGCAGTTAAAATTCACCAGTGGCTCTGAAGGAGACAATCGAGTCCTCCTATGCGATTTACTGCCTTAGAAACCTCCTGGAGGGTCAGCTCTGAGTTGCTTCCAACATGATGTTGGAGAGTCAATAATGTTAAATAAAGTGTGCAAGTTAATATTTTGTCTTCTATGCTTCCTTTTTCAGAAGAAACTTTATTACTCAAAAAAGCATGGTATCATGTTAAGCTGATTAGGCACCAAGACTTAGTCTCTGTTTTCCCAGCAAGACAGTTCCTGAGGGCGTGACCTCTCAGCACTGGGGGAGCCATTAACTGAAGGCCCTCTGCCCTTTCTTCCACAACAACTCTCTGACTCTTAGCTCCCTGGGCTCTTGTTAAATTCTCTAATTTACTAATTCACTGCCCTGGAGAATTTAATTGAAGTCAGCATGAATAGCAGTTAAGATCTCCTGGCAATTACTGTGGCAAATAAAGATTTTTGTTTCTATCTCTTCCCCTCCCCCTCCCCCCAATCCTTACTACTGGACAAATAATCATGATAACAATACATGGAGAAAATATTGAAATTGTAAAGGATTTGATTTTGCTTGGACCAACCGTCAATGTCCCTTGAAGGAACAGTGGCATAATATGATACATTGTGCTGTACAAATCTACTACAAAATATTACTTTAAAATATTAAAAAAACAAAGATGTTATTATGAGAACTAAAGTATACCTGACTCAAGTCATGGTATTTTTTTAATGACCTACAAGCTCTGGTGGCCAAGTGGTAAGAATCTGTGCTGCAAACCCACAGGCATGCAGTTTGACTCCACCAGCTGCTCTGTGGAAGAAGGATGGATAATTTCCTCCCATGTGATTTACTGTCTCTGAAAACCCACTGGAGAGTCAGCTATCAGTTTGTTCTGACTGAAAGGTAAACAGCAACAGTAGGTAAAAAAAGGAGCTCTGGTGGCCTAGTGGTGAGTAGATGTGCTGCAATTCTAAAGGCATGCAGTTCGAACCCACCAGTTGCTCTGTGGAAGGATGGCAATATTCTCCCATGTGATTTATTGTATCTGAAAACTGTCCGGAGGTTCAGCTACAAGTCAGTTCTGATTTGATGGCACACAACAACTGTTGCTCTACTACCGTCCCCCCCCCCAAAAAAAAAACAACCCAACCAAGCAAATGTTCTACTAACTCAAAAGCAAGAAGTTTGAATCCACCAGTTGCTCTGTGGGGAGAGTAGGAAATCATTGTTGTTGTTGTGTGTTAGTTGTTTGTGACTCATAGCAATCCTATAGCTCTGAACCGTGCTCCGGAGCTAACCTTATTGTCTCTGATGCACCCACCCCCATTATTTGAGTCACTAGGGTCTTCCTCTCTTATGCTGTCTGTCCATCCTCCCAAGCATGAAGTTCCTTTACAAGAACTGGTCCCTTCTTGTAACATGCCCCATGTTTGTCAGATGGAGCTTCAGAATCCTTACCTCCAAGGAGTAGCCTGGTTTCACCTTCTCTAGGACAAACCTGTTTGTTTTCCTGCAATTCATGGTCTATTCAATATTCTTCAGCTCCACAACTCAAAACTACCCCATAGATATATATGTGAGTTCTGGTGGCCTGACCCATATTTATTCCTATCCAAAAATCCCCCAAAATGGTGATCTGACAGAGTGTAGAAATTATCCAACAGCATCATACACAAGCAAAATCCTGCTGAAGATTATCCAAAAATGACTGGAACAGTACATTAATCAGAAACATAAGCTGGATTTAGAAGAGGCGTGGTGCTAGAGACATTATCACCAATGTCAGATGAATCTTGATTGAAAGCAAAGAGTACCAGAAGAATGTCTATCTTCATTGACTGTGCAAAGACATTTGATTATGTGGATCACAACAAATAGTGATCACACTTGATTGTGCTCATGTGAAACCTAAACTTGGATCAAGAGGCAGTCATCAAAACAGAGAAAGGAAACACTGTATGGTTCAAAACTTTTTCCAATCTCTATGCATCACAGCAACCCCAGGTTACTTCAATACAGCAAATTGACAGAAGAGTGCTATACCACTTACTAGAATATTCCTCCAAATATTCCAACAACTGACTTTTAAATACAAAGGCCCTCCATGAGGTCTTGATGACTCTAAACAAGAGGCTTAAATAAAAAACAACCAATATAATATATTGTTGTTATTGTTAGGTGTCATTGAGTCACCTGTTACCCATAAAGTTAGATTTACAGCCCTTAAAATTGAGGATAAGTTCTATAATATCTGAAGATGGAGGCACCTCTGGTAGTTTAGTGGTAAGGAGTTGCATTGCCAATCCAAAGGCACATGGGTTGAACCCACCAGCTGCTCCATAGGAGAAATATGGGCAATCTATTGTGCAATTTACTGCCTCTGAAAACTCACTGGAGGGTCAGCTGTGAGTCAATTCTGACTCACAAAACAGCAGCAGCAGCAGCAGCAGCAGCAGCAGCATAAGATGAAGGGTAACTACATCATATCACACCATGGAGGGCAACTGCACAAGACAAAGAATCACAGGATAATCACATTGACATATAACATTAATCATTACTGTTGAGTTGGACCAACTATAGCAGGTAATAGGAGCAACATTATATGCCAGGTACTATTCTAGGAGAGAGGGCACTATTTTACTTGCTGAGGATCTATTCTAAGTGCACCTGTTCCAGGATTTAACCCTATTTTCTAATCCTGACTGTTGCTATTGTGTGCTGTTGAGTCAGAACCAGCTCATAGTTGACTGTCCAGTGGGTTTTCAGAGGCACTGAATCACAAAGGAGGAGATTGCCAATCCTTCTCCCACAGAGCAGATGATGGGTTCTAACTGTATGCCTTTGGGATTGCAGCACAGTTTCTTTCCATTAGGCCATTGTTGTTGTTAGGTGCCAATGAGTTGTCTGCAATTTATGGTGTACAACAGCCCTAAACCCTGCTCTATCCTGTGTCAATCTTATTGTCTCTGATACACCTATCCCCATTATCCCAGTCACTGTGCCAATCCATCTCATTGATGGCTGTCTTCTCCTGTACTGTCCCTTCACCTCCCAAACATGATGTCGCTCTCCAAGGACTAATCCTGCCTTGCAACATGTCCAAAGTATATCAGATGAAGCTTCAGTCTTTCTATCATCCCTAGTCATTGTCCAGCTTTCTGATGCACAACAAGTAATTGCAAAGACTTTGGCCTGTATCAGGTGCATCTTTGTGTCCAGACAGACACTGTTGCTCTTCAGTACTTTGGAGAGGTCTCTGACAGCCGACTTTCCCAATGCAATTAATTTTTTAATATACTATCATGACTGCTGGTACCAAAAGTGTTGATTGGGGAGCCAAACAAACTAAAGCTGTTAACAGTCTCAGTCTCTTCACCATCTATCATGATGCGGCCACTTGGCCCAGTGTTGAGAATCTTTGTTTTCTTGATATTGAACTTCAGTCCATATTGAAGGCTGCAGTCCTTGACCTTCTGCAGCAAGTACTTTAGGTCCTCTTCAGTTTCAGCAAACAGGCTTGTGCCATCGTAACAGATTGTTGATGAGTCTACCTCCAGTCATAATGCCACATTTCATTGTAAGTAAAATAATTCTCCTAATGTCATAGGGTAAGTAATAGAAATAGCTAAAATGCTGGGCTCTTGACTTCCTAGTTGTTCACCTCATCCCCTGATGAGCTAATTTAAGAGTGATTTGTATTTGAAAGTGATTTTAAAAACCAATACCATACAAATGAGAAAAAACCCATTTCCATAGAATTTGTCTTAATTCATACATTAATTAATACAATGGCCCTGTAGGATGGAGTGGAACTGCTCCATAGGGTTTCCAAGGTGTAATTCTTCATGGAATCAGACTGGCACATCTTTCTCCCGAGGCATGACTGGTAGTAAGCAACCAAGTCTTTAATCATTGTGCCATCTGGGTTTCTTTTTAAAGGTAGAAGTTATTGAAGAATGCTGAGGTGCTCCCATACCTTTGAATAAGAGTTGGCCCTCAACTTGGTACTATAGCCCAGGAATAAAGAGCCTTTTTATCTTTTCTTGGAACCTTCCCTGTAGACTTACCTGTCACCAGAGGCAGAAATGCCTGTGGAAAAATTTCTCTTCTTTGGAAAAGAGCAAGGCTGTATTTAGTTGAAATAGGATATTATTCAAAGGCCCTGTAAGGGTTACAGAGTGGTCAGGAAAGGTGGGGAGCTCCATGGAGCAAGGTATCAAATGGTAGTTGAATTTTTCCATGGCTGAATTCCAGAAAACGTTCCCTGATGTAGTTTGGGGCTTGTGGATAGGAGGTGTGTCCAGATGGGTGTGTGGAGGAGTGTTTGAGAGAATTTTTTTTGTGTTTTGTTTTACTCTTTAGGATCCAGTTTATACCACCCATTCCTGAGCTTGATTTCCTCCTGAAGTTGGAGATGATATGGTGGGTGGAGGATGAGTGTGTGGTACCCTGCTGTGCTTTTAATCAGAACTTCAAAGCATTGCATGGAAGACTGCTCTATCTCTTTTCCTGATTTATCTTCATGAAAAACTGGTGAGATTCCACCTCTTTCCTCCCAAAGTGTTCATAGTCTTTATTCAGTGCTCTCGCTAACGCTGGATTAAGATTCCAGTGGTAACTGGAACTTGGACCACTAGTGGAGAAGACTTTGTTTTATACTTATGACTGCTTGTTTCAAAGACACAATAGATTGATTTATGTAAGCAGTATCTGTTTAAGAGTTCTTGAAAGAGGGATCTAGAAAGTGAAGACAAATCTGAAAGAAAAATGTTCTGAAATACTTTGATCCATGGAATGTCTATTTGTACTTTATTGACTATGCAAAGGCATTTGACTGTATAGATCATAACAAATTGTGGCTAACATTGAGAAGGATGGGAACCCCAGAACACTTAATCGTGTTTGTGTGAAACCAATACCTAGGCCAAGAAACAGTTGCATGAATGGAACAAGGGTACACTACACAGTTTAAAAGTAAAACACGTATGCATAAGGGCTCCCCTGAACTTCTCTCTCATGCTGCATTCAGCTCCCAGCCTTGCCCCAAGGACTCTAGGGGGCCCTCTGTTCCACGCATGTACTCCTGGCACAGGCTACCTGTTTGGATGGTGGGCAAAAAGTGAAGTTCCCTGGTTAACTTTGCTTTTCGCCCAGCATCCAAACACGTAGCCTGTCCTAGGAGTACACGCACGGAACAAAGTGCCCCTGGAGTCCTTGGGGCCCTCAGACCAGTAAAAGAACACTACCAGATCTACAGGAAAGACCACCCTCCCTTGGGAAATATTCTGACCACAGTGTGCTGTAAATGGAAGGGAAGATGCTCAAGCTACAAGAAGTTAAACTTGGAGCAGAAATTAAAGGGAAAGGACTTTTCTTCAGAATCATCTGAAGTAAGGTTTCTCTAATATTAGAGCTTTATATTTGGACTTACAGGCACCTAAACTCAAAGGACACTGATATTGGCAACATTTTGAAGAATTTGAAATCACAGAAACCCACAAAGCTTGAGATATAAGCTATCAGATCAAGGGGTGTATAGCAGGAGATAGGTGTTGTAGGGAGTAGGTGGGCATAGAAGGGAATACTGGTGGAGCAGGGAAAGGGTTGGGTCAAGAGACTCATGTCAAGGGAAGGGATAAAACTAAAATTACTGTCTATTTCTACAATTAGGAAAGATCTTTCATCTGTATTGCTCTGTAAAATGCTTTTCTGTCAGATATTTTTCTAAACCTGAACATACAGATTAAGACAGACTAGGAAGAAGAATTTGCCATCCACTTCCAAAATAGCAGGCCTTCGAAAAACCTATGTACAATAGAATACACTTAAACTAGCAAAAAGGGCAACAGATGTGGAACTTTCAAGTATGGAAATACTAAGAGGAACAGTTGTAAGCAGACTCTAGTGGCTGGAACATGGAATGTGAGAACTATGAATATAGGAAAATTAGATATTGTTAAGGAAGAAATGGAACACATAAATATTGACTTACTAGGTATTGGCTAGATGAACTGGCATGGGGCATTTTTAATCAGATGATCATATGATCTATTATGCTGGAGACGAGAAACGTGAGGAAAAATGGGGTTGCTTTCATAGTTAAAAAAGTCATTTCTAGATCTGTCTTGAAATACAATATTGTGAGTGACAGGATAATATCCATATGTATAAAAGGAAGTCAGTGAATACCACTATTATTTAAATATATGCACCAATAACCAGAGAAAAGAAGAGGAATTAGTTGAATTCTACCAACTTTTGCAGTCAGACATAGATTTAACATGCAACCAAGATGTTGCATTAATAGTGATGGGTGACTGGAATGCAAAAGTTGGGAACAGAGAAGGATCAGTAGTTGGAAAGCATGGGCTTGGTGACAGAAACGAAGCTGGAGATAGGATGATAGAATTTTGCACAATCAATGATTTATTCATTGCAAATACATTTTATAAGACACATAAACACAGGCTATACACATGGATTTCACCTGGTGGTATGCATAGCAATCAGGTAGATTATATCTGTGGAAAGAACAGCTGGAGAAGCTCAATATCAGCTGTGAAAACTAGGCCAGGAGCTGATTGTGGAACTGATCACCAACTACTCATATGCAAGTTTAAGCTGAAGCTAAGGAAAGTGAAATCAAGCCCACAGGAACCAAAATATGGCCTTGAGTCTATCCCACCTGAATTTCAGAACCATCTCAGGAATAAGTTTGAGGCCTTGAACACTAATGAGCAAAGACCAGATGAGTTATGGGACAATATCAAGAATATCATCCAGGAAGAGTGCAAAAGGTCATTGCAAAGATGGAGGAGGAAGAAAAGACCAAAATGGATGTCAGAAGAGATTCTGTATATTGGACTGGAGTGCTGAGAAGCCAAAGCAGAAGGACGAAATCAAGACATTAAAGAGCTGAACAGGAGATTTCAAAAGGCTGCGTGACAAGACAAAGTCAAGTATTATAATGAAATGTGCAAAGAGCTGGAGCCAAAAAATCAAAGAGGCCAAACTTGCTCAGCATTTTCTAAGCTCAAGGAACTGAAGAGGAAATTCAAGCCTCGAGTTGCAATACTTAAGGATGCTTTGGGCAGAATACTGAGTGATCCTGCAAGTTTTAAAAGAAGATGGAAGGAGATTACAGAGTCATTGTACCAAAAGGAATTGGTGGACACAGAAGAATTTCATGAAACAACATATGAGCAAGAGCCTGTGGTGATAAAGGAAAAAGTTCAGACTGCTTTGAAAGAATTGGCTAAAAATAAGGCCCCAGGAATTGATGATATACCAATTGACATATTTTAACTAACAGATGCTCACCAAGTTGTGCCAAGAAATCTGGAGAATAACCACTAGGTCAACTGCCTGGAAGAAATCTGTATTTGTTCCAATTCCAAAGAAAGGTGATCCCACAGAGTGTGGAAATTATCAAACAATATCATTAATGTCTCATGCTAACAAGATGTTGCTGAAGATTATTAAAAAACAACTGGAACAGCACATCAACAGAGAACTACCAGAAGTGCAGGCTGGGTTTAGATGGGGCCATGGTACTAGGGATATTGTAACTAACGTTAGATGGATCTTGGCAAAAAGCAAGGAGTACCAGAAGAATGTCTATCTTTGTTTCATTGATTACAGAAAAACATTTGACTGTGTGGATCATAACAGAACACTTGATTGTGCTGATGCGAAACCTATACTTGGACCAGGAGGCAGTCATCAGAGCAAAGCAAGGAAACACTGTTTGGTTCAAAATTGGGAAGGATGTATGCCAGGGCTATATCCTGTCTCAATACCTTTTCAATCTTTATGCAGAACAGTTTATCCGGGAGGCTGGGTTATCTGAGGAGAAATGTGGCATCAGGACTGGGGGAAGAATCATCAACAATCTGCGTTATGCAGATGACACAACCCTGCTTGCTGAACTGAGGAGGACCTCAAGCACTTGCTGTTGAAGGTCAGGGAGTTCAGTCTGCAGTATGGATTGAGACTCAATATCAAGAAAACAAAGATTCTCACCACTGGGTCGATTGGCAACATCATAATGGATGGTGAAGAGATTGAGATTGTTCACAGATTTGGTTTGCTTGGATCCACACTCAACACTCTTGGCACCACGTGTTGCAATGGGAAAGTCTGTGGTTAGAGACCTCTCTAAAGTGCTCAAGTGCCAAGATGTCAGTCTGGAGACTAAGGTGTGCCTGATACATGCCATGGTCTTTGCAATCACTTGCTATGCATCAGAGAGCTGAACAATGACTAGGAATAATAGAAGGAGAATTGATGCCTTTGAGATTTGATGTTAGAGAAGAGTATGGAATATACCATGGACTGCTAGGAAAACAAACATTCATCCTGGGAGAGGGTGAAGCCAGGCTGCTTCTTGGAGGCAAGGATTCTGAAGCTTCATCTGACATACTTTCAACATGTTGCAAGGAGCAACCTATCCTTGGAGAAGGACGTCATGCTTGGGAGGGTGGAGGGACAGCTCAGGAGAGGAAGACCCTTGATGAGATGGATTGAGTCAGTAACTGGGGTAATGGGGGCAAGTGTGTCGGAGATGGTGAGATTGGCATAGCATAGGGCAGAGTTTATGGCTGTTGTACATAGGGTTGCTATGAGTCACAGGTAACTCGATGGCATACAACAACAACAACAACATGCATAAGGGTTTTATTCTCTCTCAATATCTTTTCAATCTGCATGCTGAACAAATTGCTCAGGAAGCTGGAGTCTATGAAGAAGAATGTGTCATCAAGTTCAGAGGGAGACTCATCAACAACCTGCATTATGCAGATAACACACAACCTTGCTTGCTGAAAGTGAGAAGGACTTGAAGCTCTTTTGCACAAGATCAAAGACCACTGGCTTCAATAAGAATCACTGCATCTCTGAAGTTCTCCTAGGTATTACCAGCATTTTCACTCTGTTCCCAGGAAGTACTAATTAAAAAAAAATTCTCAAGCAGAAAGCCCAAGAACTTGCTGGGTCTGTACAGGAACCCTCTGTAGGCTTAAATGATATAACCATGGCCCCTACAACTCCTACTATTTCAGAATTTTCATATTGTTGTTATTGTGTGCTGTTGAGTTGACTGCAATTCACAGTGATCCTGTGAACAATGAATCTGAATTGTGCCGCATCCTTTGCCATCTTACCTTCTACTATACTCTGAAAACCATTGTTAAAGTCAGTGTCAATTCACCTTGTTGAGTGTCGTCTTCTCTACTTTTTCGGCAATGATTTCTGTCAGTCAATAAAGGATAGAAGTTATCAAGAATCTTATTATCTATTACTGCTGTAACAGAAATACCACAGCTTTAAGAAACAGAAATTTATTTTCTCAATTAAAAAGACTATGGCTTGGATTGGTGCACCAGAGTCTTTAAACTGATACCCTTACTCTTTAGATCTTTGGAGAAGTCCTTGATAGTCCAATGCCATATGCCACCTGATTTCTTGATTGCTGCTAACATGAGTGTGGAATTTGGATCCAAGGAAAATGAATTCGTCGACAATTTCAATCTTTTCTCCACCTATACAATTATACCTGTTGATCCAGTGATGAAGACTTGTGTTTTCTTGATGTTGAGATTTAACTTGTAATGAAGGTTGTAGTCTTTAGTCTTCTAGCAGTACTTCAAGTCTTCTTCAGTTTCTGCAATCAAGGTTATACTGTCAGCAAAATGAGGATTCAGCCCTAAATAAATCTCACTGGCCTGTTCCAAGAAAGTTGGAAGATAGTTCCCTGGCCAATAGGTTGGAAGATATCTGTATTTGTTCCCATTTAGAAAAAAGTGATCCAACAGAATGTGGAAATTATCATACAGTATCACTGATACAATATGCAAGCAAAATCTTGCTGATGATTATTTTAAAAACTTTTTTTGTAGCGGTGCAACCAGAGATATCATTACTGATGTCAGATGGATCTTGGCTCAAATAAGAGAATACCAGAAAGCTGTTACTCTGTTTTATCGAATATGCAAAGGCATTTGACCATGTGGATTTTAACAAATTATGGACAACATTAAGAACAAGGGGAATTCCAGAGCATTTAATTGTGCTTATGCAAAACCTCTACATAGACCAAGAAGTGTCTGATTAAAACAAGGGAATACTAGATGGCTTAAAATCAGAAAAGATGTGAGTTAGAAATGAATTTTTTTCTCTCTCAACACCTATTTAATCAGTATACTGTGGAAACCATTAAAAAAGACGGACTATATGAAGAAGAATATGGCGTAAGAATTGGAGGAAGACTCAACAACCATCTGTGTAATGCAAATGACACACTCCAACATTAATACTATCTCATTAATCTACGAAGAGACTAAAGTGTGCCTGATCCAAGCCATAGTCTTCTCAATTATTTGCTATGCATCTGAGAGCTGGACAATTAGTAAGAAGGAAAAACTGATGCCTTTGAGTTGTGGTCTGGAGAAGAGTATTGAACATACCATGGACTGTCAAGAGAACAAAGAGATTTATCTTGGAGAGGGTAGAACTAGGTTGCACCTTGGCAGCAAGGATTGTGAGGCTCTGTCTCACATTATATTGGGCATGTTGCCAGGAGGGACCAATCCTTGTAGAAGGGCATCATGCTTGGATGGATAGAGGGACGGTGTCAGAGAGGAAGAGCCTGGGTGAGATGAATTGATACTGTGACTGTGTTGCAATAGAGACTGGTGTGTCAGAGAGCTGGAGATTGGCTCAAAATAGGGCAGAGTTCAGAGCTATATTGTTCATAGGGTTGCTATGAGTCATACTCAACTCAGCTGCACATAAAAACAACAACATCAACCTAAGAAAGAAATATGATTCTCAAATTATATTACAACCACGGATATCACTTATTACTAATTTTTATTGGAAGGATGAATTTGAACTACGAGCAAGATGTCAACCTTGAATTAGCAACATAACTCCCTATAGGTTAGCCACCAGGGCTCCCTAAACACAGGTATAAAGATTAGAACATATAATGCATATTTTGAGAAGCCAATTCAATCCCTAACAGTGGATAAATCTACAGTCTTTCTCACCCTATAGGGACACATTTTGAAATTTCTTATACAAGAAATTTCTTATACATCTCTAGTTGCTCCATAGAGGAGGTAAATCATATACCTCTTACTAGAGTGCCACTTCCCTATCTCAACTTCTAGAACTCTCTTTATGAGACTTGCTCCCTCATTGCCATTGAGTTGATTCTAATACATAGCAAACCTCCACTGAATTTTTGAGGCTGTAAATCTTAATGAGAGACTGGTCATCTTTCTCCAAAGGAGCCACTTGGGGCTTTGTACTACCAGAGATGATGACACTTTTGGTGATAGACTGTCATCAGAGTTCTTTACTCTCATTTTCTAGTCCTGTCACTATGGATCTGGTCACCTTCAAAGAGATATTTGTCTCTATTGTATATAGGTTTCAGCAGAGCTCCCAGACTATGATTTGAAATACAGACCTGGTGATTTACATTCAAAAATAAACCAGTGAAAATTCTATGGCTCACAACACAATAGTATATAGTATATAGTGATGGAAGATGATCCCATAGACTGGAAGGCAACAGTGGGCTGGCTTGAGCACACTATTAATCATGAGGGTGGAGTGAGAATGCACATTTTCCCCCCTATTATACATGGGATCACTAAGAGTTGCAGCCGACTCAATGGCAAATATCAACTATTATTCGAATCCTTGTTTCAAGCCCTGCTTATAAGCAACCCAAACAAGACCTGAGAAACACATACGTCTTTGTCTAGATTTAGACGATGTAAAGGGTAGAAAGGGCAGCTGTGTGCTGTTGAGTCAGACCAATTCATAGCTCACCCTCAAGTGGGTTCTCAGAGGTGGTAACTTGCACGGGAGGAGATTGTCCATCCTTCTCCCATACAGCATCTGATGGATTGGAATCACGTGCCTGTGGATTGCAGTGCCGTTTCTTACTGCTAGGCCAGTGTTGTTGTTGTGTACCATTGAACTGGAACTGACCCATAGCTGACCCTCCAATGGGTTTTCAGAGGCAGTTAATTGCATGGGAAGAGATTGCCCATCCTTCTCCCACAGAGCAACTGATGGCCTTGAACCACATGCCTTCAGAATTGCAATACAGCTTCGTGCCACTAGGCCACCAGAGCTTCCTACTAGGTCATAAGTTCTTCCTATTGGAGAAATTGTTGTTGTTAGGTATTGTCAAAATGAGTATGACTCATAGGGACCCTGTGTACAACATACATGAATCCTGCCCTATCTGCTATCCTCATCGTTTCTGATACACTTGTGCCCATTGGAAAAGTAGTACTAGGGAACCTTATTCACCCAGAGAAATATGTAATTTCTAAACACAGTGTTTGCCTGAACAGTAATAAAGAGTATAATAAGCTTGGTCTCATAGAGCTTTAGGGATGATCTTGCACCATTAATTCAAATTTCTGGTATATGTATCTGTAGACAGCAGAGCTTCAGAGAATTGGCTGGCTCTTGACGGCGGGTTAGTTGTATGCCTCCAGTACCTACTTTTCTGGGGTGCAGTGTAGGCAGAGGGGAGGTAGGATATAGAGATAATCTCTGGCATGGAGGAGCTTATAGCTAGTTCTTCTTAACAAAATCAGGGAGAGAAGGGCCTCTTCCCATAGCTGCCCAATTAACACTCTTCATTAGATTAAAAAACCACTATGACATCAAGTCAATTCAGACTCATAAGGACCCTTCATCTGGTTTCCAAGGCTATAAATCTTAACAGGAGATCACTCACCTTTCTTCTGCAGAGAAGCAGGAGGAGTCTAAGCACATGCTACTCTAAGCCACGAGAAACCCTTCATCTGATTGTTGTTGTTGTTGTGTGCCATCAAGTTGGAACTGGCTCATAGCTGACCCTCACAGCAGGTTTTCAGATGCAGTTTAATTGCATAGGAGAAGTTTACCCATTATTCTCCCTCAGAGAAACTTGTGAATTAGAACTGTATGCCTTTTGGATCATAGCACAGCTTTTTACCAGTAGGCTACCAGAGCTCCCTTCAATGCAGCCCTGTAGCATCCTCATAGGAATTAGGGTAATTTGGGGACCCTAGTAACACAACAGTTAAATGGTAAACTGCTAAGTGAAAGATTGGCAACTTGGGACCACCTACTTGGTAATCTGCTCCTGTAAAGATTGCAGTTTAGAAAGCCTTTTAGGGAACCTCTGCCTTGTCTTACATGGTTATTAGAAGTTGGAAATGAACTTGATGGTATCCAGTAATATCAGCTTCCTTTCACCTTGTCCTATCAGCTTTATGGGGATGACTATGTAGCTAGGAACAAAGCTCTGGTCTGGAGAGTGGGAGTTAGTACACATCCAGCCCTGCTCCCTTGCTCTGGGTACTCTGACCTCATCCCAGAAGCTGGGTATCACCATGGGGAAGGACCCACTCAGTGATGTGATGGGAGGGCTTTGTATCAGGCCTCTACTCTCCTAAGTCTCTGGCAGGCCCGGGCCTCTCTAAGTCACCTCTGGGCATGGTGCCAGGGTTTCACATTGAATAACAGTGGGATTGATTGCAAGGGTGTTTTGCAAAGGAAACGAGGGAGAGAATGGGAACGTGGGCTGAGACCGAGGCTGACAACAATTCAAGGCCCAGCTGATTCCAAGAGTGAAGGCTTAATTCCTCCCTGAGAATGTTTCCAGGAAACCCCAGGGTGTGAAACTTGCAGCACCAGATGTCCTAGTAAGAGGAAAACCTCCCCGAACAAATGCTACCAGCAACGGAAGGGCAAATTAATACTTAGCTAGGAAAGAGAGAACAGGAGTCCAAGGCTATAACTAGCAGGTATCAGGGTGGTGTTAGACAAAGGCCAAAATGTTTGCTACTATGCAACATGGCTTGCTACTTCTCTTTCTCGACTCTTCCTCCTTCATGTGATTTATGGGATCAGCCCCTTTCGAACCTCTAAGTTACTCATGGCAGAGTGACCAGAAACTAAGAAAGATTTATAGCTACCCACAAACACCACTTCACATATTAAAGAAGATACTCCTGATGATGTGTGCAGATTCAAGGGCCCAGATGAAGATTCCCATGTAAAGTGTTCAATGTGATACTATACAATTATTGTTAAGTGCTGTTGAGTCAACTAGCCCTCAGTGACCCTGTGAACAAAAGATCAAAATCTTTCCCTATCCTGCTCCATGCTCACAATCTCTCCTACGCTCAAGTCCATTGTTGTGGTGAGTATGTCTGTCCATCTCTTTGTCTTCATCTCTTTTGCTGGCCCTCTACTTTTCCGAGCATAACATCTTTCCCCCAAGGCCTCGTGCCTCCTGACAACATGCCCAATGTATGTGAGACAAAGTTTCACTATGCCTGCCTCCTAAGAACGTTCTGGCTGTACTTTTTATTGAGACAGATTTGTTTGTTCTTTGAAAGTACTTTCCCCCCAAATCATAATTCAAAGGCATTGATTGTTCAGTCTTTCTTATTCATTGCCAGTTCTATAGAGGCCTGGAAATGTGTGGCATGAAGAGAAAAAGACTTTTTAGTTGCTTTGAAAAACACATGCTAGGAAAATGAGAAGATAGGTGGCGCAGGGGTGGGAGTGTGAGGAATTCTTAACTAAACATCATCTGTCCTGGACGCTTAAGAAGCGGATCCAGAACACTGCTCACACCAGTCTTAGAGTAAGTCTGAGTTTTCTCTTATATTTAAGTTTTGAGATCTTTTGAAAATCATTACTTCCTGGACAGAGGTGAAGGTTTTAATGGGGTGGGCTCTCCTAGTCTATAAGTTTGGGTGATAAGAGGAACAGCAGGGAACACATCATGGATTGATATGGGGCTAATTAGGACTTTTATGCATAGCTGTTGTTGCTGTGTACCATCAAGTTGGAACCAACCCATGGCTGACCCTTTGGTGTGTTTTCAGGAGTGGCCTCAAACCGCGTGCCTTTGGGATTGCAGCTCAGCTTCTTAAAACTAGACCACCAGCGTTAGTGGAAATTGCACCTTGCACAAAGTTCTTGAGCAAGCATATGCAAATAGAAGCTGAAATCCAGCTGACTCCACTGACCAGGCTTTCTGCTGCTATGGAGCTATGTCAGTCTCAGGAAGGGACAAATATTGGAAATGGATTCTTCTAGCAGCTTAACTGTTTCCTACAATGACGGTACTGGATCATCAAGGAAAATGTTCCTTATGGCCCCATTTCTATGTTCTTTTACTCTAGCTTTCCCCTCTCTTAATAGTAATAAGAAAATGATAATTTAGTGGTAAAATAAATTTGGGGAATTCTGTGCTAAGTACAAATACATTTAATTGTAGAATATTTAACAGACAGTAGTTTTCTCAGAGTATTTAACAAACATAGACTTTTTTCTAATGAGCAGAATTTCCCAAACACATGTGACTGTGAAAGCCTCTCAGAGGATTACTGTTCCATGAACAGCACTTAAGACACTGTTTTAAATTATAATTGCTCCACTCCTTAGATTTCCATTCAGGAGAAAGTTATTTTTGGGAACAAGCAATTGTTTGTATTATTGTCCACCAACTGGCATGATTTCTTGGTGGAATCATGGGCTCCACTGAGGAAGAAGATGCATGTTTTCTACAAGTAGTAAAAAAAACAATACGAGATGCACAAACCCATTAGCTTGTGGGAGGACATATTGGTGGGAAGAGGCTTGTGGTTTAAAAGCCACTGGACCGTAGAGCCTCCATAGAGAGTAACTAGGTTACTCAACAACCAAAATTTTTCCTTTGGACCAAGAGATTTTTATTTTAGAGGATTTTTTTCCAATTCAAGAAGCATAATAGATAGAGGTAGTACAATAAGGAATTAATTCTGAAAAATAAAAATATATATTTCACAATTTCTGGCAGTAAGTGCCATCCAATCAATAGCTGGTAACTCCTTTGACAGGAGTGTTCTAAGTATGGAGATGTATCTGAGATCCATCTGATAACAAATGAACAAACATGTATATTGAAGTGTTTTAATGTATCTTTACTTTTCTCTCCATTGACTCAGTAGAGCAGAATTTCCATGGGAAATAGGATCAAAGGACATTTTTGAAGAGCTAAGGAGTTTGTGGTGGCAATGATGATTCAGTGGGAGAACTTTTGCCTTCTCTGCTGGAAACATGGGTTTGATTTCTGGCCAATGTACCTCATGCATAATCACCACTTAATTATCAGCAAAAATTTGCATGTTGCCAAGACACTGACCAGATTTCAGCAGATCCCTGGACTAAGATGGACTAGAGAGAAAGGCCTGGCTCTCTACTTCTGAAAACCAGCCAATAAAAATGCTGTGAATCAGTGATCTGACCCAAGGTGAAACAGGCACCACTTCATTCCATCTTGTACGGAATCACCATGAACTGTAGGGGATTCAATAATGACAAGGTGTATCTAACTGGACCTATGGACCACAGCATTCCATGGGATCTTAAAGATACATAACTCTGCAGAGTACAAAGGGCGCCATCTAGTAGTTGAATCGTAATCTCCCTCCCTAACACAAACTGTTTAAGTAGCAGTTTCTCCATAGGGCACCAGCCTAGACTCCAGGCCGTGGTGGATTTTGAAGACACACTTTGTGGGTTTATACACTGCACCTGGGGTTGCTGAAGATAAGCAAATTCTCGCTACCCCACCCTCCACTGCCAGAGGCAGGAAACTGAAATAAATCTCTAATTCACTCACATTTTGAGGTTCTGGGGATTATTCTTTCTAAATTCAGATGGAATTGCTTGCTATTTTATTTTGCTCACTCAACTCTGTGATTCATGCAAACTGGAAGCATGCTGACCCAGAAAATCACCCAAAATGTAGCAGCTGCCACCATATTTTATTTGATAAAAATATTCATTTTGGTCTGTTCTATATGGATCTGGAACTAGTCAGAAATTTTAAAGGACAGCACAAAATGATAATCACAAAATGATAATCATCATGCCACACCAGTAAGAGGTTTTTCTGCTTTGTGCTTGGAGAAGGGAAGATTTCTTTCACTGATTAGAAAAGCAGAGGAATTTAAATGTAAATCCTCTTGCCTGCATGTGGTATTAGAGAAGGTGTACATTATAACGATCTGAATACTCATTTAAATTTGGCTGTATTTGTCATCTCAGATTTTTACTCACATCTATTCTTTGTGTGTTTGCCAGCCACGTAATGAAGAATTTGGTGAGCTTCAGAAGTAATTTCCTTTGTTTGTACCTTAAGCTAGACTCATGGAAGAAGTTCTAAAGATTTATGAGTAGAATGACCCTGCTTTGTTTGCTTAGAGAGTACTGGTCAAGTCTTATTGTTGATGAATTGAAGCCTGTAATTTTTTTTCAGCTTTTCATTGCACTCTCTTGAATGTTCCTCTATTCTAGAAAAGTTAAGTGGAAGAAATGACATATTTGGTAAATCTCTGACTATAAACTGACACTTCTCAGGAATAACCAATTATCAGGTATACTATATAGAAGGTGGATAAGGAGAATAAGTGGATAAGTAGTTGTACTACCAATCCAAAGGCACAAAATTCTAATCCACCAGCTGCTTCATAGAGAAACATGGGTAATCTCGTGTGATTTATGACTTCTGAAAACCTAGTGAAAGTCAGCTATGGGTTGGTTCTGACTTGGAAACATAACAACAACACCTGTACAGAAAGAATGTCATTAAAGGCACAACTATTAAAGATCCATTTGCAAATAACTTAAAGATTTGACAATTGTTTTTGGGCAATTTAAAAGAAGTGAAATGATTGATTGCAAAGAGAAAATTGGAGGAGGTAACTATCATGACTAACTAAGCAGCTATGGCTGCATCAGAGGCTGCATCATAGCAGGACCCATGATTGATTTTCTTGCAATTGCCATATTGAGTTGTCTTTTGAGTTTTCTGTATAGAAATAATATTGATTGAAGCCAATAGTTAGGATCTGCAGGCCACTTTGCCAAAATAGGAAATCTATGATTCAAAATTCAAAATCCTCACTCAGAGAGTCTCTGCTGTCGCACTCACAAGCAGGCTGGGAACTGAGTCCTGGGAACTAAGCAGGACTATTTGCAGGTATCACCACTCCAGTCACTACCATTTTACTTATCTCTAGTTGACTTGCTTCAGCCAACGTCTTTATGCTAGCTCCAAATTCACCCTTGACTATCTGCTCTGTGATGGAATTCTTCTACTCATTTCTCCTCTACCATGAACATGCTGTTAAGCTTTCTCAGTAGAGGGTGCTAGAGGAATCATACAGAATGAAGGGACTTCTGATTGGTTCTGGCTGCTACTTACTTGGTCAATATTGTGGGAGTGAGGACATTTGGTTGTGATTTGTCCCAATAATAGTTCCAGAATATGTTAGGTAACATTGGTCCATTTTAGTGACCTCCTATCTTCCTGTGGCTTTCTCAACTGAGACTCTAGGCTTGCCACCCACAGTGGTGCCCTAACTTTCTCTTCATGGCATCCCACAAGCTTGCCATGCCTGCTCACTAAAGGGTTGCTTTCTACTTACCTTGTATTGTACTATGGCCCATCTGTGGTCTATGCGACCTGGCCAACTTCTCCACCACCCTATGAGCTGCAATTCTACCTTCTCCACTGTGGCTTGAACATCAGCCTTAGTCTCTTTTAAAGTTTGTAATTTCTTAGTATTCAACTTCAGTCTATAGACCCCTGTAGATATTCTTCATAATACCTTATAATTATTCTCCTGTCATGAGTTTGAAGGTATGTACTTCAAGACCACCAACTGCTCTTTGGGAAAAGGATGCACATTCTCTTCCCATGGGATTAACTGCTTCTGAAAACACACTGGAGGGTCAGCTATGGGCTGGTTCCAACTCAATGGTACACAACAACAACAGTCATGGGTTTAATCACTCTCCATACTAAATATCATGATGCTTTTGGAGGAGGGAGATTTATGAACTATTTATTATGAGAAACAAAAATTTTGCTGTACACTTGAAAGCATATTTGCTATTGCTTTTGTTGCCTTCTAGTCAACCATAGTTCATGGTGATGCTAAATGTGTAGAGTGGAATTGAGTAGGATTTTCAAGATGTGACTGTTCAGAAACAAATCACCACCTATCTGTCTTTGGAGGTGCTGCTGGTTAGGTTCTAAGGGCACACCTTTTAAAAGTAGAGTTAAAAGTAGAGTGCATTTGTACCACTCAGTATCTTAAGTATGGAATATACACCTGTAAGCATATAATATACACTGACTCTGAAAAAGGCAAACAGTGAAGCCAGCTGATGGTTCAATGACCCTAACTCATGGCCATCCCTTGTGTGTCATGGTAAAACTGAGCTCCATAGCATTTTCAAAAGCAGGCCACCAGGGTGGCTCTGAGTAAATTCCGTGGTGCCTCTGGGTACATTCAAATCTCCAGCTTTTCAGTTGGCAATTGAGTGTGTGAACTGAGGATAATATGTGTAAACTGAAAAGGAAAAGTCCTTTTCCTTTGTCTCCTTCTCTGCTTCCCTTTTGAAAACATTTCCACTTTCTAGCTGTAAAAATAATGAATTGTTTCTAGCATACTTCTCCATAAACTTTTAGTACATAAATAAACATACACATGGAAATGAATCTTAAAAATACTGTATAATACTTTAAATGTACTTTTTTTTCTATAATTATATTTTATTAATTTTCATAAACATTTACAGAGATTTTGGGTTTCCATTCATTCATTGTTGCACTATTCTCTCTACCCTCCTCCCAGTTTGTTCTTGTCCAAATGCCACAGTGCTTGTCAAAGCCAGTTCTGATTAATCTTCTTTGTCAGTGTGTCCTTTGCCATTCCCTATCACTCCTCCCTGAGAGAGACTTCACCCTGAGTCATAAGGGAAAGGGGATGGCGTATTCTCTTAGCTACTTCCTGCTGAAAAGGGACGCTGTGGGTTTCAGGGTGAAGATCTTCTCTCACTACTCTAAAGGGCCCCTTTGGCAGTAGGAAACACATAGACTATTATGGAGATTGATTTTGGAATTTAGATGCACTCTTATTGATTGTGCTTGGCCGTACATGTTCATATCCTTGAAGATGTATCATGGGGGTGTTGCAACCTAGAAGACACAAATTTGACTAACAAGTTATAAGTACATGAGTCCAAAAATTATGGAAAAGTAAAAGAAAAGATTCTTTCATTGTTTTACAAACCCTCCCCCAGGTCCCCTCCACCTTGTAGCCCTCGCTCTAGTCTCCTGTGATGACAGAAATACCTAGTTATATATCTTTTTTAAACAGTTTTCTCCCTCCTCTGTTTCAGTGCAGTATACATTATTGAACCCATCTTACTCAGTCTCTCCCCTACCCCAAGGACAGTACCATTCTACAACAGTGGCATCATGTAATATTTGTCCTTTTGTGACTGGGATATTTCACTCAGCATAATGTTCTCCAGAGTCAACCATTTTGAATAATATTGCATGAGTTCCTTGTTTTTTAATGCAGCATAGTATTCCATTGTGCGAATATACCACAGCTTCTCTAGCCATTCGTTTGTTGATGGGCACTTAGGTTGTTTCCAACTCCTTGCTATTGTGAACAAAGCTGCAATAAACATGGGTGTGCATATATCTGCTTGGATGTCAGCTATGGTCTCTTCAGGGTATATTCCCAGTAGTGGAATTGCTGGGTCAAATGGTATCTCTATGTGCAACTTTTTGAGAAAGCGCCATACTGCTTTCCACAGGGGTTGCACCATTTTACACTCCCACCAACAGTGAATCAGGGTTCCAGTTTCTCCACAACCTCGCCAGCATTTGTTGCTTGCTGTTCTGTTAAATTTTGCTATTTTGACTGGGGTGAAATGTACTTTAAAAGTCTTATCTATTATTGAGAATATATTAAGCAAATTTTATAGCAATTTAAGTTTCTACAAATATGAGCTATGCTGTTGGAGAAGAGAACTGAATATCTTGTCGACTGCCAGAAGAATAAGCAGATATGTCTTAGAGAAAGGGTCAATAAAAGAGAAGACCCTCATTAAGATGGTTTGACACAGTGACTGCCAAATAGGCTCAAGCATGGCAGGATGAGCAGGACACCGAATAGGACAGGGTTCAGATCTGTTGTTCTTAAGGTTGCTATGAATGATACTTAACTCAACATCCAACAATAACAACAACATATATAATTTAAATCACCGATTACATTTCCCTAGTTGTACAACCATTATCATCATCATTCCTTTCTGAACTGTTCATACCTCCATTAATAGAAACTTACTACCTCTTAAGGTTCCTATCTAATCTTTGGAGCTGTTATTGCCAATTTGATCCCATAGAAATAGTTCTTAAAAGAACCCAATTCTCAAGGATGACATTTTTTTCACTAGCTAAGAAATTGTTGCTTTATTTTAAGAAGACTTCTGAGGATATTTTTTGGTTGTAGGTTTAAGGATTTTTCTCAGGGCAGTAGTTTCAGGGGATCATCCAGAGGCCCTGGCTCCAGAAAGCTTAGAATCTATGAAAATTTGAAATTTGTTGTAAATTTACCCACTTTTAATGAAGACTAAATAGACTTTTGAAAGCAATTTTCTTGACTTGTTTATAGTTTTCCTGTCAACACATTCAACTTTTTTAGACTGGGTTATCTATGATTTAATAAGTACAAGTATGTATTTTGAAATGTGAAATCTTATTGTTAGGCACCATCAAGTTGTTTTTAGGGAGCCTAGTCCTGGACCTTTCTCATAATCATTGTTGTGTTTGAATCTTGTTACAGATGCTGTGCCAATTTTTCTTATTGAAGGTCTTTATCTTTTTCACTGAGCATACTCTAGAAAGTGTCATGGCCTTCCGCAGCTAGCCATTCCGACTGATAACACATTCAAAGTATGTGAACAAAATCTAACAGAAATATCTTTAAAAGTTAGTTTCTTGAAATACTCTTTACTATTATTGTAATTTTTTAAAATGTGTATACCTGCTCGCTTATGTCTGTTATTTTTGTTGTTACGTGGCATCCAGTTAAAGTAAACTCATAGCTGATCCTCCAGGAGTTTTTCAGAGGCTATAAACTTCATGAGGAGATTGTGCATTCTTTTTCCATCGAGTAGCTGATGGATTTTAACTACCCACCTTTGGATTGGCAGAATCATTCTTTACCCGCTAAGCCACCAGAGTTCCTTATATGTGTGCACACACTTCTTTCTTGAGTTGTCAATCTTAAATTGTGCTTGTTAAATTCTTAGTGTGTAAAACAAAGAATTTAGAACACTCAGACTTTCCTCTGTCATTGATCCCTCCTAGTTTTAGTTTCTGGTCAACTGTTACTTTAACAATGTCTAAATTTATATTTCTTAGTTGCATTTATATTCTGTTGTATAATTCAATCAAAGTTTCAGTTTGTCAGTAGATAGATTCTAATGATTGAAAGGTACTAATATTATTATAAATTTATGTAATTATTATTACCTTTATAGCCAAATAGCTTGGATATTGATGTTCCAGAGAACAAAATGTCATCTTACTTTTCTTTTTTTTTAGATTTTAATGAAAGTTTACAGAGAACTTGTATTTCTAGTCATTCATTGTTGCACATTTTCCTCCCTGTCCCCACCCCCACCCAATCACTTTTTTCTTTGGAAAAAAAATTCTTTCATTGTTATACAGTCTGTCCACACCTCCCTCCCCACCCCAGTCCACCTTACTATGCAGCTGTTATTTTGGACTCTTGTCATGCCAATAATACCTAATTGTATATTCCATTTATACCGTTTTCTCCCTCATCTGTTTCAACGCCATGTACATTATTTATCCCCTTGTCAGTTCTTATCCTTGTCAGTTCTGTTTTTTAACAGTGGCATTATACAGTACTTGTCCTATTGTGACTGAGATATTTCACTCCGCATAATGTCCTCCAGGGTCACTCATTTTGTGTAATATTTCATGAGTTCATTGTTTTTCAGTACTGCATAATATTCCACTGTGTGAATATGCCACAACTTCTCTATCCATTTGTTTGTTGATGGACACTTGGGTTGTTTCCAACTCTTTGCTATTGTGAATAAAGCAGCAATAAACATGGATGTGCATATATCTGCTTGGGTGGTGGTTATGGTTTCTTTAGGGCATATTCCCAGTAGTGGAATTGCAGGGTCATCTTGTATTTATTTCCAACTTTTTGAGATAGTGCCACACTGTCTTCCAGAGTGATTACACCATTTTACACTCCCAGCAACAGTGAATAGGGTTTGAGTTTCTTGACAACCTTGGTAGCATTTGCTGTTTGCTGCTCTGTTGAATTTTACTATTGTTATGGAGTGAGATGATATCTCATAGTTGTTTCAATTTGCATCTCAGTGCTAGGGATTTTGAACATTTCTTCATGTGTTTGTTGGCTTCTTTGTGTGAATTGTTTACCTTGATCTTGTTGTGGTGCTTGAGTATTGTATAAATTCTAGATATAAGTCCCTTATCAGACACTTCTCCAATAGGGTAAAAAGGGAATCACAGACTCGGGGGGAGGGGGGGAAGGTCATCTTCTATCACAGAAGATAATGTTTAGAGTAAACAGACTTATTTCTTACACTGTGATAATTGGTCAATTATTTTTTCACAGTTTAGTTTACATTCTATTTGAAGTGATTTTTTTTGAGTCCAGGTTTTCTTTTTATTTCTCCTAGGATTTCTGATTATTTTTCTTCTTTTTTGTTGACTGAGGAAACATGTTTTTTAGAGCTTTTAGGTTCTTAACAAAAAAAATGAAACCATCTTTTTGGGTTTTTCTTCAAAATTTTCTTCACACCGCTTCTAAACTTTTCTTTTAACTTGATTTCTAAATAAACTGCAAAGTTTAAAAATATTTTCACTGGCGCTGGCTGAAAATCGCCTGTGACTTCATCCATAGCCACTGGTGAGAGTCAGC
>NW_006399890.1:2956694-2958998 GCF_000299155.1 Elephantulus edwardii | reverse complement strand
CATTAAGCACCACTCCATGTAAAGCGGTAAGCCTATATAGATTCAGGTATCTGAAGCTATAAGTTATAGGAGGAGACTTCCTAGCTTTCTCCTTTGCAGCTACTAGACCATTCCAACTACTAGAGATCTATCGCTTTTGCATTAAAAGTACAATTCCCTCCCTACCCACCAGAGATCAGCCACTGAAAAATAGTTATTCTACAATTGTTTCTTATTGAAGTCCTTCATTAGTTACATTTCCCCAGAACCATGTGTTGCTCATTTTTGCATTCTTTTGTTTTATTGAATAATAATTATTGGAAAGAATATATAGAAAAGTTTTCTGTGTTGGTATATTTCTGAAAGTTCCTGATATTGCTTTCAAACATAATTAATGTTTATTTGATTCAGAAGTCTAGTGTATTATTTTGGGTTCAATCAGCAGATAGAACACAATCATTTGAACAGACTAAGTTTAATTAAAAAAGGCTATTCATTCTAATAAGATTGAGCTAATAAGAGATTATCTAGTAAGAAGAAAACTTTAAAGAATATAGGACTAGTAGGTTTAAGGAAAAACTAAAACCTCAAGAATTTAGACAGGCACCCAAGAAAGAATCCTCCGTCTTCTCATCATGATCAAAGCTGAATTACAGATCTTGCTCAACAAATGTCCAAGTGGGGAAAACCATATATGAGGATATAGGATCGTGAGCATCTTTCTGAAAGGACCAGAGTGGGTAAGAACAGCACCATGCCTCAGTGCCCCAGAGCAGAAATCAGATAAAGAGCCCATAGCCCTGCCACATGGTGCTTCTAGAGCCACAATGGTAGTAAGAGGTTCGTTTATTCATTGCTAGCTCACAGTTATGGTACCAACAATGGGGTTTATTAGGGAAGAAATTTGGAAAATGGGGAGGCTAAGAATGTCACCCAGTATAAGTCCAGGTTTCAGTCAAGTTCCAAGGGACAATTCTGTTGCAGACCAAGGGTCCCAAAGAATGGAATAATTTTGTAATAATAATGACACAAACAGTCAGGAATGAGATAGAGCAGAGAGCATAAAACGGGGGCCAGCAGTTCTCCACTGAAGACCCCAAGCCAAGCTTCTCTGTATCTTTATTGAAAATTATCAGGAAGTAAATTACAAAGATAATTCAATGCAAATGAAGCCAAGCTCTTTCTATTGAAAACCTTCTGTTTGACTCAGGAGGGAGGGGTTCACAAATGCAAGAATTTGGTTTACCCTTAAGGATTGCCTTGATGCCTCAGGGTGAACTCTAGCTCAGGAAGTAACACTCCCTCTGTAGGGGGCCTCTTGCTGTCTCCTGTCTGCAGGGAACAAACAGCTAATTTTCTATGATCTGTCACAAGAGAAATCCTAACTTATAAATTTGTAATTCCCTCAATTCCTGAACAAGGATTTTCATAGAATATTTGATATAAAGTTTGGCTTTCCATACAATTCTTCATTTACTCCAGGCTCTGGTTTCAGCTCAGCAGTCAAATCCAATCAGAGCAGTTATAAGTCAGATTCTCCTTCAAGCATTCAGCAAAGGACACCAAAACCTTTTAACTAAGGCCACCATAATTGCAAGAAGCCTTAGGTCACACCTTGCCACAGTTTCCCCACAGAAATGTCATAGTTTCTCCACCAACATCACCAGAGTCTTGCAACCAGGGCCTCACTCCAGTCTCCCTCAAGCCTTTCTGCCCAGTGTGGAACTCTTTTTTTTTCCTACTCCCACAGTTGTTGATGATTTGCAAGACCATGTGTCTGCAGTTAAAGTGGCTCAAGACTAGAGGACGCTAACTGTAATGACTGAAAAAAAAAGACAGTTTTTAGGCTAACACCACAACAAGGTAGAAACTAAGACATTAAATGGCAAAGAAGCCACTGTGGTGAGTTTGAAGTTGAAAATCCACACTCCAGAAATCATTGCAATAACTGCAACAGCACATCAACAAAAAAAAACTACTGGAAATTTAAACTGGGTTTAGAAGAGGTTATTGCCTGGAACATCGTTGCCAATGTTAGATGGATCTTGGCTGAAAGTAAAGAGGACCAGAAGAATGTCTATTTGTGTTTCATTGATCATCAAAGGCATTTTTGGCCGTGTGGATCACAACAAACTGTGGCTAACCTTGAGAAGAATGGGAATCCTGCAATACTTGACTGTGCTCATGCAAAACCTATTCTTGGAGCAGGAAGCAGTCAGAACAGAGTGAGGAAACACTGCATGGTTCAAAATCAAGAAAGGAATGCATCATGGATGTGTTCTTTCTCCATACGTTTTCAATCTATGTGCAGAACAGTCATTCACA
>NW_006399890.1:2947584-2948863 GCF_000299155.1 Elephantulus edwardii | reverse complement strand
GGAAACAAAGGCTGAAGCCTCTGTCTATCCAAGAGTTTCTTGCAGAAAATAGTATGAATAAAAATAACAAATACTGGGGGAAATTGAGCATTTTCAGAAATCCCATTGTCACCACAGAGAAAGAATGATAAGAGGAAGACCTTCAATGAGATGGATTGATTCATTGACTGGGGTATTGGTGGTAGATGTGTCAGAGACAATAATGTTGGCACAGGATAGACAGGGTTCAGAGCTGTTGTACATAGATAGGGTCGCTATGAGTCGCAAGCGATTCAACGACACATAACAACAACAACCACAACCACCCAGAAACAGATATAATGGCCCATCAGAATGAAAGTGGTGGATATGGAAGCACATCTGGTCTTGTTATGTACCACTGAGTTGGTTCCAAGTCATAGTGGCCTACGTGCAACAGAAAGAAACATTGCCCAACCAGGCACCATCTTCAATACTGCTGCCATTCGTGAACCCTATTTCAAACATACATGTGTTAACACACCCTGTTGAGGTTCTTCCTCTTTTTCACTGATCCTCTATTTTCTCCAGAAACTGATTCAAAGAATCGACATCCTTAAATTGAGGTGTTGACAAAGAAAGTACATATAGGGATGTCTGATTCATTTTTTAAAAAATTATTTTAAAGCGTTGAGGACTCTCCTTCATAGGGTTGCTATGAGTGGCCTGTGACAGCACTTAATGACGACAACAATATCTATGTACTATGCTGCCCCTCTGCTGTATTTCATTCTAATAGTCATAATTTAAATTCTTATTTACTTGCTTTTTCTGATGTTTCCTTTTCATAACAGTGTTATTTTATAAATGTAATATTAACTTGAATCTTTCAGAGAATACCAATTAAAACCTTTTCTAATCCTGAATCTTCTGTTTTCTGCAGGATTTGTTTATCTTTTTTTGTTTCTCTGCAGTTGTTTATCTTTGTTCTTCCATGTCATATTGTGGATTTTATTCAAAGGTCTATCATCTTAAAAGTCCTTTAATTTATGAATGAAAGACTAGATTGATTAACAAAAGGAGCTGATGGGAGCTTCCTCTATAATTGTATAGGAACATTTTCTCAATGAATCATTTTCTTTAAAGGGTTGACTGAAATTAGGTTTTGTATAAATGGATGAGATATTCCAGAAACTTGTCCATTGCATTCTTGAGCAGCAGGGGATACATATGAAGTATATAGCACTCCTCAGAACAGAGCAAGGCACTCTATGGCTCAAAATCAGGAAAGGAGTGCATCAGGGATGCGTCCTGTCTCCAT
>NW_006399890.1:2926640-2946924 GCF_000299155.1 Elephantulus edwardii | reverse complement strand
GTGCTATAGAAGAGTCTTGAACATACTGTGCACTGCCAAGAAAATAAATAAATCTGTCTTGGAGAGGATGAAACCAAGTTTCTTCTTGGAGGCTAAGACTTTGAATCTCTGTCTTATATACTTTGGGCATGTGGCCAGGAAGGACTTGTCCTTGGAGAAGGACATGCTCGGGAGGGTGGAAGGCAGCACAGGAGAGGAAGAATCTGGATGAGATGAATTGGTACTGTAACTGGGGCAGTGAAGGGTAAGTTTGTCCGTATCAGTGAGACTGGCTCAGGACAGGGCAGGTTTCAGAGCTGTTGTACATAATGTTGCTATAAGTTGTAGGCAACTGGATGGCACATAACAACAAAAACAATAACAACACAAGTTGTTGGTAGACTTGAGGTAAGGAGCAAAAGTTGTCCATATCAACCCTTATTAGCAGATGAGACTTAGCATTGCAAAGGCTTTTTGCTGGATTTCTTCAAATCTTGCAATTTTAAACCCTCTTTATACTTTCTTTTTTTAAAAAAAAATATTATTTTAATGAAAGTTTACAGAAAACTTGGATTTTCATTCATTCATTGTTGTACACATTCTCTCTACCCTCTAGTTCACTTAAAAAAAATTCATTCATTATTATGTAATTTTCTACCTTCTCCCAGTCTACTTTGCTCTGTACCTCTTATTCTGGACTGTTGTCATACAGAAAATGCTTAATCACGTATTCCTTTTAAACAGTTCTTTCCTTCCTCTGTTCAATACATTGTTCATTATTTATCCCTTCTTAGCTTCTCCGCAACCCCTATGTAAATTCTGTTTTATAACAGTGGTGCTATGCAGTATTTGTCCTTTTGTGACTGAGATATTTCACTCAGATCAGTGTCCTCCAGGTCACCCATGTTGTGTAATCTTTTATGAGTTCCTTGTTTTTCAGTCCTGCGTAGTATTCTATTGTGTGAATGTACTATAGTTTTCCTATCCATTTGTTGATGGACACTTGGGTTTCTTCCATCTCTTTGCTATGTGAATTATGCTATAATAAACAAGTGTGCATATATCTGTTTGGGTGGCAACTCTGGTTTCTTTAGGGTATATTCCTAGTGGTATATTTCTGGGTCAAATGATATTTCTATTTCCAAATTTTTGAGAAAGTGGCACACCACATTCTATAGTGGTTGTACCATTTTACACTCCCATCAGCAGTGAATAAGGGCTCCAGTCTCTCTAGAATCTTACCAGTATTTGTTGTTTGTTGCTCTGCTGAACTATGCTATTGTTACTGAGGTGAGATGATACCTCATAGTTGCTTTTATTGGCATCTCTCTTAGAGCTAGGAATTTTTAACATTTCTCCATGTGTTTGTTTGCCATCTGAATGTCTTCTTTGGTGAAATGTCTATTTGTATCCCAGAATCTTGAAAAACCCTACAGCCAGGAGAGAATACAGTAGATGAATGGGACCTTCTAAGAATCAAATCCCTATGAACATCCAAAAACTTCTCCAACAGGGTAAAAAGGAAAGCCATAGACTGGGAAAACATATTTTGTCATGAAATATCTGATAAGGGACTCCTGGCTAAAATTTCTAGAATACACCAGCACCTCAACAAGAAAAAAGTAAACAACCTAACCTCTTTATACTTTCGGTATGCCTGGGAGGCTTATTATGGGTTGATGAACTAGTTATCAACCACTTACTTTCAAAATTGTTTTATAGTGTTTAATATCTCATTTTGGAAAGAAATGTCTAAATGAATTTTTTTCTCTGCCAAAACTTTCATTTTAATATTGTTAGAAATTCCTGAGTATTTATACAAATTTATATGCAGTAAATTCCTAAAAGTGTATGAAACAGTATGTTCAGTTTAGTTTTGATAATTATTTTGAACTTGATTACCAAAAACATGACAAGGATTACATTCCAGCGTAGCCTGGGAGAGCGGAGAGTGCTTGTTCTCTGTGCTGTCATGGGAGTTGTTAGGCCCTGTTCAGCCAGTTCCTACTTGTAACTCCTCTGAGAACAACAAAATGGAACACCACTCAGTGTGATGCTATTCAATGTGGTATTTGAGCCTATTGTTGCAGCCACTGTGTTAGGGTCTTCCTTTTTTCAAAGAAGTGAAAGATTCTCTTCTTTACTAAGTATAATGTCTTTCTTCAGGGATCGCCCCCTTTTTGATAACATGTCCAAACTACGCTAGACCAGGTCTCACCATCCTCATACCTAAGGAGCATTTTTGCTTCCAGTACAGATTTGCTGCTTCCTCTGACCGTCCACAGTATATCCAATATTCTTTGCCAGCACTAACCCTACTGCCTCAGTTCTTTGGTCTTCCTTACTCATTGTCTATCTTTCATATGCATATGAGGTGATTGAAAATGCCATGACGTGGGAAAAGGGCACACTAACCCTCAAAGGGACATAACAACTTTTTTTAGCACTTTAAAACTGTCTTTTGCAATGAATTTTCCCAGTATAATATGTCCTTTGATTTCTTGACTGCTGCTTACTTTGGTGTACATTGTGTATACAAGTAAAATGAAATCCTTGACAACTTAAGTCTTTTCTCCATTTACCCTGATGCTGCTTATTGATTTGGCTGTGAGAATTTTCTTTACTTGATGCTGAAATGTAAGAAGTCTATAATGTTTATGTGTTATCAAATGAAAAGTTTCTGCTAATCTAATTTCTCTTTTCACATCTTTCATTCACTTAAAAAATGACTTGGTGATTTTGTTTTTAATTGATTCATAAAAGCCCAAGTTGTTTAAAAAAAAGCAGCACTTGGTCATATATATATATATATATTTTTTTTTTTCTGCATTGCCATTTGCCTTTTGCTTTTATTAATGTTATCTTTGCCAAGTAGATTATGGTATGTTAATTAAGGTGAATTTCTACATTTTTATTCATAGATTTTGGAGTTTTATGTGATGATCATAATGGACTCTTTATTGCTATCATCAACTTAAGGATTGTTTGGAGGGTGTAAAGCATTTAATGATTTGTTCTAGTGCATTTATAGTTTCTTTAAAATTTCTAATATTATTTTTATCTGGAATTAGAGCAGTGTTTAGAAATCTAACCTATTTTTCTTCCAGATGGTTGGCCAGATGTCCTAACATCATTTAACGATTAACATATTTCAGCCTCATCCATTAGAAATGTCACTTTTATCATGTATTAACTTCCCATATGTATTTGGTTCTATTTTTATGCACTTTATTTTATTTCACTGATGTTTGTGACATTTCATTCATTATTATCAAGTTCATTAGTTATAATCCATTTAAAACATCATAAAGGCTTTTTTTAATTTCTGTTTGACAATTTTCATGGCTTGTCTCATATTTACTTTTTTAAAAATAGCTTAATTTAAATGATTGCGTTCCTTTGAAAACTTGTTGATTCTTTACTTGATAGCATGGATTTTTTACATGTAATTGAGAGGCCAGTCTGCATCATCATAAAAAAGCTCCTCTTCCCAATTTCTTCCTACCTTCTGATATCTTTTCCCAGTATCCTTTCCTTCTTACTTGAGAATCTCCAGGGTTTGGTCATTGGTGAGGAGATTATATGATTCTAAACCAGGAAATTTTTGAAATGATTCAAAATAATGCTGGGATAATAGGTATAAATCCTTAGCAAACTGGGAAGTAGTGGACAATTTTTGTCTTGTTGTCATGATTCTCACTGTCATGGTATCAACTATAATAGATATAATAATGATTTCCAAATTGGTATACAACTCTATTTTTACGTGGCTCATGATCCACAAGTTGTTCCAGTATCTTCCCTGCCCCCCAGCATCTTAATGTCATTGACGAGCCATGTATAGTTGCCATCCAAGGTGAGAGCACTTCTGAGAAGTGAAGCTGCTTCTATGTGGCAATGGGGCAGACAAGGTTCTCAGGACTTCTGTTTTCCTCTAACATAGTGCATATGGGCACTTCACAGGGACCTCCTAGAGATACAGCTTTGATTGTTGTTCAATACCAAGAAGGTAAGACAAATAGTAACTGGAGCTTGAACCTGAGGCAAGGAAAGACTACGTAAGAATTGTTATTCAGATATGTTTGGGGTTGAAGTCAAAGTGTTACACTGCCAACACAGGCTCTGGGCAAAGTAGGTTCATTAATTCATTACTCAATTAAAACTTTATTACAAGAGCAATGCATAATTATATTTGGAAAATACTTCAACCACCAGAAAAAAAAGTCGTAATTTCACCATGAAATGTATATATTTTGGAGGAACATTCTTATTCAATGATAGCATTCTTGTGTCAATTTGCTGTCGTGGAGTAATCTGGGTTTGCTGTGATGCTGAACCTTGTACCATTGGGTTCTTGAATGCCATAATGGCTGCCTATGGTGGACAGTGTTTGGTGGAGCTCCCAGACATAAGACAGGCTTGGAAGCAGGAGTGACATCCACTTCCTAAACCACATGGCCCTGGAAACTATGGACTTAGAGAAAGGATAGTTATAGAAAGGCCTCAGGTCTTTTGTTCATAGGGTCCCTATGGGTTGTGTGCAACTCAACAACAATCAACAAGAACAACAATGTATAAACATTAGAACACTTTCCCCTCTGTGCATTCACATCCTCCCACACATACTTTTTAGAAGAATTAGATCATGCTATGTAAATGTTTCAGGTATATTATTATTATTAGAGACCTATGATCAACAGTTTTGAAACTTGCCCTAACCTGAGCCAACCTCACCATCTCTGACACACTTGACACAGTTGCCAAAGTCACTGTGTCATTCCACCATATCCACTGTCTTCTTCTCTTGCTCTGACCCTCTACTCTTCCAAGGATAAAGTCCTACCCCAAGAACTTGCCTTTCCTGACAACATGCCAAAAAGTAAGTGTGATGGAGTTCTAAAATTCTTGCCTCTAAGGAACCAGAGTGTTCCCTGGACTCAAGGATTCTGAAGCTTCGTCTGACATATTTTGGGCATGTTGCAAGGAGGGACTTGTCCTTGGAGAGGGACATCATGTTCGGCAGAATGGAGGGGCGGCGAAGGAGAGGAAGACCTTTGATGAGATGGATCGATTCTGTGACTGGAGCGGTGGGAATAAGTGCATTTGAGATGGCTAGATTGGCACAGGATAGAACAGCATTTAGAGCTCTTGTACATAGGGTCGCTATGAGTTGCAAACGACTCGATGACACTTAACGACAACAACAACAACAAGGAACAACCTCTTTTTAAGAGGTCAATATTTGTTCCCATCCCAAAGAAGGGCGACCCAACTGAGTGTGGAAACTACAGAACAATATAATTGATTTCACATGCAGGCAAGATTCTACTGAAGATTATCCAAAAACGACTGGAACAGCACATCAGCAGATAACTGCCAGAAGTCCAGGCTGGGTTTAGAAGGGATCGTGGTACTAGGGATATTGTAGCTGATGTTAGATGGATCTTAGCTGAAAGCAGAGAATACCAGAGGAATGTCTATCTGTGTTTCATTGATTATGCAAAGGCATTTGACTGCGTGGATCATAACAAACTGTGGCTGACTCTGAGAAGAATGGGAATCCCAGAACATTTAATCGTGCTAATGTGAAACCTATACTTGGACCAAGAGGCAGTCGTCAAAACAGAGCAGGGCAACACTGCATGGTTCAAAATTGGGAAGGGTGTACGTTGGGGAGGTGTCCTGTCTCCATACCTTTTCAACCTGTATGCAGAGCAGATTATCCAAGAGGCAGGGCTCTATGAGGAGAGGTGTGGCATTAGGATTGGTGGACGATCTATCAACAATCTGCGTTGTGCAGATGATATAACCTTGCTCGCTGAAACTGAGGAGGACCTCATGCACTTACTGCAGAGGGTCAAGGACAGCAGCCTTCAATATGGACTGAAGCTCAATGTTAAGAAGACAAAAATTCTCACCACTGGACCAATCGGTAGCATCAGGATAGATGGTGAAGAGATTGAGATTGTTCACAGCTTCAGTTTGCTCGGCTCCACGGTCAACGCTCTTGGCACCAGTAGCCAGGAAATAAAAAACCGTATTGCAATGGGAAAGTCTGCGGTTAGGGAGCTCTCCAAAATACTCAAGAGCAACAGTGTCTCTCTGGAGACTAAGGTCCGCCTGATACAGGCCATGGTTTTTGCAATCACTTGTTATGCATCAGAGAGTTGGACAATGACTAGGGAGGATAGAAGGAGAATTGGCGCCTTTGAGCTGTGGTGCTGAAGAAGAGTATTGAATATACCATGGACTGCCAAGAAAACAAACAGATTCATCGTAGAGAGGATTAAACCAGGCTGCTCCTTGGAGGCAAGGATTCTGGGGCTTCGTCTGACATACTTCGGACATGTTGTAAGGAGAGACAGGTCTTTAGAGAGGGACATCATGCTGGGTAGAGTGGAGGGACGGCGCAGGAGGGGAAGACCCTCTATGAGGTGGATTGATTCAGTGACTGGGGTACTCGGGATGGGTGTGTCAGAGGCAATGAGATTGGCACAGGATAGAGCATGGTTTAGGGCTGTTGTACATAGGGTCGCTATGAGTCGCAAATGACTTGAAGGCACATAACAACAACCACCACAGGGCAGACCTCTTTGTTCTCTTGGCAGTCCATAGGCTATTCAATACTCTTCTATAGCACCCCACACAAAGGCGTCAATTTGTCTGTAATTCTTATTCATTGTCCAGCTCTAAGATGCATAGCAAACAATGGAGAAGGCCATTTCCTGGATCAAGCACAACTTAGTCTCTAGGCTGACATCATTGCTCTTTAGTACTCTGGAGAGATCCTTGACAGCAAATTTCCCCAGTGTAACTTGCCCTTTGATTTCCTGACTGCTGGTACCAAGGGTGTTGATTGTGAATCTAAGCATGAAGCAATCATTAACAACTTTAATCTTTTCTCCCTCTGTCACGTCCTGGGGTGATCGTTTCTGTTTTCTTGATGTTGCGATGCAATCCATATTAAAGGCTACAGAAATGTTTCAAGTCTTCTTCTACTTTGGAGAGCAAGGTTGTGTCATCTGTATAAGGCAGATTGTTGATGAATCTTCCTTCAATTCTCATGTCATATTATTTTTCATAAAGTCCGGCATATAGATTTAAAAGGTATATGTAACCCATCCTTTTTAAAGTATTTTTAAATTGTTATTTTAATGAAGTTTTTAGAAATGTTGGGTTTTCATTCATTCATTATTGCACATTTCCCTCCACATGCACATACATATACAAATTCCTTTTTATTATAACTTTTGGAACATATTCCTAATAAACAGTCTGTAAACAAATTAGAAGACATTTGAAAATAGTGAAGAAATGTTTGTTACTCTGAAACAAAATAACATTTTAAGAGAAAAAAATATGGAGAAAGAATTTACTTCTCTGTCTCTGTCTGTCTGTCTGTCTCTCTCTCTCTCTCACACACACACACACACACACACACACACACACACACACCTTACATAGGAGCTCTGGTGGTGTTATCATCTAGATACTATTTACTAGATTTGATATGTGTGTGTCTTTACATACATATACACACATGTTATGTTAGGGAGCTCTGATCTTGGTGTCCAGAGAGAGTTGTAATGCTAATCCAAAGGGATGACTCCATAGTAGTTTGAATCAATCAGTGGTTCCACAAGGAAAAGATGGGCAAACTTCTGTGTAACTTACAGCCTCTAGAAACTCACTTTTGGGTCAGCTCTGAGTAAATTCTGATTAGACAGCACTGAGCTTTTTTACCCTATCTCTCTCTCTCTCTCTCTAACACACACTCTCTCTCTCTCTTCATGTCATTCAGTAGGTTTATTCTATTTTAGTTTTTAAGAATTCATAGTATTCACTGTAATATTCTTCATGTGGGTTTTAGTGTGGCCTCTTAAAGTTTAGGGAGCTCTGGTGGTTGCTTCTTGGTTTGTGCCTTTGAGTTGGAGCTAATTCATAGCTGACCCTCCGGAGGGTTTTCAGAAGCAGTAAATGGCATGAATTTACTGCCTGGAGCAGCTGGGGAACTGGTAGTGCTTTCAGGATTGTAGTGCAGCTTCCTGGTAAGGAATTGTGCTGCCAATGCAAAGGTATGCAGTTCTAATCCACCAGCTGCTCTGCGGCAGAAGGAGGGCAACCTCCACTTGTGCAATTTACTGCCTCTGAAAACCTTCTGGAGCCTTAGCTATGGGTCAGTTCAAACTCAACATTACATAACAAAAAGTTTAGGCCACTCTGGTGGTGTAGTCCGTAGGAGATTCTGCTGATAACCAAAAAACTGTTTCCAGCAGTTGCTTCAAGGAAGAAAGATGGACATTCTCCTTCTATGATGCAATTGACAGCCTCAGAAACCCTGTGGAGGATCACCGAGTCGGAATCAATTCAACAACAGTGTTGTCTAGTCTTATGGTTTAGAGATGAATGAATGAATGGGAATGACTGCAATGAGGAAGGAAATGGTCAACCAAAGTTAAAGGGTGACATTACCTTATGAATTTACAACATTGGCTTTAGAAATTACAAGTTAAAAAGAAAGGACTTTGAAAATGACTTAATTGATGATTTCATTTTACATTTGAGGACACTGAACTGAGAAGTAAATGATCTTGCCTAATGATTTTGTCTACTGCGGTAGACAAATTGAATCTAGACACCAGAATTTCTGAGTTTGTTTGGATCTTCCATTGAACACAGCCTCACATTTTAGAAAAGTGTGAGGAATTTGGAGAATTTTTAATAACCTGGAGTTGCTGTGATGCTGAACACTGTGTTATAGGTGTGTCAAACACCATAATGGTTACCATTGTGGGCAGTGTTTGGTGAAGCTCCCAGACTGATTCAAGCTTAGAAGCAGGAGTGACATCCACTTCCTAAACCACATGCCTCTGGAAACTGTATGAACTTGGAGAAACGACGATAGTTATAGAAAGACCTCTGGACTTTTGTTCACAGGGTTACTATGAGTTGTTCCCGACTCAATGGCACTTAACAACAACATGATCATACAAAGGTTGGGAAATGAGAAGTTTGAGAGAAGAAAAAAAACATTTTTTTAAGTAAAGAGAAAGACAAATTGTGAATTATGTGAATCATTAAGAGTTTAGCATAATTGTACAAAGCAGAAGGGAGCTTTGGTGGCCTAGTCTGTAGAAGTTGGGTTTCTCTAGTGGTTTAAATCTACCAGTGACTCCACAGGAAAAAGATGTTCTCCCATGTGATTCATGGCCTTTAGAAACCCTCCTAGAGAGCCAGCTGTTATTACAGTGAAAAGATACAGCCCCAGTATATATGTTTCTGATTTTAAACCAGAATATCCCTTGTTCATACAGCCCAGCATCTCAATTTATCTGCTCAGAATACAGACTGAGTAGGTATGAAGAAAAGATACAACCCTGTCACACACCTTTCCTGATTTTAAACCTTTCCATATCCTCCTGTTCTGTCTGAGCAATTCCTCCTGGGTTCATGTACAGGTTCTGGAACTTCCATTCTTCTCCATGTTACCCACAATTTATTATGGTTTGCACAGTCAAATGTGCTTACATAGTTAATAAAACAGAGCAACTTTCTGACACTCTCTCCTTTAGTTAACATCCATCTGACATCAGCAATGATATTCCTCATGCTGTGGCTTCTTCTGAATCCAGTTTGAACATCTAGCAGTTCACTGTGGATGCACTGCTCCATTTGTCTTTGAAAATTTTTCAGCTAAATTTTACTTACATTAATGATGATGTTCAAGAATTTCAGCATTCTGTTTGATCATCTTTTTTGGGTCGGGGGGTATAGACACAGGTATTTATTTCCTCCAGTTACTTGGCCAAGTATCTGTCTTCCTAATTTCTTGGACTAGATGAATGAGCATGACCAGTGCTGCATAAGCTTGTTGACTACCTCACTTGATATTCTGTTAGTCCTGGAACTTTATTTTTTGCCAATGCTTTCAGTGCTACCTGGACTTCTTCCTCCGGTACCACAGGTTCTCGAACATATTATGCTTCCTGAAATGGTCTGATGCCATCCAATTCTTCTTTATAAAGTGACTTTGCATATTCTTTCCATCTTTTTTTGATGGTTCCTGCATCCCTCAATATTTTGCCCATAGAAGACAAATGTTATTAAATTAATTTTATTAATAATGTTATTATAGTAATACTTAATTGGTAAGATTATAATTATTTTTATGGTATTATAACTCAAGGCTTGAACTACTTCTGCAATAATTTCAACTTTAGAAATGTTAAGTGTGTTCTTCCTCTTTGATTGTCTAACTCCAGGTCTCTGCACATAAATTCTAATACTTTGCTGCCTTGTACTGCCCCTTGAAATTGTCCATAGTTTTTTTTTTTTTTTTGCTTTAGCTTCTCTTTAATCTAGAGCAAGTTGTGGTATATCTTTTGATTCATTTTGTTTTCTTTCTTTCTTGTTTTTTAAATGACTGACTTTCTTTGCATGTGATGTTCTTGACGTCCTCTCACAATTTGTCTTGTGTATAGTCATTTGCATTCAGTGCACCAAATCTATTCTTGAGATAGCATATGAATTCAGGCAGGATATTTTTACTTTTGTGGACATGTTTTAGTTTTCTTCACCTTCAAATTGACCTTATATATAAGTGATCGGTCTGGTTCCTCTGCCAACCTGAAGGCTTGCAGTTCCAATCCACTCACTAGCTGCTCTGCAGCAGAAAAAGAAAAGATCGGTCTGTTTTTCAGCTAACTCCTCACCTATTTGAACAATGAGATGGGAACTTTGTGAATTGAGCCTAGTGTCCTACCTACATGGAAGATGAGATTTCTACCACCAAACCCCTGCTGCCTTCACTCAATATTCACTCAGAGACTTTCTCAGCACCACCTCAGCTGGAGATTCTTCAGAATCCCATAGGTTGTCAGATTTATGCAGTCTAGAAGTTCAAGGGAATGAATGACCCACTTTTGTGTTGGTCAGCTCAATCTTTCCTTACTTCACCCCTGCCCCTATTACTCACTCTGCACCTTCATCCATTGTTCCTTCTTTCTTAGATCACATTTGCTGATAAAGTACTCACCAGATTCTGCTTATGGGAAACAAGCCTGTTCAGGAAAAAAAAAAATGTTGATTTTACCACCACTTTCCACCATGATTACATAATGAAAGAAAGGCAGAGGCAAGTATTTAATTAGTATGATGTTGTTGTCATTATGTGCTGTTGAGTTGTCTACAACACATAGCGTAATTAGTTTGAGAGTTCATGAACTCAAGGTTTATGGACTTGACCCAGAGATCTATGAACTTTCTTAACATTTTAAGCAAAATTGTGTATGTATGTGTGTTTTTTGGAGAGAGTCCACCTCATTCAATAGATATAAAAAAAAAGAAACAATAGTATAAAGAGGAATAGAAAAAGAAAAGAAAGGGAATATTTAAATTATAAGGCAATGCTTAGAAGGAGTAGATCAAAGTGGGATAGCATGTTTTTGACTTATGGGTAACTAGTATGTGAGTGTGATAGCACCAGAAAGAGGAAAAGGGGGTTAAATAGAGAAAATAAGAGCAGATGAAAAACATGTTTTTCTGGTTTTGCTGTGAGACAAAAGTCAGGAGGTAGTGGTGGAAGCCTGTGTCCAATATCAGCATCACCTTCCAGACCCTGCCACAGAGCTCTCAGATCCTTGACTTGCCAGGGAAGAGGGTTAGCATTAGTGATTGGTACTTTCAGTAAGAAAATGCTGTCATACTCTAATTCATGCCCTGTGGTTTGACTGTTAGAGGCTGTTACCGCAGGGAGACCTGCTCTTCCCTGACTAAGCCAGGAAAAGAAAAAAAGGGCTGCTTTCCTTGGAGCCTAGCAAGCACTCACTCCTAAATTTCACACTGAAATGAAAATTACCTTAATTGAATTTTTTAGAGTTGTGCCTTTAGAGCAGATGGCACAAAGTAAAAAATCTAATTTACATGTTGATAAGAGTTGAAAAATAATGTCTTCTATTCAAGAAGATGCCTTCAACTGGCCCAGCTTTGTGCTAGCATAAAAGTGCTAATCAGATTGCCATAAAGAAGGCTGGGTAAATTTGCCTCTAAGAATCCAATGAAACAGAGGTCTCTCCCCATTTTTTGGTTTTTATATGGCTTACATATATTATGACAAACTTAACAATAGAACCAAATTCTGACTAATGACAAGTTTTGGAATCAGCAGACCTCAAGAGAAAAGGAACTGGGTGAGGATGAAACTCATCCGCTTTGCCACAATGTTGTTGTTATGTGCCATCGAATCGAGGGTGACTCATACCTGCCATATGAACAATGGCTCTGAACCTGAGCCAACCTCACCGTCTCTGACACCATTGCTACAGTCATTGTGTCAATCCATCTCATCCAGGGTCGTCTTCTCCTGTGCATTCCTTCTATCCTTCCAATCATTAGGTTGTCTCTAAGGACTGGTCCTTCCTGGTGAAATGCCCAAAGTATGTGTGATAGAGCTTCAGAAATCCTTGCCTTCAAGGAGCAAACTGGTTTCACACTCTGGAGGATAGACCTATTTGTTCTTTTGGCAGTCCATGATATGTTCAGTATTCTTCTCTAACACCACAACTCAAAGGCATCAATTCTTCTGTAATCTTTTTACTCATTGCCCAGCTTTCAGATGCATAGAAAACATTGAGAAGACCATGGCCTGGAACAGGTACACTTTACTCTCTAGACTGACATCATTACTCTTCACAGTAGTTATCCCCAAGTCTGCAAGAGAGGATGGAGGTGGACAAAGGGAGCCACTGTTGAGTGTGCATAGTGGCTCAGGACTCTGCTTTAAATCGCTCATTGCCCAAGTGTGAAGGATTGTATTGGAGGTTGTGGTTTTAGTTAAGATGAAGTTCGATCTTTTTGTCTCCATATACAGATACCCATTTCACAGGATTCTGAATTGCTCAAATCATACCAGACTCTCAAAGTGGATATCTAAAGGGAAAAAGAAAAACAAAACAACCAAGAAAATAGCTTTGGCTTTCAGATGCTCATCTAGAGAGGCATCTTCCTATGGGTATTTTTGTATATTAATTTTTTAGTAACTTTGACATAGCAAGACTGTGCTGGTTTTCACTTAAAAATAATTTACTGATGCCTGCTCTGTGCCTTCTATGTTACTAAAATCCTAGAATAAACAATTGAATAAGAATGAGTGTCTAATTTCTTGGTCTAGTTGAAGAGTAGACACTTAACTAATCACATTAATAATGTGAAATATACATGCATTGGCACATATCAAATCACACATATCAAAGAGGACATAGAGATTATAGGTGACATTTTAGAGAAGTACCACATTTGTCAACAACATTGGCATAAAATCAACAAGATAGTTAGGAATTCCAGACATTTGGGTTTCTATAATTGCATGAATGCATATCAGTAAGGCATCATGAACACTTACTTGGATGATGCAGACATATAACAGCCCTGCACAATACAGGTAAGAGACATGGAGCCTCCATAGGCTGAACCACAGAGTCTGAGTCTACAAACACAGGTCTCCATTTTTGTTTGTTTGCTTATTATGCAGCTTATAGATATTATGGCAGCCAAAAAAGCAGAGACTAAGGTCTGACTAAAGGCCTATGTTGGACTCTGTCCTATTGATTTGCTTTCTTTTGTTTTAGAAAAGCCTTGATTAATGAGATGGGGAAACCTCCAAGGATTTGACTGAAAGACGCCCATTTGGAAAAGAGTAAGATCTTACCTTCCCCATCTCCTTGATGTGCAAAGGATTCAATAGCATTGGGTTGACCAGGCTTTGACCATCTTCACATGCCTGTTAAGAAATAGAAAAATTATTTTTATGAAGTCCATCAACTGCTTTAGTTGACTTCTGTCCTCCACTAGAATGCATGGATTTTTAGCGTCAGGTCTCTTTGGACTTCCTGATTCCCCACCCCTCCCATGCTCTGTGTGGTGAAGGAAGTCATACCAGGTGACTGCAAACTGGAGGCTAGGTTAGGAGGGGTAGGCTCTGAGGCTGTTTCAATAATCCACTTGATAACTGGCTGTAGCTTTGACCAAGGTGATATAGCTATGAAGATGGAAAGGAGTGGACAGATCCATGAGATACTTAGAGGTAATAGTATAGGAATACATCTGTAGTCCAGGGTGAGGTAAACAGTTGATGAGTTTTACTTCAAAAGACTGAAGATTCAAGTTTATCCAGTGACACCTTTGAAGTCAGAGCTAGTGATCTACTTCTGCAAAATACAAAATCGAAGAGTCTGTGGAGCACAGTTCTACTCTGACACACGTGGAGCTGCCATGAGTTGGAGTCAATGTGTACAGCAGCACCTGCTGGAATCATGAGCGTTCCTCACATCACAGGTGCCTCAACAGGAAATATAAACATAGGTGCCTATAAAGGGGAAAGAGAAGTAGGAAGAACGTTCTCTGAGGTATTCAGTTCAGATCTTTGCTTCAGAGGCATAAACCTCTTTGAATTTATGTGTCTTGTTTTTGTGACATCCTATCAGGTTGTTCCTGGCTGATAGCGATCCAGTGAATTATAGAATAAGGCACCGGTAGCTGGATTGATACAGTGACTGGGGTAATGAGGGTAGGTGTGTCAGAGATAGTAAAGTTGGCACATGGTAGAGCAGGTTTCAAGGCTGTTGTACATAGGGTCACTAAGAGTTGCAAGTGACTGGACGTTACATAACAATAACAACAGTTCTGCACTATACCCACAATCATTGCTCCGTGGGTATATACATGGAAATGTCTTAGTGGCAGTTGCAGTGAGGATATAACATCATGGAGAATTTTAAACTTGTGTGTGAGGAAATATTTGAGAGCTTTGTGTATTCAACATTGCTCAATCATCATCTAATGCCTGAGAAGTCTCCCCGGAAGAGTGGACCGGTGGAATCAGGAATCAGGGTCTCCAATCCAGGCCTGTGGGTATATCATACACACATCACATATACCCTAAGAGGCTAACAGCACATGCTTTGATGTGAAATTTGCACAGAAGAGTCAATAAGCTCATTGAAAATGGGGGAGAGGGGAAAAGCAGAGTGAGGTATGGGAGGGGGTAGGATCTATGACATTTCCTCCTCCCAACGTATTAAAAAAGTACAAATAAAAGGGAAATCATTCAAACTGACCAGATGTAATTAAAGCAGGTGAATTCCCTGCCTCTCTCATCCCTACACACAGCCTCTCCAGGAGGAACTTATTTACACATTTTTCACAGTAGGAGAACCTTGTTCTGCATGTCTTCTGTTTTTGTTGTGTTAGTGGTCTGGTTAATGGGGCATTGACTGCCTGTGGAACAGTCTAGCAGAGCCCATTAATCTGAAAGCATCTCATCTGAAATTGTTGTTCCAAAGTCCTCTCTCCCCCTCCCCATCTGAACATCTTTTTCCATAATAAGGACCCCCACCCCCTATTTCTAAAGCAAGGAAGGCCCCAGTGAATGTATATATCATGAATTAGTCTATTTCTGGGAGATTTTAAGGCCCGCTGGGTAGATAGGCCTTGCTGCTAATATAATCTTGGGTATACAATTATCCTCTAATAAACACAATTTCCATCATTATTACTTAATAGCTTAATTAAATTAAGAAGAAAGCTGTCCCAAGCCTGTTCAAACACAGTATAGTTCTGGTTTAAGTTATGTACTATGGGCAAAAGGTGTACTTCAGAATCTGTGTGTGGGAGTCAGTCCTGGGAATGGTGTACTGAGTGGACCATGTGTATAAAACCCCCTGAGCTGGTTCTTCCTGGAAGGCATTTAGTTCTGAGCTCAAAGGCTGGAGCTCCTCCTGCCTGTTAGGACTGACGTGTGTCAGGATGGTCTGGATTTTGGTACTAATAGATATTTCTTAATGGAGATTGCTATATAACGTGATGAAAAGAACCAGAGTCACTGAATTACATGAGTAAGAAAGGTTGAAATGGAAAAAAAAATTTGTTTCATATTTACTCAACATACACACATACTGTAAGATGTGGTATAAGCCAAACAAAGAAAGCAAACCAGAAACCCCCAATAAATCTTAACTGTATTTAAATGAGGAAAAAAAGGGGAGAGGTATTTTTGAAGTTGTTGTTAAGTGCCATTGAGTCAAGCAAAACTCATAGTGACCCTATGAACTAAAGATCTGAACCCTGCTTTATCCTGCACCATCCTCACACTTCCTGACACACAGAGCCCACTGTGGCAGTCATCATGTCAGTCCACCTGGTTGAGGGTCTTCCTCTCCTTCACCAACCCTCCACCCTTCACAGCATTGTGTCCTTCTCCAAGGAATAGCCCCTCCCAGCAATATGCCCAAAGTATGTGAGGCAAAGCCTCCAAAGAATCCTCTAGGTGCACAGTCTCTGAGACGTTATCTGTTCGTTCTCTTGGCTGTCCGTGGGATGTTCAGTGCTCTTCTCCAACACCAGCTCAAAGCTCAAAGGCATCAATCCTTTTTCTGTCATCCTTATTCATTGTCCAGCTCTTAGATGCATAGCAAGTGATAGGAAAGACACATCAGCCTAAATCAGATATGCATGAATAAATGATAGTCGTAAAAATGGCAGTGGCTACAGATGTAGCTAATTTTTTCTCCCATCACCAACACAGAGATCATTCTTCCTTCTCTTTCTCTTCCTCTCTCTTGCTACTCCCGTAATGTCACTAAAAATAGAAATCTGAGCAATTATGAAATGAGAGAGAGAGAGAGAATGAGAGTGTGTGTGTGTGTGTGTGTGTGTGTGTGTGTGTGTGTGTGTGACATATCATTGAAGCAGTTGGGGACTGATAAGAACCTATAACACTGGAATACTGGTTAGAACCTATAAAGGCTAAATGCTGCTTTTAGAAAATTTGTTAATCAACTTTTTTTTTTAAATCCTTAGTTTCATGCTGGCATGGAGTTATGTAAGACCCCAGTGATTTTAAAAGAACAAATCATATTATTAATAATCTAAGGATCTGGTTATACCAAAAAATTTAGGTGGAGAAAATCAATCCAACTCTTAAACCAAGAGTATGTAGTAATTAGCATCTCTGTCTGTGAGATCTGGAGGAAACCTTTGGGGTCATAAAGTCTGACCACCCCCTTGCTTCATATAGAGATCTTTTCAAAACCAGTATCTATTTGGTATTAGCTCTCTTGCTGTGGCCCCCTTTCCCATTCATGGCAACTCATATATTTATTGTTATGTGTTGCTGAGTCACTTGTGATACATAGCAACTCTATGTACAATAACCCTGAAACCGACTCTATCCTGTGCCAACTTTACTGTCTCTGACACACCTGTGCTCATTACCCCTGACACTGAATCAATCTATCTCAGCAATGGTCTTTGTCTCTTTCTCTGTCCCTCCACCCTTTTAAACATGATGTCCCTCTCCAAGGACTTGTCCCTCCTTGCAACATGCCCATAGTATGTCAGATGAAGCCTCAGAATCCTTGCCTTCAAAGAGCAACCTGATCTCATCCCTGCTCCAGGATGAACCTGTTTGTTCTCCTGGCAGTCCATGGTATATTCAACACTCTTCTCCAGCACTACAGCTCAAAGGCATCGATTCTCTATCATCCCTAGTCATTGTCCAGCTCTCTAATGCATAGCAAACAATTGTAAGGACTATGGACTGGACCAGGTGCACCTAAGACTCCAGACTGACATCATTGCTCTTCAGTACTCTGGAGAGGTCCCTGACAGCAGACTTTCCCCAATGCAATTCGTCTCTTGACTTAAGGTGTTGATTGTGGAGCCAAGCAAACTAAAGCTGTTTACAATCTCAGTCTCTTCACCATCTATCATAATGCTGCCAGATGGCCGGACCAGTGGTGAGAATCTTTGTTTTCTTGATGTTGAGCTTCAATCGTTATTGAAGGCTGCAGTCCTTGATTCTGCAGCAAGTACTTCAGGTCATTGTACTAGGGATATTATAGTTAATGTTAGATGGATTTTGGCTGAAAGCAGAGTACCAGAGGAATGTCTATCTGCATTTCATAGACTATGCCAAGGTGTTTGACTGTGTGGATCACAACGAACTGTGGCTGACTGTGAGAAGAATAGGAATCCCAGACTATTTGTGCTTATGTGAAATATACTTGGACCAGGAGGCAGTCGTCAGAACAGAGCAAGAAAACACCGCATCGTTCACAATTGGGAAGGGTGTACACCAGGATGTATCCTGTTTCAATATGCAGAACAGATCATCCTGGAGGCTGGGCTCTATGGGAGGAATGTAGCATCTGGATTGGAGGCAAACTCATCAACAACATGAGTTATGCAGATGACACAGCTCTGCTTGCTGAAACTCACATATGGTAGATGGAAATGTCACCTCGTCCTACACCGTCCTCATCATCAGAGGTGGATCCAAATCTCTTTGGAGCAATGGACTTGGGGTTTTGGCTATGTAGCGACCTTACCTAGTGGATTAAAAAGCCCTAGACCAATGTAAAGCTCCAAAATAGTTGGTTTCCCTTAATAACAGAGCCACAAGAGGAGGTTGCAGGCAGTTAAAGTGAACTTACTCAGGCCTCTTCTATTTCTCTGACCTGTCTAAATATCTCCAGGGATCGTCAGTCATTTAACAGCACTTCCAAACACTGTCATTTGTTCAACTTATAACAAATGGTGTGAGGTGACAAGTCACATTTATCAAGTATCAGAAGGAGTGTACAAATGAGACGACCTTCGAGATACTGTCTGAAGTTCTTTAATGCTTCTTTCAAAAAGACAGTGCTTGGTGTGATAATAGGACCTCCACTTTGAAGCCTGATGAGTCCTGGGCCAGCAGTGAAGTACTCAGCTTAATGTGCTATCTATAACTTGGGCTTTTGAGTTGCAACCACCCTGGAACACCATGTACCTGTACTAGTTTCTAAGTTCTGGCTCTACCTGTCATCTTTGATGCCTCCTTAAACTGTGGGACCCCCAAACAGACAAGTCATTAAATTGCTTTTAAAAGAATTCTTTAAGGTGGCATTTCTGAGATATGAATCTGATTAAAGGACAACACCTATTTGCCCTTACACACACACACACACAGAGAGAGAGAGAGAAAGGTGATCCGACAGAGTGTGGAAATTATCAAACAATATCATTAATATCACATGCAAGCTAGATTCTGTAGACTGGAACAACACATCAATAGAGAACTTCTTGAAGTACAGGCTGGGCTTAGAAGAGGTCATGGTACTAGGATATTATAGCTAATGTTAGATGACTCTTGGCTGAAAACAGAGAGCACCAGAGGAAGGTTTATTTGTGTTTCATTGACTATGCAAAGGCTTTTGAGTGTGTGGACCACCAAAAACTGTGGCTAACTCTGAGAAGAATGGGACTCCAAGAACACTTGATCATGCTTATGTGAAACTTCTACTTGGACCAGGAGGCAGTCCTCAGAACAGAGCAAGGAAACACTGCATGGTTCAAAAATGAGAAGGCCGTGCGTCAAGGATATGTCCTATCTCCATACCTTTTCAATCTATATGCAGAATAGATTATCTGGGAGACTGGGCTCTGTGGGGAGAAATGTGGCATCAGGATTGAAGGAAGACTCATTAAACAATCTGCATTATGCAGATGACACTACCCTGCTTGCTAAAACTGAGGAGGACCTGAAGTGCTTGCTGCAGAAGGTCAAGAGTTGCAGCCTTCAATATGAATTGAAGTTCAACATCAAGAAAACAAAGATTCTCACCAATGGGCAGCATCATAATGGATGGTAAAGAGATTGAGATTGTTCGCAGCTTTAGTTTGCTTGACTTCACAAGCAATACTCTTGGTACAGCACGCAGGAAATTAAAAGATGTATTGCACTAAGAAAGTCTGCAGATCTCTCCAAAGTACTGAAGAGCAATGATGTCTGGAGACCAATGTGCACCTGATACAGGCCATGGTGTTTACAATCACTTACTATTCATCAGAGAGCTGGACAATGACTAGGGATGATAGAAGGAGAATTTATGTCTTTGAGCTGTGGTGTTGGAGAAGAATATTGAATATACCATGAACTGCTAAGAGAATGAACAGGTTCATTCTGGAGAGGGTTAAACCAAGCTGCTTCTTGGAGGCAAGAATTCTGAACCTTCATCTGACATACTTTGGACATGTTGCATAGAGGGCCCAGTCCTTGAAAAGGGACGTCATGCTTGGGAGGGTAGAGGAACAGTGCAGGAGAGGAAGCCCCTTGATGAAATGGATTGATTCAGTGCCTAGGGTAATGGGGGTAGGTGTATCAGAGATAATAAGATTAGCACAGGATAGAGCAGGGTTTAAGCCTGTTGTACATAGGGTTGCTGTGAATTAAAGGTGACTTGATGGCACATAACAACTACATTTTATA
>NW_006399890.1:2925033-2926305 GCF_000299155.1 Elephantulus edwardii | reverse complement strand
GCCCACCCTTCCAAGCATGATGTTCCTCTCCAAGGACTGGTCCCTTCTGGCAACATGCCCAAAGTACGTGAGATGAAGCTTCAACCTCCTTGCCTCCGATGAGCAACTTGGCTTAACTCTCTCCAGTATAGACCTGTTTATTCTTTTGGCAGTCCATGTGTGTTCAACACACTTCTCCAGCACCACAATTCAAAAGCATCTATTCTTCTATCCTTAGTTATTGTCCAGCACTCTGATAAATAGCAAGTAATTGCAAAAACCATGGCCTAGCTCAGAGGCTCCTTAGTCTCTAGACCAACATTGTTGCTTTTCAGTACTCTGGAGCAGTCCCTGAGAGCAGATTTGCCCAGTGCAACTCATCTTTTGATTTCCTGGCTGCAAGTACCAACAGTGTTGATTGTGGAGCCAAGCAAGCTGAAGCTATTAACAATCTCAATCTCTTCTCTGCCTATCATGATGCTGCTAATTGGCCCGGTGGTGTGAATTTTTGTTTTCTTGATGTTGAGCTTCAATCCATATTAAAGGCTGCAGTCCTTGACCTTTCTGCAGCAAATGCCTCAGGTCGTCCTCAGTTTCAGCAGATAAGGTTGTGCAATCTGCATAACACAGGTTGTTGATTCTCTTCCTTCAATCTTGATGCCACATCCCTCCTCATAAAGCCCTGTATGAACAATTCAGCATATAGATTGAGAATGTATGAAGATAGGATTCATCCTTGCTATACACCTTTTCTGGTTTTTAATCATGCAATATTTCCTTGCTCTGTTCTGATGAATGCCTCTTGATCCAAGCATAGGTTTTAGAGGAGCTCAATTAAGTGTTCTGGGATTCCCTTTCTTCTCAAGGTTAGCCACAGTTTATTGTAATCTACACAGTCAAAGGCCTTTGCATAATCAATGAAACACAGACATTCCTCTGGTACTCTCTGTTTTCAGCCAAGATCCATCTGACATTGGCGATAAAACTGGAAGCTATTCCAATGACTTAGAAACTGGATCTGCAACAAGTGAAGGCTATGATAAGTGTGTTGCAGTAAGAGTTGGTTCAATCATTTCTAATCAAAGGCAAGATTTTATATATATAAACATATGTTGTTGTTGTTGTTATGTGCCGTCGAGTCGTTTCTGACTCATAGCGACCCTATGCACAACAGCCCTAAATCCTGCTCTATCCTGTGCCAACCGCACCGTCTCTGACACACCCATCCCGATTACCCCAGCCACTGAATCAATCCATCTCATAGAGGGTCTTCCCCTCCTGCACTGTCCCTCC
>NW_006399890.1:2901010-2922548 GCF_000299155.1 Elephantulus edwardii | reverse complement strand
ATTTTTTGCTATTTCCTTCAAAGTAGCTTGAACTTCTTCCTTCATCACCATAGGCTCTTGCTCAAATGTTATCTCATTAAATTCTTCTGTATCTGCCAATTCCTTTCTATACAATGACTCAGTATATTCCTTCAATCTTCTTTTAATACTTCCTGGATCATTTAATATTCTCCCTAAAGCATCCTTGATTATAGCAACTTTAGGTTTGAATTTGTTCTTCAGTTCCTTGAGCTTAAGAAATGCTGAACGAGTTCGGCCCTTTTGATTTTCCAACTCTAGCTCCTCACACATTTCAGCACCGAATGACAAATATATTTATATACAAAATAAACAAACAAAAAAACACACCTCAAACTCATTACTATGGAGACGTTCCAACTCAAGAAAGTATCCATCTTCTTTCCAAGATTGTGTCACAAGGGAGGAGACAGTTCATACTTGTGCCACAGCCTACTGGTGGATTTTAACTGCCAGAGAAGTATGGCCTTTTGGTTAAGAGCACAACTTCCTCCAGACTATGTCACCAGAGCTTGCCACTCGAGCTCCCTTATCTTGCACTAAAGTAAGGCTAATAAATAAGCCTGTTCTGATTCACCTATAATGTTGACGTAATGACAAATCTAGAAATGACTCTAGTTTGTAACCTGGGGACTGCCTGTATTTTTGTTCAGTGTTTATTTAGAGGAGAGGTACATGGAGAAGAATGGAGAAACCTAATCGTAGCACTCAAACCTTCTTTTCCTTTATTGCCCTAAAAAATCTAATCTGGGACTGTATCAGTTATTTGTCACCAGAATGATGCTGTGTAACAACCTATCCCCCAAATTAATTATTGACTTGAAACATTAGCCATTTATGATTCAACATGTGACCATGGGTTAGCTGGGCAGACCTGTTAATCTGAGTAGTCTTGTCTGCTCCTGGCTGGGCTTGTTCATACATCTGCTCTGCCTGCTGTAGTTCCATGTTAACTATTTGGCATCACAGAACTATCACAAAAGGGTGATTTGAAAGAACACAGATTTACTTTCTCACAGTTCAGAAATCTCAGTTCAGTGTGTGGTACTGGGAGGAAGTTCTTCATTTAGTTTAGCTTTGAATAGCTGGAAATCTTTGGAGGTTGTGGCCTTGCAGATTCTTCTGTCTCCCTCATAATGTGTATTCCACTGTTGTGTTCTCTTCTGTGTCCAGTCTGCACTTTTTTATGACTGGAAGTAATCAGGTATAGGTCATATTTTATGCTGATGGAAACTTATTGTGTTGCTGTTGTTATGTGCTGTCCCCACAGGTACTGTTATGTGCATCAAGCCAACAATGACTCACAATGACCCTGAACAATAATCAAAGCCCTGCCCCATCCTGCACCATCCTCATCATCTCTACCAGCCTCAAGCCCATTGTTAAAGTCACCATGACAATTCATCTTGTTGATGGTCTTCCTCTGTTTTGCTGAACCTCCCTTTCCCAGCATAATGTGTTTTTCCAGGGACTCATCCCTCCTGACAGCATGCCCAATGTATTTGAGATGGGAATGGCACAGGATAGGACCATCGTTCCTATGATCCAACGTTCACAGAGTTCAGATCCATTGTTCATAGCAATGCTAGGTGCTATAAGCAACTCTTCAACACTTAATGACAGAAGGCAATTGAAAATACCAGATTAAGAGTACCTTGATCTTTAAACTGATAATTTTGTTCTTTAGCACTTTGGGGCTTGAGAGCAGATTTTCCCAAAGCAACATAGTGTAGTGGTTAGAATTCCACCACATATTTTTAGAAGACACAACTCAAACCAGATGACATGAGCTGGGGTTGCTGGACTCTCCCTAGCTGTCCCACATTACTCCAGCAGACTAGCTCAGGCATGTTTGCAAGCTGGTCCGCACATACTCTCATGACAATCACACAGGTATAAGAGAAGATGTGGAAATACTCTCACTAAAAATCCTCTGAGGGTATTGGGTTTGCTATTGTCTCATGTCACATGACCCAACTCAGAGCCAATCTGAATGGAATCTGCAATGTTTCAGGACAAAGAGCTTGGGTATAGGGAGACTATAAATTGGAGACTTTAGTAAAGCTTCCAGAGGTTCTAACTTGAACATTCCACATTGCAGAATCAAACCCTTCCAATTTGAAGACCCACTGTTTCAGAAGCCGTTTTATTGCAGAAAGAAATTCAGGAAAGTGTTAGGATTTCTTTGCTGGTTATTGAGAGCCAGATGAAAGAGGTAGAACCAGAGGGAAATTGGCTACTTCTCCCATTTAGGTTCGAGGCTTTGGGATCTTTTGAGATAATAGGATACTCTGAGTAAGTTGTTGAGCTGGTCATTATCCTATTATGTAGATGGGAAAAATAATGTCTTTCATCTTGCCAGGTCTTGAACTTAGAAGGAAAAGGCACGGAGTGCATGCTTGTCCATATAATGATTTTTCTCCCTATAGAGATGCCATCAATTTTGGAAAGCCAAAGCCTGCCCTCAGTCAGAATTCAAGAGCCACTAACATGATGCAACGCAAACAAGTTTTTACCAAAGGCCGCAGAAACCAATTTATGTTCTGAGCTTTGCTAACTCTTCTCTTTATAACCACAAGAGGTCAATGATAAATATTATTAAAATATGACATAGTTCCAGAGGGAGCCCAGAACCTTGGCAACATAGAATTTGTATCATGCTATAAAACTTCTTTTTAGTATGGCAGGAAACTTTAAAAAAAAACTTATTGAAGCCTGCAAAGAAATCCTGTTTACAGTAAGCCCCATCTACACTGCATGCTGCCTGACAGCTAATCGTGCCACACTAACTGCATCTTACACACAGTGCCAGGGGCGACTGGGCTTTAGCTTAACAAGGATGCACAAGAGCTAATTGCAATTTAGGCCATTGCTTTGTCACTGTGACAATGCCAAGTAATGGTTTCAAGAGCTAAACAGGCCCGTTCTGATTCACTGATGAGCCTGGAAGAAAAAAAAAAATAAAAAATCATGGGAGCTTGCTCCATAGAATACGATGTCCCCAAGGATTTTGTCTATCCTCTTCACTGTTTGATGGAGATCTGTCTGAAATATATTATGGATCCTTGATGTCAATCATCAATTGTCATAATCCTCAAATGCACTTGCATAGTCTTTCCCCACGTTCTGTATCAATGCCCTGTAAAGATAAAGCCTGTAAAGGAGGAAGACAGTGTTTAACCTCCCTAATTAATGGCTTTGCATGAAAGAACATCTCCAAGGTACTCAGAAGAAAGAGATTCTAAGGCGATCTCTACATGCCTTTCCCCCCCTCTTCTCGGAGATGCTTTGCAAGCTAGTGTATAATTTACCAGCACATAAGGAAGTGAATGCTTGGAATATAATATTCAGAGCTCATCTATTTATGTTTGTATTTATTAAGTTCTTTGTAAATCTCAATTTCGCAGATGTCTTCTGGCTCAAAATAAAGCTCTTCATGAGGGAGTCAGTGTGACTGTATAACAAAAGTCACATTATCATTTGAGTACAAATATTTGCAAAATAGAACAAACTGGAAAATTGAAGGGGAAAATACCCACTGGAATTTGTGACTCATTAAATTCTCATGTGTATGACATATTGTGAAAAAATTTGTTTTGTGCTTGGTTCAAAGCATCCTTTTCTTTTTTTCATGGCTTTTGACATTATTAAAAACTTTATGGGAATGTGTGTGTATATGTGTGCCTCTCTCTGCCCCCTTTTTCTTTCTTTTCATACTAGAATGTTTTGAGGCCATGTTTTAATTTGCATATGGCACAAGTTCTAAAAGTACATACGATGCATCATCTTATAACAGACTGTCGGTGCATTATGCCTGCCTTTGTTTCTGACAGGGTGCAAACTGGCTTTTTGCCCTCAATATCCTAGTTCCCACCCGTGGCCAGTTCCTTGTCTCTTAGATCATGTTTCTATGCTAGATCTTGAAACAATTCTTTGGTTTCCTCCTGGCTTCAGGATTTACTCATTTTGTCTTTTTGTTGCTAGGTTCCATTCAGTTATTGAATCCATAGTCAGGTTGTTTCAGTGTTTTGATTTCCTAGCACTGCCACAACAAAAATACCCAAGTGGATTTTACTAAACATGCATTTGTTTTCTCAGAGGTGTGGAGGCTATTGGCAGGGCTATGCTTTCTCTCTCTGATATGTAGAGGAAGAACATTTTATCTTTTCAGCTTTCATAACCCTGAGGCCTTTTTGACATCTCTTTGGTGTTTATGGATGCATCTTTATCAATCATCACAAGACTGTCTTTGTGTGTGTGTGTGCATTTGTGTCTCTGCCTGTATCTCTTTTTACAAAACCTCATTAAGAAAGAATTGGGTTTAGGACTCACCCTATCCTGGTATAACCTCATTAATGGAACAAAAGATTATCTGTTTCTAAATGGGGTAACATTTGCAAATATAAAGGCAGGGCTTCAACTATTTTTTGGGGGGCATTCAATGAAATCTATAACATTAAATGCTGGCTTTAGTCCAAGACACGTATATTCAGATCTTTATTGCTCTGTGCCGTCCAGTTGCCTGTGACTCATAGCAACCCTATGTATAACAGCCCTAAAACTTGCTCTATCCTGTGCCAATCTTATTGCCTCTGACACATGTACCTCCATTACTCCGGTCACTAAATCAGTCCATCTCATCAAGGTTCTTCCTCTCCTACACTGTCCTTCCATCCTCCCAAGCATGATGTCCTTCTCCAAGAATTGGTCCCTCCTTGCAACATTTCCAAAGTATGTCAGACAAAGCTTCAGAATCCTTGGCTCCAAGGAACAGCCTGATTTCACCCTCTCTAGGACAAACTTGTTTGTTCTAGCAATCCATGATATATTCAATACTTTTCTCCATCACCACAGCTCAAAGGCATCAATTCTTCTTCTATCATTCCTAATTTATATCCAGCTTTCTGATGCATAACAAGTAATTGCAAAGACCATGGCATGTATCAGGAACGCCTTAGTCTCCAGACTGACATTGTTCTTCAGTACTTTGGAAAGGTCTCTGACAGCAGACTTTCCCAATGCAATTCATCTTTTATTTCCTGGCTGCTAGTAACAGGCGTGTTGTTTGTGGAGCCAAGCAAACTAAAGGTGTGAGCAATCTCTTCACCATCCATCATGATGCTGCCCAGTGGTGAGAATCTTTGTTTTCTTGATGTTGAGCTTCAATCCATATTGAAGTTCTTGACCTTCTGCAGCAAGCACTTCAGGTCCTCCTCTCTTTCAGCAAGCAGGGTTGTGTTATCTGCATAACAGATTATTGATGAGTCTTCCTCCAATGCTGATGACACATTTCTCTTCCCAGAGCCCAGCCTCCCAGAAAATCTGTTCTGCATACAGATTGAAAAGGTGTAGAAATAGGATACGTCCTTAGCATACACCCTTCCCAATTTTGAGCCATGCATTGTTTCTTTGTTCTGATGGCTGCCTCCTGGTTCAAGCATAAACCTCACATACGCACAATCAAGTATTCTGGGATTTCCATTCTTCTCAGAGTCAGCCACAGTTTGTTGTGATCCATACAGTCAAATGCCTTTGCAGAGTCAATGAAACACAGACATTCTTCTGGTACTCTGCTTTCAACCATGATCTATCTAACATTAGCTATAATATCCCTAGTACCAATCAAGATGCTTTAATAATAATTGGTGACTGGAATGCAAAAGTTGGGAACAGAGAAAAAGGATCAGTAGTTGGAAAACATGGACTTGGTGGCAGAAATGAAGCTAGAGATAGAATGATAGAATTTTGCACAATCAACCATTTATTCATTGCAAATACATTTTATAAGAAACATAAATACAGGCTATACCTGTGGATTTCACCTGATGGTATGCATAGGAATCAGACTGATTATATGTGTGGAAAGAATTGCTGGAGAAGCTCAATATCAGCTGTGAAAACTAGGCCAGGAGCTGATTGTGGAACAGACCACCAACTACTCATGTGTAAGTTCAAGCTGAAGCTGAGGAAAATGAAATCAAATCCATGGCAACCAAAATTTGAGGTTGAGTCTATCCCACCTGAATGTCAATGCCATCTCAGGAACAGGTTTGAGGCCTTGAACACTAATGAGCAAAGACCGGATAAGCTGTGGGAGGATATCAAGAATCTCATTCAGGAAGAATACAAAAGGTCATTACAAAGACAGGAGGAAGAAAAGACCAAGATAGACGTCAGAAGAAACTCTGAATATTGCACTAGAGAGTCAAGAAGCCAAAGCAAATGGGATGAAATAAAAATATTAAGATCTCTATTAGTTTCTTCATTTCCTGATTTAGCATGACTTGAAATGAAATAGATACAAACATCCATTAATGACCAGAACATCGGATGTATGAAACACAATTCTAGGAAAATTATTTATTAAAAAAAAAACATGAAAATCACTACCCTAGATATTCACCCACTTAGTGCTGTCAAGTTGGAACTGAAACATAGCTGACACTTTCTGAGTGTGTTAGCAAGATTAAAAATAACATAGAAGGAGATTGCCCATCTCTCTTCCTCAGTGCTGCTAGTGTATTAGAACATCCAGAGAGGCGTGACCTTTGGGTTAGCAGGGAAACTCTCCATGGACTATGCCACCAGAGCATCCTGTCCTAGATATTAGTGAGCAGCAATGCCCAGCACTGGTGATTTTGAATTAGGCAATTATATGGTTTACTGTGGAGGGAATGACAAATTGAAGAGGAATGACACTGCATCCGATCTCTTCTGAAGTACAACACTGTCAATGATAATATCTGTTCACATACAAGGAAGATATTGAATGACAAAGGACACAGAAAAAGAAGATAGACCAAACAGAGTCATCGTAGTAAAAAGTATTAGTTGATAAGTTGACAAGGATTTTGTTTGACTTGGATCCATAATCAACACCCATAGAAACAGCAGTCAAGAAATCAAATGATGCACTGCATTGGGAAAATATGCTGCAATAGATCTCCTTAAAGTGTTAAAAAGCAAAGATACCACTTTTAAGATGACAGAGCTTCTGCTACAAGATGTGATGTTTTCAACCAGCTCTCATGCATGCAAGAGTTGGACAACGAATCAGGAAGAGCAGAGAAGAAGTGATGCCTTTGACTTATGTTGAAGACTATTGAACATGTTGTGAACTGCCAGAAGAACAAACACATCTGTGCGTGAAGAAGTGCAGCCACAACGTTCCCTAGGAAAGAGGTGGCCACGGCTTTGTCTCACATGTTTCAGGCATATCAGGAGAAACCAGATTGTAAGAAGGACATCATAGAAAGCTATATGATCATTGAGGGGGAAAAAAGAGGACTCCGCTGAAATGGGTTAATACAGTATTTGCAACAATGTTCTCAAACAGCAATGAGTGTGGAGATTGTGCAAGACTGTGCAGATACTGTGCAGTATTTGGTTCTGTGTCCTGTGTTGACAAAAACTGGACAACACTTAACATCAACAATAATAATTACTTGCATGCTCTACAAAACTATGGGCAATCTTTTTTTTTTTTTTTTTAAATACTGGTTAAAAAAATACATTGTTTATCACATCAAATCTTTCCCATTTCCTTTTCCCACCCTTCCATTTACCCATCAAATTGTGTTACCCTATGAGTACCTCCCTCCCCTGCCTATCCTCATCCCTCTGCTCCCCACTCCTGCCCCGTTTGGATCCTCATACATGTTGTGCAATAATGGTCTTACACAGTATTTATCCTTATGGGACTGAGTTAACTCACTCATAATAAAGTTCTCCAGTCCCTCCCAAGTTAGGTAGTGATTTACAAAATTATTGTTCCATTGTGCTATGTAGTATTACATCATGTGAATGCACCGCAACTTCTCAATCCATTCAGTTGTGGCTGGACATTTTGACTGTTGTCATGTTTTGCAATAGTGAATAGCACTACTTTGAGCATGGGTGTACAAGTCTCTGTGCCTCAGTTCTCGTGTTCTTGGGGTATATTCCAAGCAGTAGAATAGCTGAGTCATATGGAATTTCTATTTTCAGCTTTTAAAGAAAATTTCAAACTGTCTTCCAGAGTGGTTGTACCATTTTACAATCCCACGAACAGTGTATAAAAGTTCCTATATCACCACATCCTCTCCAACATTTATTACTTGCTGTCCTGTTAAACTTTCCCACTGCTACTGGAGTGAGATGGTATCACATTGTGGTTCTGATCTGCATCTCTCTTACTACCAGTGATTTTGAGCATTTCTTCATGTGTCTGTTGGCCATACGAATATCTTCCTCTGTGAAAAGTCTTTCCTTGTCTTTTTGCAACTATGGGCAATCTTATTTCGCCTCCCTGTTTATTTAAGAGTTAGAAGCCCTGGATTTTCTAGGAGGTTAAATTAGGAATAAAAGGACACTGAGATGGCATTTTTAAATCTGATTTGCCTTACAAAGGCTAATTTATGTTTCTAAAAAGTGAAATCCTCTTACTACTATGCTAATTAAGAAGGGAATGGTTGTAGCCTCGCCTCATACCTATTCAATCTGTATGCTGAGCAAATGATTTGGTAAGATAGACTCTATGAAGAAGATGTGGCATCAAGATCAGAAGAAGACTCATTAATAACCTTCACCACCCAAATGACACAATCTTGCTTGCTGAAAATGAGGAGGACTTGAGACACTGCTGCAGAAGATCAAGGAATGCAGCCTTCAATAAGTATTGCATCTCAATGCCAAGAAAACAAACGTTTTTACCACTGGACCAATAAGCGATATCATGATTGTTGTTGTTGTTATGTGCCATTGAGTCAACTACAGCTCATAGTGACCTTATACACAATAGCTCTGAACCCTGCTCTATCCTAATCCAATCTCACTGTCTTTGATAAAACGTACCCTAGAAGGAGAAGATGTTGATATTGTCAACAATTACATCTCGGATCCACAATCAATATCCTTGGAACCAGCAGTCAGGAGATCAGGAGACATACTGCACTGGGAAATTTTTCAGTTGGGGATCTCTCCAGATTATTGAAGAACAATGCTGTCAGGTTGAGGACTAAGGTGCACCTGATTCAGGCCATGGTCTTTTCAATTACTCGCTATGTACCTGAGAGCTGGACAATGAATAGAGATGGAAGGAGAATTGATGCCTTTGAAATGTGATGCTGATGCTGAATAGCCCATAAACTAAAAACAAAACAAAACCAAAATCCAACAAAAACAAAAGCAAACAAACAACCACCACCACCAAATGTGCCTTGGAGAAAATGCAGTCAGAGTGTTCCTCGAAGGCAATAAAGCTTCATCTTAGATATTTCAGGCATGTTGTTAGGAGAGGCTATTCCTTGGAAATGGACATCATGCTTGGGAAAGTAGAGGGTCAGTGAAGGAGAGGAAGAGCCTCCACCAGATGGATTGACACAGTGACTGCTGCAATGGGCTCTAGTGTGTCAGAAATTGTGAGAAAGGCACAGTGTAAGACAGGGTTCAGATCGGTTGTTCGTGGGATTGCTATGGTTCACACGTGACTAGGCAGCAGCTAATAACATTAACTAATCTGTGATGCAGGCTCTACCAAAGAAAGAGTCCAAGTAATTTTCAGACAGATTTATATTTTTGGCCTCTTTTGCCCACTTCCCTCAACCTCTCACTGCCATCAAGTGGGGACAAGCTAAGTATTTACTTATTCTAAGATATCTTTGGTTCTGGTGGCATAGTCCATAGAGAGTTGCCCTGGTAATCCAAAACTTGAGTAGTTTGAGTCCACCAGTTACTTCACTGGAGAAAGATGGACAATCTCCTCTTGTGTGATTTACAGCCTCTGAAACCCCTTGAAGGGTTATCTATGAGCAGAGTATGACATAACAGCAAAGAGAGTTTTAGGTTGAGTGAAAAAATATCCATAAAGATTTAAGGATTCTTCAGTTCTGGGTCCCTGGTCCTGGGGCCTCCATCACCATTTTTCAAAATTTATGAGTATATGCATATCTCCTTGAGTTTTGAGCTTTGAAATCAGAAAGCATTTATTACTATTATTTATCAGTTCATTGGTGTTGGTATTATTGAGAAGACCAATGCTTGACTAACAACTCTTCCAGTGGGATTATCAGAAAATATCTGATTTTGGTAAGATTTGAGGGAGCCTGGAACAAGACTCTGGTAAGAGAGCGAGACCTAGTGGAGAATTCCTGGTGATGGTGGTGCATAGACTGTGGCGTCGTTAGGGAGAAACTGTGGCAATGTGTAACCAGAGGAGCACTGAGATTAAGACCATAGTTAAAGTTTTTTGCAGTTCTTGCTGTATGCTTGAAGGAGAAACTGATTTATAACTGCTTAGAGGGAAACCTTGCTGAGTGATTTGGACATGACTGTTAAATTGAAACCAGAGCCTGGACTAATTGAGGAATTATGCACTGGGACTGCTGGACTAAGCTTGGACTTGTATTAAGAGATTTTTTTTTTTTTGCCTTCTCCACCCTCCTACCTATTTCCCTAAAAAAATCCCATTCTCAGTTAAAAAAACAACAATATAACACAACAAAAAAAACCCAAACCAAACTTGATTTTATTTGTAAGTAATAATAACTGGAAACACCTGTATTTGAGAGTTAATCTCATTACTAATGTCTGCTCAGAATAAGCCCTGCCCTCATGTTCCATATCCAAGATTCTATAGACTTTGGACTTTTTCTGAATGTTGACATGTGGTTTACACTTACTAATACTGCATTTAAATACACAGGCATTCCTCAAATTAGAAACATTTCCCTTATGAGCAACTTCTACTGGCTCTTCAGTTCAAGGCTTCGAACTAGGTCTGTCTTGGCTGATGACGTGAAAAAGGAACAGACTTAAGTTTTTGCAATTTGGATAATTCACTACAGTAATTGAATTCAGGAGTTAAGGTGGAAGCCCTGAAGTGGGAGACTTGGAAGGAGTGCAGTAAGTCCTTCCTGGAATCTCATGTATGACTTTGAAGTGGTGGCAGGATTGTGGAAAACCATACACATTGACAATGGTCAGTCAGATTACCTTCCATTTTTTTAGTGAGTCAGTGCTGTTTCAACATCTTACTTTAATATTACATAACGTTATCTTTGTTCTAAAGACATTGAGCAAAATCTCACTCTACCAAATTTTCATCAAAATCACTTTCACTTGCTACAAATGCAGCTTTTAATGAACTCTTTTTCTTCTATGGGATATACAGTGCCCACCTACATTTTCTGCTGTTGGGTTTTATTGGGAAGATGCTATCCCATTTTTAGTATACGCTGTCACCCGTGGGGGCTTGTCTTACTTAATTTATTAATTAACTATTAACTGTATTAATCGGAAGAGACAAATCACATCTCACCAACTCCTGTGCCAGAGACTCCTTGGAACATATCAAGTCAGTCCCATTTGTTGTTGTTTATTATATGCTTTTGAGTCACCTGCGACTCATAGCAACCCTATGAACAATAGCCCTGAACCCTGTGTTATCAGGAGCTAATCTCTGCTTTGAATTTTTTCCCATTAAAAAATGTCTTTCATTACTTTTTTCCATAATGGAAGACAAATGGTGTCAATAGAAAATTGAAAATTCACACTACAAAACAATTTTGTCCAAAGAATTCTAAACTCACTGCCATCGAGTAGGAACCAAATTGTAGCTGGCCTTGCAGGGTTTTTGGAGGATGTAAATCACACAGGAGGAGACTGCTCATCTTTCTTCTGTGGAGAAGATAGTGCATTTGAGGCCCCTGCCTTTGAGTTAGCAGTGCAACTCCCTATCCAGTAGGCCACCAGAGCTCCCCAATTTAGTCTTGAAAAGGTTAAATTGTTGAAAAGACTTCCAGTCTTTTATTGCACTAAAGTTAAATAAAAATCATACACATTATTCTAATTTACCTAAAATTCTTAAAAAAACAGGAATAGGTATTTTTGTAACCCGAGCTCTGCCTGTACTATTGTAATGTGTGTATCTGGCTTTCCAGTTGGTTTCTTTCTATCACAGTGATAGGGGAATTCACATGTTATGAATCATATAAACAGAAATGGGAAGTAGGCAGTTGGATATTAAAGTCTGGAGTTGAGAGAAAGATTGGAGATGGAAATATAAATTTGATGTTATTAGCACTAGCTGGTATTGAAGTCATGGGAATGGATAAGATCCCCAAAGGAGATCATACAAAAGAGCGGGAGGAAGCATGTTGACATAACTCAATTCACAGTGACATTTCAATTCCACCACGCTGATGTTCTGCTCATTGCCTGACCATGCTTATTTGTTCATGTCTTCACTTGCACGTCTTTAGCATCTACTGATACAAAATTTCTTAGTCTCCTTCAAACGTTCTACTTTTAAGTTGAACTTGGTGGTTACTTTTCTTTGTAATTATAATTTATTGGATCCTTTTCCTCCTTGTGAATCAAATAATAACTGTGTCTCTCCAATAACCTCTGTCTGGTTCCCCCCTCCCTTCCTCTTTCCCTTTCCCTTCCTCATATTTTATTACCTAGTTCAGAAGTAAAAGAGTTATACAAGAATTTATTTTATCTCTTCTAATACCTTGAGTACCGTCAAGTTAGAACCAACCCATAGCTGACCCTACAGCAGGTTTTCAGAAGCAGAAAATTGAACAGGAGAATTCTCATTCTTCTTCTAAGGAGCAGCTGGCGGATTTGAACTGTATGCCTTTGGGATTACAGGGCAGCTTCTTATCACTAGGTCACCAGAACTCCCTAGGAAAAGTAGGTCTTAGGCAAATAATTTTCAGGAATATGGCCAGCAACACATTTAACTATTTCCTCACTTTTTGTGAGGTATTGTTAATTTCCTCCTGGCCCCCTTTCTTGTTGTGTACCATTGAATTGGATCTGACTGGCACAGAAAATTGCCCCTCCTTCTCCAGCACAGCATCTGGTAGATTCGAACTGCACACCTTCAGGATTACAGTACAGCTTCTTGTCACTAGGCCACCAGAGCTCTCTGGTCCAGCAACATATTTGCACTCTTTGTAACCTCTCTAGTTTTTGTTATCACTGAGACTGTTAGTCTGTCTTCAGGTCTGCATCTCAGCCATTGTTTCTTTCTGCCTAGGGAAAATTGACGATGCCTGTGTGGATAAATTATGCTTCATAAAATTTTCTTTCTTACTGTTATCCACCATTATGCCTTCTGTTACCTGCCACAAAAGGTCAGGTATGGAAAGTCAGACAAAAGTTACTTTTATTATTACCCTTTTAATAAAAATGCTAAGTGAAATGGAGAAAACTGGCCACAAATGGGAGTTTTATGACAAGTTCAAGTTTTATATAATGGAAAAGAGTTGCTTGGAGTACCTCCTAGTAGCTCTAAGTTTGTGTAAGAGAGAAATGAACAAGGATAGATTTAAACCATTGAGACATATATTTCAAATAAAACATATTTACTAAGAAAGAATCACGAAACAACCACAATACAAATATGAAAAACATTTCTTCATGTGTCTGTCAGCCATTTAAATATCATCGTCTGTGAAAATTCTTTCCACGTCTTTGGCCCATTTTGTAATTGGATTAACAGACTTTCTCCTGTGTAGGCCCAGGAGTATTCTGTAAATTTGTGTTATAAGACTCTTGTCTGAGATGGTATTACCAAATATTTGTCCCCAGTCTGTAGCTTTTCCTTTCACCCTGTTGAAAATAGTTTTTGATGTGCGCAGGGATTTAATCTTTAGAAGGTCCCATGCATCAATTTTATCTTTTTTAGATTGTGCATTTCTGGTTGTATTTGGCAGTCTCTTTATATCTTGGACTAGCGCTTCTAAGCTTGATCCCAGTTTGTCTCTTACGAACTTTATGAACGAAATGCCCCAAATCACTGGCAATAAGAGAGATTCAAATCAAAACCACAATGAGGTACCATCTCACTCCAGTAACAGTGGCAAAGTTTGACAGGGCAGCAAGTAATAAATATTGGAGATGATGTGGTGAGAAAGGAACTCTTATACATTGTTGGGGGGATTGTAAAATGGTACAACCATTCTGGAAGGTAGTTGGCACTTCTTCAAAAAGCTGAACATAGAAATTCCATATGACCCAGCTATTCCACTACTTGGAATATACCTTGAGAAAATGAGAACTGAGGCACAAGTGGAGATTTGCACACCAATGTTCATAACAGCATTATTCACCATCACAAAAACATGGAAACAGCCCAAATGTCCAACCACAAACAATGGATTGAGAAATTATGGTATCTTCATACCACAGAATAATATACAGCATGAAGGAGCAATGCTTTTGTAAATTACCACCTAACTTGGGAGGGACTGGAGAGCATTATGCTGAGTGAACTAACTCTGTCCCACAAGGATAAATATTGTATAAAACCATTATTGTAGACTGAGCATAAGGATCCAAGAGGGGTGGGAGAGGCTGGAAGTAGAGGGATGTGGATGTGCGGGGGTTGGGGGGGGAGGAATTAATCATTAGATTGTACCATTTGATGGGAGTAGGGGTGAGGGAAATGGAAAGAATTTGTTTGAATTTGTATTTGAATTTTGTAAATAAACTAGTTGAATTTTTTTTTTTAAAACAATCCTGAAAGAGTTAATTCCAGAACATTGAATTGTGCTCATGAGACCACCTACACCAAGAGGCTATTGTATAAACAGAACAAGGGAATACTGCATGGCCTAAAATTAGGACAGCTGTACACCAGAGTTGTATCCTTCCTCCATACCTATACAATATGTATGCTGAGATAATTATTCAAGGAACTGTACTCTACGAAGAAGAATGTGGTATCAGGATTGGAGGATGTCTTTGTTGTTCTTGTTGTTATGTGCCGTCGAGTTGTTTGCGACTCATAGCGACCTTATGTACAACAGCCCTAAACCCTGCTCTATCCTGTGCCAATTGCATTGCCTCTGAAACACCCATCCTGATGTCTAGTAAGCAGAAAACAGAACAAGCGGACACAGGACCATGAGCATCCCGTTGAAAAGGCCGGACGGAGTGAGAATAGCACAGCCCTTCAACATCCCAGAGCAGAAAGCAGATAAAGATCCTATAGCCCAGCTCCATGGTGCCTCCAGAGCTACACCAACAGCAAGAGGTTAGTTTATTCATTGTTCACTTACAGATTTTATCACAGTTGTGCTACTAAGAATGAGGTTTATTAGGGAAATAAGTTGGTGAGTGGAGAAGGCAAAGAATATCACCCAATGCAAACCCAGGTTTTAGCCCAGATGTCTCAAGGCACAATTCATTAATTAGTCCAGGCCCCAGTTTCAGTTTAGCAACACAAATTCAAGTAGCCTCTGGTTTCCTCAATCATCGAGCAAGGTTTGCCTTAGAGCAGTTATAAGTTGTTGTTGTGTACTGTTGAGTCAGAACAGACCCATAACTGATCCTCCAGTGGGTTTTCAGAGGCAGTAATTGCATAGGAGATTACACATCCTTCTCCCATGGAGCAGCTGGTAGATTCGAACTGTGTGCCTTTGGGATTGCAGCACAGATTTTTACCACTAGCCCATCAGACTGCCCTAACTTCTCCTTAATTATCTGAAAAGCACAGCAAAAACTTTTAACTGTGGTTTTTATCTCAGGGCTAATCTGGTCATCCTTTGCCACAGTTTCTCCCCAACGATGTTACAATCTCTCCACCACCATCACCAGAGTCTCACCATCAAATCTCACTCTTAACCAGGGTCTCACTCTCATCAGGGTCTTGCTCCAGTCTCCCTTAAATCTTGCTGCTCAGTCTGGGAAGCGCAAGCACTCTCTCTCTCTCTCTCTGTCTCCCCTCCCCTCCCCTCTCCTCCTCTCCCTTTACCTCTCCTCTCCTCTCTCATCCTAGTCCCACAGCAGTTGGTGATTTGTAATACCATATATCTGCAGTTAAGGTAGTTGGAGACCAGAGGGGGTTAAGGTAATGGCTTAAAAAAAAAGCCAACTTTAGGCTAGCAATACAGAGGGAGACTCATTAATAATCTTCAATATGCAGATGACACAACCTGGCTTCCTGGCGAGGAAGGATTAAAGTCCTTGCTGTAGAAGGTTAATCACTGAAGTTTTCAATATGGATTGCATCTCAACATCAAGAAAACAAAAATCCTTGCTACTGGACTAATAGACAACAGTATGATAGATGGAGAAAAGAATGAGACCGTTACCAACTTCATCTTACTTGGGTCCAAAATCAATACACTTGGTGCCAGCAGTCAGGAAAACAGGAGATATATTGCACTGGGAAAATTTGTAGTCAAGGATCTCTCCAAATTATTGAGGAGCAATGATGCCAGTTTGAGAACTAAGGTGTGCCTGATTCAGACCATGATTTTTCAGTCACTTGCTATGCATTTTAGAGCTGGACGATGTATAAGGATGACAGAAGAAGAATTGATGTTTTTGAACTGTGGCGTCAGAGTAGAGTACTATACATGCCATGGACTACCAAAAGAACAAACAGATATGTCTTGAAGAAGGTGCAGCCATAATGCTTCTTTGAGGCAAAGGTGACCTCACACATTTTAGGCTTGTTCCTAGGAGGGCTATTCCTTGGAGACAGACATCATGGTTGGAAATATGGAAGGACAGTGAAGGAGAGGAAGACCCTCAACCAGGTGGATTGACACAGTTACTGCAGCACTGGGCTTGAATGTGTTAGAGATTTTAAGTATGATGCAGGGTAGGACAGGGTGCAGATCTGTTCATAGGGTCACTATGAGTCATACTTGACTTAACAGTACCTAAGAACAACAAAAACAACACAAATCAAAAAGGAGGATATGGGGTACAAGGCAGGTTCTAACCTGTTCAAAGAGGTTTTAAAAACAAACAAACAAACAAAACAAATAAAATAACAACCAAAAACATCATTCTATTAGGCATGGTGTTTAACATCACACCATTAAGCTCTATACCTGACAAAGCGAGATTAAAAAGAACCTCCATATGTAGCAGAATGAAGTGGCAAAGGATGTTAAAATTTCTTTAGCATGGGTAGTGTGGTACTTCAGAGGAAACTTGCACAGAAAACTTTGGTTCTGAAGCTGAAGGATGATTTTTGACTCCTTTAAGGGGATCCCTAATGTGGGATGGTATTCAATCTTGGACTTTGTGTTTCTCTTCCTCAGTTGCTGGCTCTGCTAAGTGATTGATAAGTGTGCATATGCCATCGAGGGTAAGCCTCCAGAGACACGCTCATGAGGTTAGAGAGACTTTTTAATGACTCTTACAGACTTGGTGAGGCTTATGGGTCAAAACATTTGGCTGCATTCAAGCTTCATGCTCTTTTTCTAATACTCTAAATTAGAATATGGTTTGGCCTATTTCCAGGATACTGACAATTTGTATATACATATTAATTTCTTATAATGAAATATCTATTTCAATTTGCTAGAAAATTCCTCAGGTTTCAAAAAAATTAACTCTAAATTCACTTAGCAAAACATATCCTTTTTGCTAGAATTGTAGCTAAGGGATGAGGAGTCAGTGAGATTGTCTAGGGAACCACAAATTCATTGCATGGACCCACTACCATCAATTCTTCTGTCATCCTTATTTATTGTCCAGCTCTCAGGTGAGCAACAAGTGACTAAGGATGACAAAAGAAGAACTGATGCCTTTGAACTGTGGTGTTGGAGAAGAGTGCTGAACGATCCCATGGAATGTCAAAGCAACAAAAAGATATGTGTTGAGAAGGTGCAGCCAGAGTGCTCTTTGCAGGCAAAGATAATGGAACTTCATCTTACAGATTTTTGGCATGTTGCTGGGAGAGGTTATTCCTTGGAGGGGAACATGATGCTTGGGAAGGTGGAAGGGCAGAAAAAGAGAGGAAGAGCCTCAACCAAAAGTGTTGGGATGGTGACTGTGGCAAAGGGCTTGAGTGTGTCAGAGACTGTGAAGATGGCGTGGGATAAGACAGTGTTCAGATACATTGTTCATAGGGTTTATCTGAGTCACACTTGACTCCATGACACCCAACAACAACAACAACAGCCCATCAGTAAGATCTCACAGAGTTTCTTGGCCACTGGTGGCTTTGAACTGCTACTTTTGAGTTAGCAGCACAACTCCCTTCCCACTAGATCAGAATGAGGTGGATTGACACAATGACTGTAGCAATGAGCTCGTGCAAAGGTAGAGATCCTGAGACTGGCACAGGATTGGACAAGCTTATTCTTAATATCCCTATGAGTCACAGTGATCTGTCGAATCAATTTTTCAGATAAAGTGTTCATAATAGAGGGATTTTTTCCCTTCCCTCTTATAAACCCAGGCTTCCTTCGTATTTACCTTCTCAATAAATGATACTAAGTTCTCATTTGCATAACCCAAAAAACAGAGATAATAGACTTGACTTTTCCTCTCTATTCCTCCTTCCCCACATCTAGTCTTGTTGATCATATCCCAAGATTAGATTTAAAAACCTCTCCTTTTAGCTTTATACTGAGCTAACTAACTCAGTCTCCTAAGGACAAATCTTGCACAAGACCATTATTGTACAAGTAGGTAACTAGTAAAATGAGGATCTGAGGCAGGGAGGGTGGGAGCAGAGGGGTAGGGATGGGCAGGGGAGAAATCACAGGCTCACACAATTTGGTGGGTGGAGGGAGGGCAAGTAAAGCAAAGGGGAAAGATCTGGCAGAGATCTGGCAAGACAGTAATGGTAGGCAGAGTTCAATGGTGATGAATTTTATAAAACAATTAATGGAATGATTGCACGAAACACAATGTGAATGAAGGGTAGTGTGAAACTTAATGTATATGAACTTTGTAAGCAAAAAAATAAATGTAAATAAAATGAAACAAAACACTAAAAATAGCTGAAACTCATATTTGCAAAAAAAAAACAAACAAAAAAAACCCCAAACCACACAAACACCTCTCCATTTCCTTATCTCCACTATCACCCTCTTAGTCTGGGCCAACACCATCTATGCCTAAATTTTCAGTCATCTCCTAACTGGCATCTTTGTATTCACTCTTGCTCCTTTTTAACCTAGTCCCTCTATACCAGCCAGAGTCAATTTATTTTTTAATGGCATGAATCATATATACAAGTCCTGCATTTAAAATTCATTAATAGCTTCTTGTTTCCATTAGAATAAATTTTGAACTCTTGTTTTTGGCTTCTATGGCCAATTTGACATCAAGACTTCTTTGACACCATCCCATACCATACTGACCCCTGATTTACTGCTTCCTAAGCGCCTTTTCTTCCACTTCCATTGAATCCCATTCCTTCATTTCTGCACAACCACCTCATCCTCATCCTTCAGATCTCAGTTTGCATGTCATCTTGCTAGAGGGTGTTTTCTGGCCATTTTCTCTAAGCTTGTCTCCTGTTATTCTCTTAATACTTTGCCTAGCTTTCCCACCTAATATTTATTGCAATTTGTAAATAGACCATCACCATCATGAAAGATAGAAAAAGAGATTGGGAATGTTAACAATTTTAGTTTGCTTGGTCCCACAACCAACACTCTTGCCATGAGCAATCAGTAAATAAAAAAACAAATTGCATAAGGAAAGTCCCATCAGGGACCTATCCAAAGTGCTAAAGAGCAAGGATATCAGTCTAGAGACTAAGATGCACCTGATCCAGATCATGGTCTTTGCAATTAGATGCTATGCATCAGAGAGATGAACAATGACAAAGGATGACCGAATAATTGTGCCTATGAGTTGTGATGCTTGAGAAGAGTGTTGAACATGCCACGGGCTACCAAGAGAACATACCAAGCTGGTCCTTGGAGGCAAGGATTTTGAGACTCTGTCTCACATACTTTGAGCATATAGCCAGGAGGGACTAGTCTTTGGAGAAAGATTTCATGCTTGGAAGGGTCAAGGGACAGTGCTGGAGAAGAAGAAGTTGGCTGAGATGAATTGACACAATAACTGGAATAATGAGGGTAAATGTGTCAGAAACAGTGAGATTGGCTGAGGATAGAGCAGGGCTCAGAACAATTGTGCATGGGGTCACTAAGAGTTGTAGTAGACTCGATGACACTCACAACAACATTCATTTTTTATTTACTTGATGTTTCCCCCTTATTCCCCACATTGGATTGTAAATTGTAAGTAGGGTCATGGTCTGCCTTGCTCATGAGCATATCTTAGTCACATAGGTAATACTCTATAAATATTTGTTGAATGAATGAATGAATTACTGATGAAAAAATGCTTCTGGAAATGATACTATTCCTTATATATCTTGTAAACTCCCTCCCTATGGTTAAGTTGAAGCTACCTTAGAGCTGACCCTCTATTGTGTTTCCAAGGCTGTGAATCACCTGGGAGATTGCCCATCTTCCTTTGGTGGAGCAGCCAGTGAATCTGAACCACCAAAGAATTTGGGTTCATAGCACTGCTCCCTACATACAATGCCACCGGAGATCCCCCATTCTAGAGACTCTTAAAAGGAGTATTGGCGGTATGGTGGGTTAAGCACTCAGCTAAAATGTTAGTGGGTTGAACATACCAGGGACCCTGTGGGAGAATGCAATCCTCTGAAGGCAGTTCTACTCTTTGATAGGGGTCCTGTGAGTCAGAACAGGCTCCATGGCAGTAATGTAGTCTCTCATCATTATCTATTTGCTTCTGCCTTTCTGAAAGCTTTTCTCTTCACACTTGTCACTAATTTCTCAAATAGGTGAAGGCAATGTACCAAATGTCCAAGTATTACATTCTATATAAAGCTTGAAAGTGCTATATTTAGAGAAAGTTGGCAAGCACAAGCTCACAAGCCCAATTAAATTCTGACATAGTAGAAGCACTAATGGAGGCAGTGGGCTCCGGTTGGTAGCTGAACAGGGAATTTCTGACCATTTGTCTAAGAGATAGCTATTTAAAAACTGGCAATTTTTGAAGAACAAGAAGTAGTAATAAAATTTAGTAGATTGAAGAAGACTGACTGTTAGCCAACCAGACTTCAGTCTCTTTATTTTGAAGACTATTGATCATATATACCTAGTTTGATTTGTTCAGTCATATCATCAAGGAGCAGCCTCATAAATGTGTCCAGACAGTCAATTGTGCTTATGATAAATTCAGCTTCTGCTATCAAATTCTCTAAGGTAAATAAATACCAAGCAAAGACTGTGACCTGCTTGCTGGCACTGGCCCTGTAAATCCATTCCAGATGAGTTCATGCACAAATGATCATGCTGTAGCCAAGCTGCTTTTGGATGCTAGACACTCACACAACCTTTTCTACTGCAGTCCAGTTACACACGCAGAGAAAGTCAAAGTGATGCCACCGATACAATATTGTTGCTTCTCTCTCATTTGGAAAAACATTGTTTTTTTTTTCTTAACAGACAATAAAGCTGACATTTTGTGGGCATGCTTTATGAATTTTCAGTACGTAAAAGTACACAATCCCCTCACAATCAGAAGGGTGGACCATCCAAAACATTCAGCCTATTACTCCCCATAGTTACATCCTCATGCACCTGAGCACTTGAAAATGCTTGCTGCAGAGGGCCAAGGACTGCAACCTTCACTATGGATTGAGGCTCAATGTCAAGAAGACAAAGATTCTCACCACTGGACCAATTGGCAGCATCAGGATGGATGGTGAAGAGATTGAGATTGTTAACAA